>NC_134360.1:65229320-65576820 GCF_048569485.1 Anomaloglossus baeobatrachus | reverse complement strand
TCTTTCTCCTCCTTCTTCTTCTTCTTCTTTCTCCTCCTTCTTCTTCTTCTTCTTCGTCTTCTTCTTTCTCCTCCTTCTTCGTCTTCTTCTTTCTCCTTCTTCGTCTTCTTCTTCTTCTTCTTTCTCCTCCTTCTTCTTCTTCTTCTTCTTTCTCCTCCTCCTTCTTCTTCTTCTTCTTCTTCTTTCTCCTCCTTCTTTCTCCTCCTTTTTCTTCTTCTTTCTCCTCCTTCTTCTTCTTCTTCTTCTTCTTTCTCCTCCTTCTTCTTCTTCTTCTTCTTCTTCTTTCTCCTCCTTCTCCTCCTTCTTCTTCTTCTTCTTTCTCCTCCTTCTTCTTCTTCTTTCTCCTCCTTCTCCTCCTCCTTCTTCTTCTTCTTCTTTCTCCTCCTTCTTCTTCTTCTTCTTCTTTCTCCTCCTTCTTCTTCTTCTTCTTCTTCTTTCTCCTCCTTCTCCTCCTTCTTCTTCTTCTTCTTTCTCCTCCTTCTTCTTCTTCTTTCTCCTCCTTCTCCTCCTCCTTCTTCTTCTTCTTCTTTCTCCTCCTTCTTCTTCTTCTTCTTCTTCTTTCTCCTCCTTCTTCTTCTTCTTCTTTCTCCTCCTTCTTCTTCTTCTTCTTCTTCTTTCTCCTCCTTCTTCTTCTTCTTCTTCTTCTTCTTCTTTCTCCTCCTCTTTCCTTCTTCTTCTTCTTCTTCTTCTTTCTCCTCCTTCTTCTTCTTCTTCTGCTTCTTTCTCCTCCTCCTCCTTCTTCTTCTTCTTCTTCTTCTTCTTCTTCTTCTTCTTCTTTGT
This sequence comes from Anomaloglossus baeobatrachus, assembly GCF_048569485.1. Lineage (NCBI taxonomy): Eukaryota > Metazoa > Chordata > Amphibia > Anura > Aromobatidae > Anomaloglossus > Anomaloglossus baeobatrachus. The sequence continues at coordinate 65,576,040 of NC_134360.1, read as the reverse complement.
CCTCCTTCTTCTTCTTCTTTCTCCTCCTCCTTCGTCTTCTTCTTCTTTCTCCTCCTTCTTCTTCTTCTTCTTCTTCCTCCTTCATTTTTCTTTTTAAATACTGTGCCCCTAAAATGTTCTATCCAGAGCTACAGCCACCCACTGCTACACCACAGAAATCCTATAGAGTTGTCAGACACCAAAAAAGTGGGCTCTGTATCCTCAGAGCAGGTTAGAAGGATTATATTTTGTTTCTACACCAGTGTGTATATATAGTATAAATAATCCTAAATAAAAAATAAGTGCTTTGCCTTATATCTTCCATCTATTTAATGCTTTCATTCATTCATTCATTCATTCATTCATTCATTCATTCATAGACAGCTGCTATATCGTCTCCTTCTCGCTGATCATCTTAAACACGTCTTTACACAACCCAAGTGTAAAGGAGAAGCCTGACCTGCAGAACTTCATTTCCTTACATCGGGGTGTACACCCAGGGGGAGATCTGCGCACCGAGTTGCTGACCGTGAGTAACCTATCAATATATCGTACTATATAAACTGCCAAGGAGTGAGCTGTCATCTTCAGTCAAGTGATAAAAATCTGTGCAATGCTATGTAACATCAGACTATGCATCCTCTGACCCACCAGGGCCAATCAGTCTGAGAGGCCGGCCTCCATTTACAGTGTACAGCCTCTATTTAGGGGAAGCTATCAGGAGATTTTTGCATTTTACATTATTAATTTGACAGCTGTAGTAAATTTCTGCTCTGCTGCATTGAGGAGAACTTTAGGCACAAGAGGAATGGGTTTTGGCCATACCATAAACTATATAGAGACCTTTTTTTTAAAGGGAATCTGGCAGCAGATTTATACTATGTAATCTGAGAGGAGCATAATGTAGGGCAAAGGCCCTGATTCCACTGATGTGTCACTTACAAGGCTTTAAGTGACTGTTTCAATAAAATCAGTGTTTTATCAGTGCTGTTTTGCTATGTAATCTAAGAGCATCATGATGTGGGAGCAGAGACCCTGCTTCCGATGATGTGTCACTTACTAGGCTTTGTGTTGCTGTTTCAATAAAATCAGCGATTTATCAGCAGTTTCTTGCTATGTAATCTGAGAGCAGCAAGATGAAGGGACTGAGACCCTGATTCCAATGATGTGTCACTTACTAGGTTTTGTGTTGCTGTTTCAATAAAATCAATGTTTTATCTGCACTTTTTTGCTGTTATCTAAGAGCATGATGTACGACCTGAGACCCTCAATCCAGTTATGTGTCACTTACTAGGCTGTATGTTGCTGTTTCAATAAAATCAATGTTTTATCTGCACTTATTTGCTATGTAATCTGAGAGCAGCATGATGTACGAACTGAGACCCTGATTCCAGTAATGTGTCACTTTCTAAGATCTATGTGACTGTTTCAATATTAGTTTGACAGCTGTAGTAAATTTCTGCTTCGCTGCGTAGAGGAGAACTTTAAGCACAAGACGAATGGGTTTTTGCCATATCATAAACTATATAGAGACCTTTTTAAAGGATATCTGTCAACAGATTTTGCTATGTAATTTAAGAGCAGCATGATGTACAGGCTGAGACCCTGATTCTAGTAATGTTTCACTTACTAGGCTCTATGTGACTGTTTCAATAAAATCAGTGTTTTGTCATTAGTTTTTTCCTATGTAATCTGAGAGCAGCATTATGTAGGGCTGAGACCCTCATTCCAGTGATATGTCACTTATTAGGTGGTATGTTGCTGTTTCAATAAAACTATGTTTTATCAGCAGTTTTTGCTATGTAATCTGAGAACAGCATAATGTAAGGACTGAGACTTTGTTTCCAGTGATGTGTCACTCACTAGGCTGTGTGTTGCTGTTTCAATAAAATTAGTGTTTTATAAGCACTCTTTTGCTATGTAATGTGAGAGCAGCATGATGTACAGGCTGGGACCACAATTCCAACGATGTGTCACGTACTAGGCTCTATGTGACTGTTTCAATAAAATCAGTGTGTTATCAGCACTTTTTTGTTGTTATCTGAGAGCAGCATGATGTAGGGGCTATGACTCTGATTCCAGCAATGTGTCATTTACTAGGCTCTATGTGACTGTTTCAATAAAATCAGTGTGTTATCAGCACTTTTTTGTTGTTATCTAAGACCAGCATAATGTAGGGGCTGAGTCCCTAATTTCAGTGATTTGTCACTTACTATGCTGTATGTTGCTGTTTCAATAAAATCAGTATTTTATCAGCACGTTTTTTGCTATGTAATCTGATAGCGACATGATGTATGGAGCTGAGACCCTAATTCCAGTAATGTGTCACTTACTAGGCTCTATGTGACTGTTTCAATAAAATCATTGTTTTATCAGCACTTTTTTAGCTCTGCTAGATGTGCAGCAGGGAATACTGTAATTGAATCAAAATGTCAACATGCAGACCAGTAAGTGATACATCGCTGAAATCAGGGTCTCACACCGAATTTACAGCTTAAGCACCTTGTGAACTGTGATTTATAAACAGTGTGGCTTTAGCCCAGAATATTACAAAGTCCTGTATGATGCACCCAGTATCTGCAAATGTGCGTATATGGAGTATTTTTGCAATTATTGTCGCTCAGATATATTGCGTTTCACATCCTGGCAGGACATGTACGAGAGCCTGAAAAAAGAGCCATTTCAGCTCCCTGAGGATGAAGACGCCTGGGAACTCACGCTCGCCTTCCAAAAGCCACAAAGAGAAGGATGGCTTCTCAAGATGGGTATGTTGTTTTCATCAATCGCTAAAAGTTGAGCCATCATGGTGCACACCGGTCTTCATAAAGTTTGATCCATGATGTACAAGGTTGCAGAATATTTGGTGCTTGGATGGGAAACGTTTTGCACCTATGGATGGAGAATGGTAAAAAATCCCAAAATTAACTATGTCGAGTTGTACGTGACTGAGTTCCCCTGTTTATAATTCTGCATTCCAGCAATACTTATTGTCTCACTTCCCATTTCTTCATAAGAACACAAATGTCTTTTTTTCTAAAATTGCACTCGGTTTTCACATCCCTCAATGTGTAATGGGTCACATCTCTACTCTTACATTTGCTCTACTCACTATATGGTGCCTGTTGGTCGAATGCCACAGAAAAATGTCAATGATACTAGTTTTGGGGAAAAAACATAATTAGGAAATGTGCTACAAAAAAAAAAAAAAGAAATGACATAAAGGATGTAAAAGACAAAACAATCACTGATGTTGGGGAGACCAGCCAGAGAAAACACTGCCGGCAGCCAGCAAAGGCGCTCAACACAGTGAAATCCTAGGTGCATTGCCCCCGGGGAAGTGGGCAAATCAAAAAAGGTCCGTGGAGCCTCTGTTAGGAGTCTCGACACGGAAAATAGGAGTGGCTCTTTTTAGGAGACCACCATAACCACCATATTAAGTGGCCCTTTTAGTCAATATCCAGCTCTTGACGGGTTTAAAGATATGACAAGGGAAATACCAAGGCCAGGTATCCATCCACAGACAGCTGTTTCGGGGTATTGCCCCTCATCAGTGTGGAGTAGGATTCTGGCCAGGTGGGAGCAATGCCTAGTAGACTAGCAAGACAAAACAATCACTGATCTCGGGGAGACCAGCCTAAGAAAAAACTGCCGGCAGCCAGCGAGGCGCTCAACACAGTGAAATCCTAGGTGCATTTCCCCCTGGGAAGTGTGCAAATCAAAAAGGTCCGTGGAGCCTCTGTTAGGAGTCTCGACACGGAATATGGTGGTAATGGTGGTCTCCTAAAAAGATCCGCTCCTTGGCTAGGCGCTTCCCGGAGGGATATCTGGCCATCTTCAATGTTGAGACTCCTAACAGAGGCTTCATGGACTTTTTTGATTTGCGTACTTCTCAGGGGGCAATGCACCTAGGATTTCACTGTGTTGAGCGCCTCGCTGGCTGCCGGCAGTGTTTTCTCTGGCTGGTTTCCCCGAGATCAGTGATTGTTTTGTCTTGCTGGTCTACTGGGCATTGCTCCCACCTGGCCAGAATCCTACTCCACACTGATGAGGGGCAACACCCTGAAACAGCTGTCTGTGGATGGATGTCTGGCCTTGGTATTTCCCTTGTCATAGCTTTAAACTCGTCAAGAGTTGGATATTGACTAAAAGGGCCACTTAATATGGTGGTTATGGTGGTCTCCTAAAAAGAGCCACTCCTTGGCTAGGTCCTTCCCATATTGATATCTGGCCATTTTCCATGTCGAGACTCCTAACAGAGGCTCCATGGACTTTTTTGATTTGCATAAAGGATGTAAAGACTGAAACAGTCAATGTTAAAGGGGAATCCAAGTTGTTGTAATTTTGTAAAAATGGCTGCCAAAATTTTAAAATCAGAAAATCATCACTACATCCTCTCCATTTCTAAGAAAAAGACTGATGGCACACCTTACCTTTCTAATGTGAACAGGTGCAAACTGAATATGAAACATAGTAACAAAAAGGAGACAGTTGCACTCTGTAGTGCTAAGATATGTGTAACAATGAATATGGGAATATAGACATGCATTACTGCTATTAAAACATGTAAAAATTGAGGTACTGAGCACACAAATTTGGTCAGGTTTATGTGAGCCCAACAGCCAGCATCAAGGCGACCTCATTTTTGTTGGGTCCTTATCAAACTAATGCCTCTCTTAGGGTTAAAAAACATACATTTTATGGGCTACAGAGTGCAACTGTCTCCTTTTAGTTACTTTGTTTCATGTTCAGTTTGCACCTGTTCACATTAGAAAGGTGGGAAGTGCCATCAGTCTATTTATTAGATTACAGGGTTAAGCCTCCTGATTGAGCACTCCTGCTCTTCAGCCTCAGGCAATTTTAATTCTCCATTTGCAGGTTCCTGTCTGTCCATAAAATGTAGTTTTTTAACCCAAAGAGAAGCATTAGTGTGATAGGGACCCAACAATAAGAGGTCGTCTTGCCGCTGGCTATTGGGCTCACATAAAACTGGCCATTTTTGTGTGCCAAGTATCTCAATCTTTACATGTTTTCCATAGCAGTAATGCATGTCTACATTCCCATATTCATTCTTCCACATATCTTAGCACTATAGTGTACAACTGTCTCCTTATTGTTATATCCTCTCCATTGTCTCCCCGGCACTGACTCCGCTAAAGCGAGGAGCCCTATCCCAGCAGAGGGTCACTCGCTCCCCTGCTTCATTCAATATGTCTGTTCGTGTTGTGCCCCTGTTGGGGCATGCAGCACTTACATTAAGGACTGGTGTTACCCCCATATTCACTGGTCCTCACCGTAGGCTCGGAGAGTTACACAATTCACACACAAGTCTTTTGTAAAACAAATCAGGAACCAGTTTATTCGAGGTCACAACGTCTTCATTTTTTCAGTTATATAGTGCCGCTCATGCTGTCGCCACTTTCTTGGGGATTTTCCACCTTGCCAGCACTCGCTCTGGGCTACCATCCTCCAGCAGCCAAGGCCAGTAATTGGTTTCTCCCCATAACCTCTCCTTGCAGCTACTGTATCAGGCCCTCAGACGATGAATCAGCTCCTGACCAGGTTAGGGCCCGCCGGCGGTCTCTATAACCCGATGTCCACCGATCTCACGATGCTCCACAGCCGGTCCATAGGGTGAGGTCTCGACACATGGGAGGATGCCTCCCGTTTGTCACAGGTGTCTTTGGTGAACCCAGAGAAACCTATACTGGCCTTAAGGCTGGGGCCCCTGCACTCACCCTAACACCCAGAGGTACACTTAATGGTAGGGAGGTCCGGGCCTCCAACCTAGGCACTATCACCTGTTCTTGATGTTATGAACCCCCTCCACAACCCACCACCCAAGTGGAATGGGCAAGAACAAAAGATAACACCCCACCAACAAATATGGACAAACGGGTAACAACTACGATAACTCCTACACATACATGGTAACCACACACAGACAAGCCACTAAAAATGCACTAGAGAAAGCAACATAAAAAGGGGGGAATAAACAGTCTACTGGGTAACTTCCAAACCTGAACAAACACACCTGAAAATGCTGCAGCCAAAAACACAACTGAGATACAACAGCTCCTTCCACCTTCTGGCTTAGCTTCCAAATGATAGGAAGTAACCAGCACACTCTGGTGGATGTAAAGGGCATTTATAGAACCTGGGTGTAGTCCCCACCGGATAACACCTGACCAGGAGTCAGGAGCTGCTGGAATTAATCCTCTCATCCCCAAAGGAAAGGGAATTCATTTAATCTGCAGAGTCCCACAAGACTGACCCAGAACATGTCACAAAACTCTGCAACAGGGGAAAGTCTGTGTCGCCATCCTAGACAGGCCCTCATTTCTGGCCCTGCCCGCTCACTTGAACCTCTGTCGCTTTACTGACCAACTATCCTGCCTTCCAGATCCTTCTCTCTTACCTTCTTGTCTCTGTCTCCATGATTGCCAACTGGCTATTTGCAACTGTTCCTGCTCTAACCTACCAAACTCACTAATTACCACTGCCACCCCACTCCTGCACACATGTTCCCTGGTTACACTACACTAAAGCATCCTATCTTATTAATACTATATCTATCTTATCCTTAACCCTTTATTTACCGTACTGCTGGCTCTCTACACTATGTATCCCACCTGACACAGCACAAGGGACCAGCGTCTTACAATTCACATTACTTACAGTAGTATAAAGCATACATATTATCAAATACATTAATTGCCATCCACCTCTGCTACATCTTACATTAAATACAATACCCTCTTATATATGTGACGCCCTGGGCAAGCCAGGGGTCACAGGTCATTACACCACCACACCCTACACCCCAGTTAGGAACACCAAGGCTACCAAAATCCTTGTTGCCTTCCTCCAGGAGCTGGTGTTCACACCAGGGGGTGGGCCAGGCGGTTGGCTCCGTTCACCGAGGAGTTCACAGCCCTGGAGGCGGGAAGAACCAGGAAGATCAGCTAGGGAAGTGAAAGTAGAAGGAAGTGAAGTGGTAGAGGAGCTGAGGAGAGAAGCTGAAGTAAAGTGACAGAAAAGTGAGAGTAGTAAAGCCTGAAGTTGGTCCGGGTGTGTACCCCGGGCTGAGAGACAGCAAGGTCAGCGGACGGCGGTTGTTGTCCGCAGGGGTGACTGCTCGGAGGTCACTGGAAGGACCGCGGACGGGTGGTGACCCGGCGGTCTGGAGCAGTGGACAAGGAACAGTCAGCACCAGGGCAGGGGCCTTTCGGATCCCGGCAAGGCTAGTAGTCGCCATAATTTGCCAAATCCGTCAGTGAAGGGGACGACTGTCTCCCAACAACCAAGTCCCGATAGAAGGCAACAGTCCGACCATTACAGAGAGACACAGCCACCGCCAGGGCACCAGTTTCTCAGGGCCAGCGCCTGCGGGCAAAGTAGGGCTCCTCCGGCCCATATCCAAGCCGGGGAGCGGGTTACCGGTGGGAACCCATCGCAACCATCATCATCTTAGGTGCAGGAAAAGGGACCGTCACCGTCAACTACTGGGGAAAAGCAAGTGCAGCCGTCCGTGGGAACCGTCTTTCCAGCCGTGTGTTTTACCGAGAACTGTGTCATCGTCTCAGGCTGAGTGAGTACCACAGTGCCGCAAGGCACAGCGCTGCCCCCGCGTCCCTGCTCCCACCAAGCCCTGCATCTCCCACCACATCACTGGGCCCCGGGATCACCAACCCCTACCCACGGAGGGGCAACACAACAACTTGCTGCTCCACGCCATCACTCCCGGGATCCCCATACCGAGCAGCGGTGGTGTCAACAAATCACCACAACCGTGGGTGGCGTCACGGACAATAGACTATATCCCAAAACCCAATCCCCTTTCACTCACGGGCGAGGAGTGCCGCTCGAGACCCCCGGGATCCGGCCCACCGCTCGAGCCACCACTGAGCAGCAGCCGCCGGACCCGAGCAGAGGGGTGAGCGCAGTGCTGACATCCTCCTCCCCGCCCGCGACAACTTGGCGTCACGAAAAGGATCTTACCGCTCTGCCGTCTGGTAAAGGTGCGCCTTGTTACCGCCGGAGGTGTCCGGCAGAAAAATTTCAGAAGCCGCCATCTTTGGCGCGAAAAGTCCCCGCTCGAGCGTCTTCTCAAGTAGCAGAGGCGCGAAGGCCAAAACCCCGCCCCGATAGAGGAGTGGCTAAAGAGAAGCTAAGGGGGACGGAAACAAGATGTCTGCGCCCGACGGAGCCGCTGGAGGAGCGGCGGTCGCAGCCGCAGCGGCACCCGCGGATGGGAATAGGCCTGCCCAGGCCCCGGCCGCGTTGGCGGGAGGTGCCGCGGCCCCCGCACTCGCTCAGGTAATGCCGTTCTCCTTGCCCTATGCGCCCGGAGCTACCTGGCTACCGCAGTATGACGGGAAACCTGATGCTTTACAGGTCTTCCGGAAAAAGCTTAACCCGTTGCTAGAACTGTACCCCCTGACCGATAAGCAACGTGCGGCGGTAGTGCTGGGCCAGTTAACCGGCGCGGCTGAGCAGGAGGCGGAGACCTGGGCCGAGGGGGACCGGCTCTCTGTAGCCACCATCTTCGAAAAGCTACAGACTGCCTTTGAGACCCGAACTGAAGCAGAGCTGAGGATGCAGTTTTACCAGTGCCGGCAACGGGCTGGGGATAGCATTCGGGACTATGCGTTACGTCTGCAAACTGCCCTCCGCACGCTAAAAAGGGTGAATCCTATCAACGAGGCGGACAGCAATAAAATGTTAATAGAGCAATTTGTGCAGGGGATGAGGTCCCCTGAGGATCGCAAGCAACTTCGGCTCTGGGCCCTGGAACACCCTGATGTGGACTTTGCCGTGTTAAAAGAGCGGCCCATTAAAGCACTACAGCCCCCAGCTTCAGAAAACTTGGAGCCAGCCCCGTGGCCCGTCGAGACGGCCCCCGTTGTGGTGGCCCCTGCCCTACCAACCTCTCCAACACCCGCAGCCCCAAGCAGCACAGTGGAAGAATTGGCAGCCCAGGTCCGTCGCATGGACGGAGACCTCGCCAAGATCCTTGCTGCACTCCAACCTTTGACCAGATCTCAGCCTCCAGCACAGATACAGCTTGCTGACAGCCCCGAGGATGTCCCCTGGATGCAGCGGAGAGGTGCTAACAACCCACGGAGCAGACCTCCAATCTGCTACAAGTGCCGTAAGCCTGGTCATTACTTCCGACAGTGCCCGTTAAACGAGCAACCCCTGGGGCCCCGGGCCAATCCTCAGGAGTAGAACACCATGGCCCCCCAGACTGGCGGGACCGATATATCGGGGCCCGGCCCATCATCCCCGTGGCTGTGGACGGCATACCAGTGAAGGCTCTCTTGGACACTGGATCACAGGTAACCACCATACCATACACATTGTACCAGCGGTATTGGGGGGTAGACGAGCTGGCACCCCCAGATACTAGTATAACGCTAATTGCTGCTAATGGACTCCCATTGACCCAAGTGGGGTATAAACAAGTGGCTATGACAGTGGGGCAAGCTGAACTGCAACACCAGGGTATGATTGTGATCATGAATGAACCCAGTGATCATAACCCGAAGATAGTGCTGGGAACCAATGTGATGGAGCACTGTATGGGTGATGTGTTGACCCTATTGCAACAGCTGGCCGCCACAGCGGCGGGAAGCCGGCAGCGAGCTGTGCAGCGTGAGATCCGAGCCTTGATGTACCGCCATCATGTAAACTCAACAGGAGGAGAGATTGGTGGAGTGAGGGTGATGGATGTTGTTCCGTTGACTGTGCCCCCTAGGAGTGAGATGATGATTTGGTGTAGGGCCGCAGTAGGGCCTCAGGGGCGTGATTACCCTGCCATGATGGAGCCCATACCTTCCGAGCACTGGCCCACTGTAATGGCTGCCCGAGGGGTGGTGGACGTAAAGAAGGGGAGAGTGCCTGTGAGGGTGCTGAACTGTGGGGAGGAAGAAGTCAGGCTTCCCCGGTATGCCACCATTGCCAAGCTGCTCACCCTGGATCCCCACACCATCCATGAAGCCAGTCCCTCAGCCCCCCCACCTACCACCAACACTTCCCCGCCTCAAGAGGGGGTACAGGAGTGGCACCAACAGCTACACGTGGGCACTGATGATACCCCTACACATCACAAAGCAGGGGTATACAGGGTGGTGCAGGAGTATGAACAGGTTTTCAGTAAACATCCACTTAATTTTTGGGCAGATCAAGGGGGTCCAACACCACATCCCCACCGTTGAGCACCCTCCTATCAAAGAGAGGTATAGGCCTATTCCCCCTGCACATTACCAGTGTGCCAAAGATATGTTGAGGAATATGAAGGAGGCAGGGGTTATTCGGGACAGCTGTAGTCCCTGGGCCGCTCCGTTGATACTGGTCAAGAAGAAGGATGGTACCATGCGGATGTGTGTGGACTACCGGAAGATCAATCAGATAACACATAAAGACGCCTACCCTCTGCCCCGTATTGAAGAATCTTTGGCTGCACTGCGAACCGCAAATTACTTCTCTACCCTCGACCTCACCAGTGGGTACTGGCAAGTGGCAGTGGCTCTGGAAGACCGGGAGAAGACCGCCTTCACCACTCCAATGGGGCTCTACGAATTCAATAGTATGCCATTTGGGCTGTGCAATGCCCCAGGAACCTTTCAACGGCTGATGGAGTGCTGTCTGGGACATCTGAACTTCGAGACCGTCCTGTTATACCTGGATGATGTAATTGTGTACTCTCAGACGTACGAAGCCCATCTGGAACACCTAGCTGAGGTGTTCGCGTCCCTTGCCAAATACGGGATGAAGTTGAAGCCCTCCAAGTGCCACCTGCTGAAACCCAGAGTGCAGTACCCGAGGCATGTGGTGAGTGCGGAAGGTGTTGCCCCCGACCCTGAGAAGATCACCGCCATCCAGGACTGGCCAAGACCAACCACCGTGAGGGAAGTGAGGCAGTTTTTGGGTCTGGTGGGGTACTACCGGCGCTTCATCAAGGGGTACACGAAGATGGCCGCTCCCATGCAAGACCTCCTCGTGGGACAGACCAAAGGGGGTAGACCCATCGGAGCCCCACTGGTGTGGGAGGACAAGCATGAGAAATCATTCCGTCAGCTGAAGGCGGCTTTGACTGGGGAAGAGGTCCTAGCATACCCTGATTACGGCTCCCCATTCATCCTCTACACAGACGCCAGCAATGTGGGTTTGGGGGCAGTCCTGTCCCAGGTTCAGGAAGGAAAGGAGAAGGTGATTGCCTATGCTAGTCGAAAACTCCGGCCGACTGAAAGGAATCCTGAGAACTACAGCTCCTTCAAGCTCGAGCTCCTGGCGCTGGTGTGGGCTATCACCGAGAGGTTTCGCCACTACTTGGCCGCAGCAAAATTCACCGCTTTCACGGATAACAATCCGTTGACTCACCTGGACACGGCCAAACTGGGCGCATTGGAGCAGCGGTGGGTGGCCAGACTAGCCAATTATGACTTCACCATCAAATACAGGGCCGGTCGTGTCAACATCAATGCTGATGCCCTCTCTCGGATGCCCCACTTGTCAGAAAGTGGGTGGGAGGATGATGACCTTGAGGAGATCGAGTTGCCTGCATTCCATCGGCCCCCAACTGAGAAGGTGCATGTCCACCAGCAACGGGTGAACCTGGATCCGCTGCCCAGTCAGGGGTGGCAGGAAGCTCAAAATCAGGCGCCCGCTGTCCGCCTAGTCAAGACCCTGATGGAGCAAGGCGCTACTGGAATAGACCCTGCCGCCCCAGCTGAAGCCCAACGCTTGTGGAAGGAACGGACCCGGTTGAGTCTACATCAGGGGAGGTTGTACCGTGAGCTGATCAACCCGAAGACCCACGAGAAAATCCGCCAGTTAGTTATTCCCCAAGCTGATGTACCCACTGTTCTGCAGGCGTACCATGATGGTGCCGGCCACTTCGGGTGGAAGAAGCTGGAAATGCTGTTGAGGGAGCGGTTCTATTGGAGTGGGATGCGAGAGTCTGTGGAGGCCTGGTGTCGAGAGTGCGGTCCTTGTACGTTGAGGAGGAAGGATGAGGCCAGCCAAAAGGCTCCCCTGCGCCCGATCGTTACACACCAACCGCTGGAGCTGGTCGCCTTGGACCATGTAAAGCTCACCCCCAACCGAAGTGTGTACACTTACGCTCTGACCATAGTAGATCATTACTCCCGGTTTATGGTGGTTAGGACTTAACCGGCCGTACTGCCGCTAGAGCGTTCCAAGCTTACTTCTGTCGACCCCATGGATACCCCGAGAAGGTGCTTACCGACCAAGGTCCAGCCTTTGAGGCGGAGGTGTTCCATGAGTTCTGTCAGCTGTACGGCTGCAAGAAGATCCGGACCACTCCTTACCATGCCCAGACCAACGGTATGTGTGAGAAGATGAACCATCTGGTCCTTGGCCTCCTCAAAACGTTGCCGTTGGAGGAGCGGAACTTGTGGCCGGAAAAGCTGCCTGACTTGGTCGATATGTACAACAATATCCCGTCTAGCTCGACGAAGTGCACCCCAGCGTATCTGATGAGGGCTCGGCCTGGCCGACTGCCGGTGGACCTGGAGATGGGACTGGAAGCACCAGAGACGCTCCCCTCAACGGCTGAATGGGACGCCCGGCGGAGAGTGCAGTACCGACAGATCCAGGAGTATGTGGAGAAGAACCTGAGTCGGAGTCGAGAACAGCAGGAGCAACGCTTCAATCAGAAAGCGTCTGCGGGCCCTTTCCAGCCTGGAGATGTGGTGTTAAAGCGGAAGAGGAAAACCCACAAGCTGGATGATCAATGGGAACAAATCCCGTACGTTGTCCAGCCCGCAGGATGGGAAAATGGAAAGGCCTACCAGATCAGCCGTGACCAAGGGGACACCTTGGCCACGGTTTCCCGGGACCATCTAAAAAGGTGCCCACCAGCATTGAGGGCAATGGCTGAAGTAACGGTTCCTCCACCAGCAGAGAAGGCAGCAGAGGTAATCCACACTGTAATGGGTGACTTCCCGGCAGACTGGCCTACACAGAACGGCGCGGTGATTCTTCCAGTGATACTGTTCCCACAACCCGTGGATGAAGAAGTGGTGGAAGCGGTCAACCGTGAGCCAGAACCAGTGCCAGTGCCCAGGGATGAACCTGTACCCAGCTCCCCTATGCCTCCGCCTGCCCCACACTATAGCAGGGAGGAGGAACCGATTGTTCCCTCTACCCCATTGTCTAGCCCCACTGACAACGGGCCCCGGAGGTCCACCCGTCCCAACCTAGGTAGACCCCCACTTAGGTACAGGGAGACCGTTCTTTAAGGAGGGGGGTCAGGAAGCATGTGTGAATTATGTTTGAAAAGTGTTTTGTTTGAAAAATTATGATAAGTAAAATGAAACCGAACAGTCACCAGATTATCTACCGTGATTGAGAGAACCGTTGTCCCCGTGGGGACCGTTTTAAAAAAAAAAAGGTTGCATAAGGGACTCCTTATGGACAAGCCCATGAACTTGCAGGGCAACCACAAACGTTAAGTGGAATGTAAATAAGTTGTTTACCGTTACCGTTTCCACAGTTACCGCCTCCGGAGAGGCAGGTTGGAGGGAGGGCCCGCAGTAGAGCCGGCTGGGGCCCAGCCACCACAGGAACCGGTGGCTACCCTCTGGAGGGGAAGGACAGATCCCGCTCGGTTAACGTGTGCTGGACTTCGGTCAAGGGGTGCTGCCTGGGCTTTAGGGGCAGCATCAGGGCCAGGTTACTTGGGTGGGAGAGAGCGGAAACCGTAGCCGTAAACCGTTTTGCAACGTTTGAGAAATGTACCTCCCGATTTGGGATGAGTTTATGAAATGTAAATATGTTACCGTTTACTGTTTATATATTTTTCAGAAAATAAAACCGGTGTTGGACGGGCAGTCCGCGGACGGTCTGCATTTTGCTAAGGGGGAATGTGACGCCCTGGGCAAGCCAGGGGTCACAGGTCATTACACCACCACACCCTACACCCCAGTTAGGAACACCAAGGCTACCAAAATCCTTTTTGCCTTCTTCCAGGAGCTGGTGTTCACACCAGGGGGTGGGCCAGGTGGTTGGCTCCGCCCACCGAGGAGTTCACAGCCCTGGAGGCGGGAAGAACCAGGCAGATCAGCTAGGGAAGTGAAAGTAGAAGGAAGTGAAGTGGTAGAGGAGCTGAGGAGAGAAGCTGAAGTAAAGTGACAGAAAAGTGAGAGTAGTAAAGCCTGAAGTTGGTCCGGGTGTGTACCCCGGGCTGAGAGACAGCAAGGTCAGCGGACGGCGGTGGTTGTCCGCAGGGGTGACTGCTCGGAGGTCACTGGAAGGACCACGGACGGGTGGTGACCCGGCGGTCTGGAGCAGTGGACAAGGAACAGTCAGCACCAGGGCAGGGGCCTTTCGGATCCCGGCAAGGCTAGGAGTCGCCATAATTTGCCAAATCCATCAGTGAAGGGGACGACTGTCTCCCAACAACCAAGTCCCGATAGAAGGCAACAGTCCGACCATTACAGAGAGACACCGCCACCGCCAGGGCACCAGTTTCTCAGGGCCAGCGCCTGCGGGCAAAGTAGGGCTCCTCCGGCCCATATCCGAGCCGGGGAGCGGGTTACCGGTGGGAACCCATCGTAACCATCATCATCTTAGGTGCAGGAAAAGGGACCGTCACCGTCAACTACTGGGGAAAAGTAAGTGCAGCCGTCCGTGGGAACCGTCTTTCCAGCCGTGTGTTTTACCGAGAACTGTGTCATCGTCTCAGGCTGAGTGAGTACCACAGTGCCGCAAGGCACAGCGCTGCCCCCGCGTCCCTGCTCCCACCAAGCCCTGCATCTCCCACCACATCACTGGGCCCCGGGATCACCAACCCCTACCCACGGTGGGGCAACACAACAACTTGCTGCTCCACGCCATCACTCCCGGGATCCCCATACCGAGCAGCGGTGGTGTCAACAAATCACCACAACCGTGGGTGGCGTCACGGACAATAGACTATATCCCAAAACCCAATCCCCTTTCACTCACGGGCGAGGAGTGCCGCTCGAGACCCCCGGGATCCGGCCCACCGCTCGAGCCACCACTGAGCAGCAGCCGCCGGACCCGAGCAGAGGGGTGAGCGCAGTGCTGACACCCTCCTCCCCGCCCGCGACAACTACATTACATCGATGGTCATCATTGGCGATTTGAGGGACTCTGGCCCATCGGTCAGGATAGTAACCTACAATCGCTGGACAGGAGGACTGCAAATCTTCTTACCTCCCGGCATCTGCAGCTCTTCGATTAGCTGGGACTTTAAGGTTATAGCAATCAAAAAAAGTCCAATTTAGTATTATAATATATGTATAAAAATCAAGCAAACATATATTAATATTTGATACCACCACAATTGTAACCACCATTCCCGAATTAAAATACCTTGGCTATTAATGCTACATTCCCACCTCCCCAAGAAAATATAACAACCGCCATCTTCTATCTCAGTAATGGGAAAGTCTTCACTGAATTCAGATTTTATCTCAGAATTGAGAATTTTGGTAACGACTGTTCAATTCTGGAGGGGAAAGAAGTAAATTTCCCTGATTAGATATATTACAAAGTTGCTTATTTTCATGTGTGGTATTGATGTGATGCTAGACACTATGAGCAGCATGAATAGAAGGGTAGTCAGACAAACCGGTATCATAAGCCAGGAGGTAACGTATAAGGTTCAGGGAGCAGACAGAGACGTGGTCAGGAAGAGGTCCGAGGTCAGAAGCCGAAATCCACACTGTAACTTAACTTAAAAGTTTCTGGGCATCATTCTACTGCCTCAGTGAGAATTATAGAAATACACAGGCATGTGATTTCCAAAGCTCTCCAAAATTTTAATGAGAATCGTGTCTTTATAGTTCTCAGAAATGCAGGCATACCATGCATATAATTAGGCATTTCTTACAATGATAGTGTAACGCCCCGGACTAGTCGGGTCGTCCCAGGTAGTCACACACAACACCACACCCCCCTCCCAGTTAGGTAACATTAGCCAGCCTAAAAACCTTGTCACCACCCTCCAGGTTTGATGTCCACACCAGGGGGCGGAGCCAGGCAGTTGGCTCTGCCCACCGAGGAGTTCACAGGCCTGGAGGCGGGAAAACAGACAGACTAGTTCAAGTACAAGTCGAGAGCAGTCAAGGTCACGGGCAGTTCTGTGTCCGTGCCCTGATAAGAGACTACCAGGTGGCTGGGTCGGAGCCCAGTCACCATTGGCAAGGAGGCAGATGGTGGTGGCCGCCTGCAGGAGACCGGGAATATGACCAGTGGAACCGTAAGGGACCAGGACAGGGTAGTGGCCCGCCGGAACTGAACCGGGGAGCCAACTGGATACTGGCGCACCAGGCAGGGTACTCAGACCCAGCACAAAGCCCTGAACCGACAGGGCCGAGTCGAATCAACTGCTTGTGGACTGGACCTTAGGACCTATTCCACACAAGTCTCTTTAGAAGACAACAGCACAACCATACAGGGTAAAGCCACCGCCAAGGCATAGAGACCCAAAGGGCCAGCGTCTGCAGGCAAACGGGCTCCTACGGCATATACAATTTGGGGAGCGGACTACTGGTGTCTAGGCATAGGAGTCAAACATTTTACACACAGAGGTGCAGGAGAAAGGCGGAAACCATCAACCTACTCTGGGAGAAGCTGCAGCCGGCTGCGGGCCCCGTTCATCACTCCGTTTGGTTTACCAGAGACTCCAGTGTCTTGTGTCAGAGTGAGTACACCAGTGCCATCAGGCACCGCACCGCAGTGCACCGCAACACTTCACCCTGCACCCCGGCCCTCGCCTACTGGGCCCCGGGACCAACACTCCCCTACCCATGGAGGGGTCAACAACTAGCTGCGCCATTACACCACTCCCGGGAGCCCTCATACCTTTACCGCAGCGGTGGTGTCTACAATCACCACAACCCGTGGGTGGCGTCACGAACTATCATCCCAAACCAAACACCCAAATCCCCACGTGTAGCGCCAACTCCCTTGCAGAGAGGTAACATACAAGTTCAGGGAGCAGACAGAGACGTGGTTAAGAAGAGGTCCGAGGTCAGAAGTTGGAAGGTAACGTATAAAGTTCAGGGAGCAGACAGAGACGTGGTTAAGAAGAGATCCGGGGTCAGAAGTCAGAAGGTAATGAATAAAGTTCAGGGAGCAGACAGAGACGTGGTCAGGAAGAGGTCCGAGGTCAGAAGGTAACCTATAAAGTTCAGGGAGCAGACAAAGATGTGGTCAAGAAAAGGTCCGAGGTCAGAAGTCAGAAGGTAATGTATAAAGTTCAGGGAGCAGACAGAGATGTGGTCAGGAAGAGGTCCAAGGTCAGAAGCTGGAAGGTAACATATAAGGTTAAAGGAGCAGACAGAGACGTGGTCAGGAAGAGGTCCAAGCTCAGAAGCCAAGATCAGAACACTTCCACCAGTCAGGAGCCAAGAGCACACTGAGCAAACAGGAAGTACGACTGGTGAAGGTCAGAGAGAGCAAGCTCAGTAAAGAAACAGAGCAATCACCAGGAATGAGGTGCATCTTTGAAGGCACCTCCCAAACCAGCGTGGACCCTAGAGCTGAAGATAACCTGTCAGCAAGTTCACAAGACATAGAGCACAGCATTTTCAAATGCAGAATGCTCTGCACTGTGGAACTGTAACAAAAGTATCCTAAATGCAAAATGCTCCGCACAGCGGAACTGTGACAATTGATTTATGAAATAAAATACAAAAGATATGGTTGGCATCTGACCATTTTGGCTATATACCGTATGTATATGTATATATATATATATATATATATATATATATATATATATATATATATATATATATGTACATATGTTGTTTCCTGGAAAAAAAAAAATGAAGTAGGAGTCTAAAATCACCCCAATGGTCAGTATGAAAATTGTAGGATTTCTATGTATTAATTTTAATACAGATTGTGTTATGTAAAAGGAAAAAAAATAATTGCCAAATTAAAAAAAAAAAAAAAAAAATAAACGTAAAAGTTATTTTTTGATTATAGATTCCTGTTAATGCTGACAAAGAATCATTTTCTTTTTTTACATACAAGTATTTCCGTCTGACAATAAACCTCCTGGATTCTTCATTCTTGCCTGTTTGGCTGACGTCTAATACATTTCTTTCTGTGATTACTGATTCATTGCAGACGTTCACAATGAGACGTCTCAGGATTTTCACATCTACAGCCAAGTTTGGGGTCAGAGTTCTATCATAGAACATTCTATGGGAAAAAAACATTGATGTTTAATTAAAGTGTAGAGTTAGAAAGATTTTCTTGATTTTTGGTATTGCTCCTCAGAGAAAACCCAGTCTATATTGCATCTGCCACAGAGATGACCTATTTGTCATAGATCCAGCTCCAGACACTATTTGGAAATGATCCAGTCTACATCTCTCTATCATGAGCTATGAGATCCATGATCCAGTCTACATCCCTCTATCATAAGCCATAATCCAGTCTACATCCCTCTATCATGAGCCATGATCCAGTCTACATCCCTCTGTCATGAGCCATGATCCAGTCTACATCACTCTATCATGAGCCATGATCCAGTCTACATCTCTCTATCATGAGCCATGATCCAGTCTACAACCCTCTGTCATGAGCCATGATCCAGTCTATATCTCTCTATCATGAGCTATGATCCAGTCTACATCCCTCTATCATGAGCCATGATCCAGTCTATAACCCTCTGTCATGAGCCATGATCCAGTCTACATCCCTCTGTCATGAGCCATGATCCAGTCTACATCCCTCTGTCATGAGCCATGATCCAGTCTACATCTCTCTATCATGAGCCATGATCCAGTCTACATCCCTCTGTCATGAGCCATGATCCAGTCTACATCCCTCTGTCATGAGCCATGATCCAGTCTACATCGCTCTATCATGAGCCATGATCCAGTCTACATCCCTCTATCATGAGCTATGATCCAGTCTACATCCCTTTATCATGAGCTATGATCCAGTCTACAACCCTCTGTCATGAGCCATGATGCAGTCTACATCCCTCTGTCATGAGCTATGATCCAGTTTACATCCCTCTGTCATGAGCCATGATCCAGTCTACATCTCTCTATCATGAGCCATGATCCAGTCTACATCCCTCTGTCATGAGCCATGATCCAGTCTACATCACTCTATCATGAGCCATGATCCAGTCTACATCTCTCTATCATGAGCCATGATCCAGTCTACATCCCTCTGTCATGAGCCATGATCCAGTCTACATCTCTCTATCATGAGCCATGATCCAGTCTACAACCCTCTGTCATGATGAGCCATGATCCAGTCTACATCCCTCTATCATGAGCTATGATCCAGTCTACATCCCTCTATCATGAGCTATGATCCAGTCTATAACCCTCTGTCATGAGCCATGATCCAGTCTACATCCCTCTGTCATGAGCCATGATCCAGTCTACATCCCTCTGTCATGAGCCATGATCAAGTCTACATCTCTCTATCATGAGCTATGAGATCCATGATCCAGTCTACATCCCTCTATCATAAGCCATGATCCAGTCTACATCCCTCTGTCATGAGCCATGATCCAGTCTACATCTCTCTATCATGAGCCATGATCCAGTCTACAACCCTCTGTCATGATGAGGCATGATCCAGTCTACATCCCTCTATCATGAGCTATGATCCAGTCTACATCCCTCTATCATGAGCTATGATCCAGTCTACATCCCTCTGTCATGAGCCATGATCCAGTCTACATCTCTCTATCATGAGCCATGATCCAGTCTACAACCCTCTGTCATGATGAGCCATGATCCAGTCTATATCCCTCTATCATGAGCTATGATCCAGTCTACATCCCTCTATCATGAGCTATGATCCAGTCTACAACCCTCTGTCATGAGCCATGATCCAGTCTACATCCCTCTGTCATGAGCCATGATCCAGTCTACATCCCTCTGTCATGAGCCATGATCAAGTCTTCATCTCTCTATCATGAGCTTTGAGATCCATGATCCAGTCTACATCCCTCTATCATAAGCCATGATCCAGTCTACATCCCTCTATCATGAGCCATGATCCAGTCTACATCCCTCTATCATGAGCCATGATCCAGTCTACATCCCTCTGTCATGAGCCATGATCCAGTCTACATCACTCTATCATGAGCCATGATCCAGTCTACATCTCTCTATCATGAGCCATGATCCAGTCTACAACCCTCTGTCATGAGCCATGATCCAGTCTATATCTCTCTATCATGAGCTATGATCCAGTCTACATCCCTCTATCATGAGCCATGATCCAGTCTACAACCCTCTGTCATGAGCCATGATCCAGTCTACATCCCTCTGTCATGAGCCATGATCCAGTCTACATCCCTCTGTCATGAGCCATGATCCAGTCTACATCTCTCTATCATGAGCCATGATCCAGTCTACATCCCTCTGTCATGAGCCATGATCCAGTCTACATCCCTCTGTCATGAGCCATGATCCAGTCTACATCGCTCTATCATGAGCCATGATCCAGTCTACATCCCTCTATCATGAGCTATGATCCAGTCTACATCCCTTTATCATGAGCTATGATCCAGTCTACAACCCTCTGTCATGAGCCATGATGCAGTCTACATCCCTCTGTCATGAGCTATGATCCAGTTTACATCCCTCTGTCATGAGCCATGATCCAGTCTACATCTCTCTATCATGAGCCATGATCCAGTCTACATCCCTCTGTCATGAGCCATGATCCAGTCTACATCACTCTATCATGAGCCATGATCCAGTCTACATCCCTCTGTCATGAGCCATGATCCAGTCTACATCTCTCTATCATGAGCCATGATCCAGTCTACAACCCTCTGTCATGATGAGCCATGATCCAGTCTACATCCCTCTATCATGAGCTATGATCCAGTCTACATCCCTCTATCATGAGCTATGAGATCCATGATCCAGTGTACATCCCTCTATCATGAGCCATGATCCAGTCTATAACCCTCTGTCATGAGCCATGATCCAGTCTACATCCCTCTGTCATGAGCCATGATCCAGTCTACATCCCTCTGTCATGAGCCATGATCAAGTCTACATCTCTCTATCATGAGCTATGAGATCCATGATCCAGTCTACATCCCTCTATCATAAGCCATGATCCAGTCTACATCCCTCTGTCATGAGCCATGATCCAGTCTACATCTCTCTATCATGAGCCATGATCCAGTCTACAACCCTCTGTCATGATGAGCCATGATCCAGTCTACATCCCTCTATCATGAGCTATGATCCAGTCTACATCCCTCTATCATGAGCTATGATCCAGTCTACATCCCTCTGTCATGAGCCATGATCCAGTCTACATCTCTCTATCATGAGCCATGATCCAGTCTACAACCCTCTGTCATGATGAGCCATGATCCAGTCTATATCCCTCTATCATGAGCTATGATCCAGTCTACATCCCTCTATCATGAGCTATGATCCAGTCTACAACCCTCTGTCATGAGCCATGATCCAGTCTACATCCCTCTGTCATGAGCCATGATCCAGTCTACATCCCTCTGTCATGAGCCATGATCAAGTCTACATCTCTCTATCATGAGCTTTGAGATCCATGATCCAGTCTACATCCCTCTATCATAAGCCATGATCCAGTCTACATCCCTCTATCATGAGCCATGATCCAGTCTACATCCCTCTATCATGAGCCATGATCCAGTCTACATCCCTCTATCATGAGCCATGATCCAGTCTACATCTCTCTGTCATGAGCCATGATCTAGTCTACATCTCTCTATCATGAGCTATTATCCAGTCTACAACCCTCTGTCATGATGAGCCATGATCCAGTCTACAACCCTCTATCATGAGCCATGATCCAGCCTACATCTCTCTATCATGAGCTATGAGATCCATGATCCAGTGTACATCCCTCTATCATGAGCCATGATCCAGTCTACAACCCTCTATCATGAGCCATGATCGTCTTCATCCCTCTATCATGAGCCATGATCCAGTCTACATCCCCCTGTCATGATGAGCCATGATCCAGTCTACATCCCCCTGTCATGATGAGCCATGATCCAGTCTACATCCCCCTGTCATGATGAGCCATGATCCAGTCTACATCCCTCTGTCATGAGCCATGATCCAGTCTACATCCCTCTGTCATGAGCCATGATCCAGTCTACATCCCTCTATCATGAGCCATGATCCAGTCTACATCCCTCTGTCATGAGCCATGATCCAGTCTACATCCCTCTATCATGAGCCATGATCCAGCCTACATCTCTCTATCATGAGCTATGAGATCCATGATCCAGTGTACATCCCTCTATCATGAGCCATGATCCAGTCTACAACCCTCTATCATGAGCCATGATCGTCTTCATCCCTCTATCATGAGCCATGATCCAGTCTACATCCCCCTGTCATGATGAGCCATGATCCAGTCTACATCCCCCTGTCATGATGAGCCATGATCCAGTCTACATCCCCCTGTCATGATGAGCCATGATCCAGTCTACATCCCTCTGTCATGAGCCATGATCCAGTCTACATCCCTCTGTCATGAGCCATGATCCAGTCTACATCCCTCTATCATGAGCCATGATCCAGTCTACATCCCTCTGTCATGATGAGCCATGATCCAGTCTACATCCCTCTATCATGAGCCATGATCCAGTCTACATCCCCCTGTCATGATGAGCCATGATCCAGTCTACATCCCTCTATCATGAGCCATGATCCAGTCTACATCCCCCTGTCATGATCAGCCATGATCCAGTCTACATCCCTCTATCATGAGCCATGATCCAGTCTACATCCCTCTGTCATAAGCTATGATCCAGTCTACATCCCTCTATCATGCCTGAAAAAAATGTAAAAATCACCTAATAATACATAGAATATATAAATGAAAATAGTCCAGTTGTTTCTTACCCATGTCCCTGGAGTCCAGTGTTCTTTTCCCTTAAAGGGTTAGTCCTATCCCAATATATAGTAGGTGTAATAATAATATTATAAAAAAAAACCTCTAATTAGAAATGTAGTATAGTTCTCCTGATTAGCCATGTCACTTACCTCATGTGCAGGGCACTGCAGCTTAGGTATCCATGGTTACGACTAGGGATGATCGAATACCTCAAATATTCGGCTACGCCCATATTCTACAAATAGGTCACCGCTATTCGACTATTTGCGAATATTCGATGCGCAATGTAAGTCTATGGGACACCCAAATAGTTGCCAAATAGCAACTATTCGGGCTTCCCATAGACATACATTGCGCATCGAATATTCGCATAGCGGCGACCTATTCGTCGAATATTTGCGAAGCCGAATATTGCCGAATATTTCTGATATTCGATCATCCCTAGTTACGACCACGAGCAACTAATAAACTGTCACTATATGTGTGGTCGTAACTATGAATACCTAAGCTAATGTAATGCCCTGCACATAAGGTAAGAGTTATAAGCAGAACTATACAACATTTATAATTGGAGGTATAAACTAATATTATTATTTTTACACCTACTACATACTGGGATAGGATCTTGGAGATGGGACTATAGACAGTGAGCTGCTAATGCCAGACTAGCTGAACTCTAGCTGAGCTAGTCTACCATTGATAATCTTCTGACTCTAAATCAAACATTACAGGTAAACAACAGCATACAGTGTGAAAAGAGACACATCCCTAATATCTCTGTGTTAAACCCTTTAGCATGCTGTTGTTGAAGTAATCCTTACTCCAATTAAAAGTTTCTGAGCTTCATTCTACGGCCTCAGTGAGAATTATAGAAATACACAGGCATGTGATTTCCAAAGCTCTCCAAAATTTTAATGAGAATCGTGTCTTTATAGTTCTGAGAAATGCAGGCATACCATGCATATAATTAGGCATTTCTTACAATGATAGTGTAACGCCCCGGACTAGTCGGGTCGTCCCAGGTAGTCACACACAACACCACACCCCCCTCCCAGTTAGGTAATATTAGCCAGCCTAAAAACCTTGTCACCACCCTTCAGGTTTGATGTCCACACCAGGGGGCGGAGCCAGGCGGTTGGCTCTGCCCACCGAGGAGTTTACAGGCCTGGAGGTGGGAAAACAGACAGACTAGTTCAAGTGCAAGTCGAGAGCAGTCAAGGTCACGGGCAGTTCTGTGTCCGTGCCCTGATAAGAGACTACCAGGTGGCTGGGTCGGAGCCCAGTCACCATTGGCAAGGAGGCAGACGGTGGTGGCCGCCTGCAGGAGACCGGGAATACAACCAGTGGAACCGTAAGGGACCGGGACAGGGTAGTGACCTGCCGGAACTGAACCGGGGAGCCAACTGGATACTGGAGCACCAGGCAGGGTACTCAGACCCAGCACAAAGCCCTGAACCGACAGGGCCGAGTCGAATCAACTGCTTGCGGACTGGATCTTAGGACCTATCCCACACAAGTCCCTTTGAAGACAACAGTACAACCATACAGGTTAAAGCCACCGCCAAGGCATAGAGACCCAAAGGACCAGCGTCTGCGGGCAAACGGGCTCCTACGGCATATGCAAGTAGGGGAGCGGACTACCGGTGTCTAGGCATAGGAGTCAAACATTTTACACACAGAGGTGCAGGAGAAAGGCGGAAACCATCAACCTACTCTGGGAGAAGCTGCAGCCGGCTGCGGGCCCCGTTCATCACTCCGTTTGGTTTACCAGAGACTCCAGTGTCTTGTGTCAGAGTGAGTACACCAGTGCCATCAGGCACCGCACCGTACTGCACCGCAACACTTCACCCTGCACCCCGGCCCTCGCCTACTGGGCCCCGGGACCAACACTCCCCTACCCACGGAGGGGTCAACAACTAGCTGCGCCATTACACCGCTCCCGAGAGCCCTCATACCTTCACCGCAGCGGTGGTGTCTACAATCACTACAACCCGTGGGTGGCGTCACGAACTATCATCCCAAACCAAACACCCAAATCCCCGCGTGTAGCGCCAACTCCCTTGCAGAGCGACGTAACCCCCGGGTCCGTGAGAGGCTCGAGCCACCACCCACAGTACGAGCACGGATCCAAGCGGCTCGGCGGTCGCAGCTGAGCCCGCGGGGCGGTACAATAGAAAATAGTAGAATAAATTAATGCATGGTAAATGCAAACACTCCCAGCATCCACCCAGCTTAGCGACCCCCCATCCCCCCAAGCAGCTCGTTGTCTAAAGAGTGGACTCTTACCCCCTATAACACTGCAAAAAAGCAGGCTTGAAGATTCTTAACTTTCTCAATTTACCACTCTATTCAGATTACATAATAGAAACCCACTGACAGATTCCCTTTAGGCCTGTTTCACTTGTCAGTGAAAAACACAGACTTTTTCACTGACGTGTAAAAAAAGCATATGTCCCTCCATGTGCCGTGATTCACGTGCCATGTGCAATTTGTGATTTGTGATCCGTTATCCGTGATTGCACATGGCGATAAACTCACCTGTCCCCTCTCCTGCTGTCCGTGGTGCTGAAGTCTCTGGCTCTGCTGCATCCGGCCGCCACTGTTTCTCCCCTCTGCAGCTACTTACGGGTTGGCTGTTCCTGCATACATAAATATGCATGCCATAATGAGCTGGCCAGGAAGAAGCAGAGAGCAGAGGCCGAACACAGCTGGAGATGTATAAGTTGCAAATGCTTTTTATTTTCAATGGCCATGTTTTTCTCGTACGTGTTTTACGGATCACACCATAGTGTGGTCCGTGGGACATCAGTGATGCCAGAAAAAAACAGACATGTCTCCGTGCAGCAATCACAGACACGCTTGTACGCCACACAGAGTCATGGTCAGTGAAAAAATTTCTGGGAAGTATCTTCTTTTATCTTTTTTTTTTCCACTGAAACTGGGGAAATCAAATGATTTCCAGTTACAGGTGTAAGACAGCACACTATAGTGACATAAATAACTGATTGAGATTATCTGAATCTGTTAGGACCCAACAGCTCTGTTATGCCAGCAGAGACTCACACATCATGTGATTGCCAGAAGCATTATTGGCAGTGCCTTCTGTATACTACATAGCTTTCATTGAATGCTATGTAGTAGGTGAAATGAACAATAGAAGCAATAATAAACCACATCTATCTTCTCTGCTGTGTCTGACCCTGTCAAGGTATAAATTTAGGTTAAGATAGCTAATGGTATCTTCGTTCAGGACATCCAGAGTCCGGTGCCGAATTAGCTGTATGTACAGATATTAATGAATCAGACAAGGATCACACAAAACGTGTTCGCTGTATGAATCAATGTTATAGACTGAACTCATGTATTAAGAAAAACTCAATTATACAGAATGCAGCATTGACCTTGAATCAACAGGGAGTAGGGAGTATTTCACTCCCCAGTTTTTCCCAGTATACTGTAAAATACATCTGTTCATTAATTATACATTCTTTCTATGTGAAACTACTGATAAGACTTTTGCTCATCATTATGAAGACTTTCATTGTTTGTACATCTGTTCACTCATCCTTGGTAACCCCTTCATGACTATACAGCTTAGAATCATATTATAGCGTCTGTACGATTGTCATATAGACACACAGCTAATTATGCAACTACATCTATATTTTGATTATTTACATACACAGATATTCTTATTACGTTTAAACAAACAATTTATAGCTTAGGCTACCTTCACAACCCCTGCCTCTGCTAAATTGCAGCAACAAGAGTTTAATCCTGTGATGTAAATTTAGAATATCACGGGGTTAAAGTCAAAAATCAGGCTTCGCAAATTTATGATGTTTGATCTTTTTGAGGTTAAAGATGGTGATATTACAATTATTTCTTGAAACATTCTAAATCTAATTTTAAACTTTCACCGTTCACTAGTTTTAAATCTTGACTTTAATTCAGTTGAAATCTTAAAAAAGTGAAGTTCGGATTGTGAAAATTTTTATTTATGCCCCTATGGACATCTGATTTTTTTTTTTGTTTATTTTTTATTGAGTACTCAATTTTTCTGGAGCTTCCCCACAGGACAACTGAAGCATTACATGATGCCCATTAAAATGAGTTGACAAACCTAGTCCTCCAAAGATAAAGAGATCCTGTTTTGTAGTCTCATTCTTTGTTTTAACTTCTTGATGGACTTTTTGTACACTTCACTTTAGCTAAAATGAAACACTAAAAAAGCTGGACCTTTTCTGGTTACGAAACACCTTCCTGATTTTAGACTTTTCTGTTTTGCTTAATGAAGTACGTTCAGCCATAATGTAATGTATATGATGAGCACGAAGAACAAGGAAGTCTGTTTTATGTAAGGAGAAGTAACATATGAACATGATCTCATACATACTGGAAATGGGGGATGTGAGATGTTGCTTCATGTATGGGAAAGTAGCAACAATTTTTTAATTGGTGGATGACCACAATTATGTAACCTAAGTGTCATCATGGCATGAAAAAAGTTTTCCATGAGCAAAAAACTTTCTATGCAGGATATGTCTGGTTGCCATAGATGGACAAGAGAAAGGTCACTAACATGAGTTACTCCAATGTTTTGTTGATGAAAATGAGAATATTCATTCACCATCAGCAGACAGTAAATATTAAAGTGAATCTGTCAGCAGGTTTTTGCTATTTAATCTGCGAGCAGCATAATATATTGCAAGTGAGTCTTATTCTAGGAATATGTCACTTATTAGGCTCAATCAGTGTTTTATCAGTAGTAGATAATCACTGCCTCACTAGGTCTCACATGCAGGCCAGTCCAGCTAATCTGTGTAATCCCACCCCCACCACTGATTGTCAGCTTATTGAAAATGCACAGTGTGCACAGGAAGATGTCAATCAGTGGTGTGGGCGGGGTTAGAGAGCTCAGCATTCAGAGCTCTGCTACATCTTCAACTGAGAAAACAGAAATTCTATCAAAACAGCACCAAACAGCCAAGTAAGTGACATCACTGGAATCAGGTTCTCTGCCCCTACATTATTCTGCTTTCAGATTATATAGCAAAAACGTGCTAACAGATTCCCTTTAATAAAAGTACTTGAATGGAGTCTTTCGCTACTTGTCGGACGAGACACATTTTTCACTACATATTGTAAATAATGTCATATAAAAGGGGGGGGGAAAGAGAAGTTAGAGCAACATGGCAAAAATTTGCATCGGACCCTCATCGCACACGTAACATGCCTCCTAACCCTGATTAGTACGGGGGGACATACTGTATACTAGATCTGTGGACTATAGCATGACCCACACTATAAGACTATAAGACCCCAGGTTTAGATATCAGAAAACAGGTTAAATATGATTCCTAGTAGTTCAAATATTCCTGGTGATGTAAATTAGATTTAAAATTAAGAAAAGACATTACGGTATATACTTAAATGAATCAGGACCAACAAACAAAACCATATGCTACATACGTAATGCACACAGCTCTGCTGCTACATACATAATACACACAGCTCTGCTGCTGCATACATAAATACACACAGCTCTGCTGCTGCATACATAAATACACACAGCTCTGCTGCTGCATACATAATACACACAGCTCTGTTGTTGCATACATAAATACACACAGCTCTGCTGCTGCATACATAATACACACCGCTCTGTTGTTGCATACATAAATACACACAGCTCTGCTGCTACATACATAATACACACAGCACTGCTGCTACATACATAATACACACAGCTCTTCTGCTGCATACATAATATACACATCTCTTCAGGTTATGTGAAAAAAAGCTGAAACAGCACTCACCGATATTTGCTGTGAAACACTCTGGTGTTTATTTCAAATCAGAGGATACATGCTGTGGCGTTACAGGGAGGGAAGGAAAATGGTCAGCACACAAAGACAACGGCCGTTTCACCCCTAGGGGTGGGGCTTCAATGGGACCCGTTGAAGCCCCACCCCTAGGGGTGAAACGGTCGTTGTCTTTGTGTGCTGACCATTTTCCTTCTCTCCCTGTAACGCCACAGCATGTATCCTCTGATTTGAAATAAACACCAGAGTGTTTCACAGCAAATATCGGTGAGTGCTGTTTCAGCTTTTTTTCACATAACTTGAAGTTTTGTCTGATGATCTTTATGAATAAGCACCCCGTAGTTGTATTTTGAGTCAGTCCTCTCTGGAAGCCTCCACAAAATTGCAAATATTGGCAGCGCAAAGAAAAAGCGCTAATTACGATCAGTGGTGTTTTGTTTAAAGATGGAAAATCCGCTTGTTGGAGCAGTGCCCTGCTTTTTCCTTCTATGAATTGCTAATATACACATCTCTGCTTCTGCATACATAAATACACACAGCTCTGCTGCGGCATACATAATACATACAGCTCTGCTGCTGCATACATAATACATACAGCTCTGCTGCTGCATACACAAATACACACAGCACTGTTGCTACATACATAATACACACAGCTCTGCTGCTGCATACATAAATACACACAGCTCTGCTGCTGCATACATAAATACACACATCACTGCTGCTACACACATAATACACACAGCTCTGCTGCTGCATACATAATACACACAGCTCTGCTGCTGCATACATAAATACACACAGATCTGCTGCTGTATACATAAATACACATAGCTCTGCTGCTGCATACATAAATACACACGGCTCTGCTGCTGAATACATAATACACACAGCTCTTCTGCTACATACATAATACACACAGCTCTGCTGCTACATACATAATACACACAGCTCTGCTGCTGAATACATAATACACACAGCTCTGCTGCTGCATACATAAATACACACAGCTCTGCTGCTACATACATAATACACACAGCACTGGTGCACTCACAGCTCCTCTGCATACATAAATATACACCCGCACACTCACACAGCACTGCTCCATGCGCACACCTCAGTAACCAGTGTAAAGTTGTCTTCTTATCCTCCGCATTGTCATGCTCCTTGCAGGCATATTACTGATCTCGTTTGACACTTAATGTCCTGCAGTTAATTAGGTCTTTTGATCGCCTGCTACCAAGTTCCATGGTATTCCTGAAGCAAGGGGTGATCTATGGAAGTCCCAATCAGCTTCGTTTACTGCCCTCCCTTTAGATTAGTATGGAATAGGGAGAGAGAGAGTTAAAGGGGTTGTCTGGTCTAAAAAGACCACTCTGCAGTCCCTCTATGTGACTGCAGACTTGCAAATCCTCACATTGCGCACAGTGCGCACTGTGAGGATTATCTGGCGTCAGAGCCAGGAATGGTAGTCATGTGTCCATGAGTATGCGGTATTCAGACTCCATTCAGAGTTCGGCTAGATGGGCCCAGCCTTGCTCAATGCAAGGACAACATCTTCATGGAGTTTGCATGTTCTTCATGTCTTTGCGGGGGTGTACTCCAAGTTCTCCGATTTCCTCCCACATTCCAAAGACTTAGGGAATTTAGATTGTGACAGTGAAGATAATATCTGTAAAGTGCATCGGAACATGATGGTGCTACATAAGGGAAGCATAATAAATACATTTTGCATAACAAAAAAAGCACAAAAATTTTAGATGTCAACCAATCATCAGAGAAAGTGTGTGTGTGGGGGGGGGGTTGCATCTGCATCCTGGGCACAAACCTGCATAGTAGTTTGCCTTTAAAAATTGAACAGGCCGGATACATTATTAACATATATATTTAGGAATAATGGGTTTTCATTCTAAACACCATATGGGCACATATCAATTCATTTGCATTTAAAAAGGCAATTTTATGAGCGACCGGTAAGCATCTGAGAAGTAAATGTCCAATTTCCTCTTTATCATAGTTATGATCAGTTTGATAGCTGCTCGTATTGCTTGTTACAGGAGGCCGCGTGAAGACCTGGAAAAAAAGATGGTTCATTCTCAAGGACAACTGTCTTTATTACTTTGAATATACAACGGTAAGAATGACAAACCGATGAAAGACCAAGAAGAGGCGTAGGTCGAATTGGAGCGAATAACAGCCTCCTATATTTATGTCCTTCCAGGATAAAGACCCGCTTGGAATAATTCCATTGGAAAACCTAAGTGTTGAATTAGCAGAAGACCCTAAAAAGCCGGTAATTAGAATCAGTTAACTATCTTTAGTCTAATTGTCAGGAGCAGTGGAGGTGCCATTCCAAACTCTAAAATGACCTCCTCATTATGGTGCCCAAATTTGCTACCCAGGACTGGAAAGATTGATGTTTGTTTCTTCTTCGAAACCTATTCTCTTCTTTGACCAAATTTTTCAATATCTTGTTTGGTTAAAAATGTAGTTCTGTAGAACAGGAGTCCTAAACAGATTTTTTTCCCATTAAAGGGGTTGTCCACTACTAGGACAACCCCTTCTGATGCCACGTTTCCCCCAGGTAAAATAATAAAGCCTATACTCACCTCCCATACGGCACTGTTCCAGTGGTGTCAGCACTTGCCTTCCTGGGATGCATATGACATTGTGAAGTCACATGAGCCCCGGATCCAATCAGCGCTGGCCTCTGTCTTCACGCTTTCGAACACAGGAGCAATTAACAGGAAGGGAGTGACAGCCCCAGCACTCACTTCCCGTTGATTTACTTGTTTGGCTGAAATGCGTGGACAGAGAAGTAGGCGCTGATTCTACACGGGGCTCTCAACAAGTCACAATGTGATATGAGCTCTGGAAATGCTGGCCCTGGCATCACTGGAACTGCACCAGCTGTGGAGGTGAGTATAGGTTCCATTATTTTACCTGGGGGGAAATGTGGAATCACAAAGGGTTGTTGTCATGATCCAGGACCGGTATTCTCCACTCCAGAGTTTCCCATACCCGGTCTGGTCATGTCAGGGGTTAACTTCCATCAGTCTCATTCTGGTTTCAGGAGACACTATATCTGGTCTCTGCAATTGCATTCCTGTGCTGGTTATAGTTTTGCTTTGCAGCCTGTGACTGGTTCTGGTGAGATTTCCTATTTGATCTGACTCCTTGTTCCCCCTGTTCGTCTGCCTGTCCCGGCCCCTGATTTCCCGCTCCTGTCTGTTGTTTGTGTTTCCCTCTGCATTTCTGATCTCCCGCCTTCCAACTCAGTTCTGTTTTCTCACTTGATTTTGATCCTCCCTTTGCAGTGACTTGACTTTCCTGGCTAGACCCTGACTGCTTCATTACTCTATTGCCCCCTGGTGGTTCGCCTGTTAACTGCCTGCTGAAGTTACTCTGCTGTACTTTAGCTGCCTTTTTGTTAGTGTGACTTTGTCTCTCCTTCACTACTCTGCTGCCACCTAGTGGGGAATAAGCTGTACTACATCTTACCAGCTTTTTGTACAGAGTGACATTTGTATTAGCAGTGGACAACCCCTTTAATAGTAAGAGAAGTAAGATTAACAAATTCTGCCTCCCCCTACAAGAGCTTGTTAGCGGTCATATCATATGCCTTAATAGTTCATACAGCTATTTTCCCAAATTCCTCATAGACATACCAACATAGAGTCCTCTTGTCGTAGCTTCTCTCACATGGAAACAAGAGGATCAGATGTTGTAATTCTACATGCCCGATTCTTCTCTCTCCTGATATTCTTCTGCCAAGTAGGAGTTGGGTAGCCTCATACATATAAGTTAGCCAGTACTGCCATAATTCACAGGTTCTGCTGGCATTAATCACATGTGTAATGTAGACCTTACAGGATAGGTGATGACTTGTTGATCGTGTTCCGAGCACTGATTGGCAGAATGGGGATCTTTACTCCATTACAATGGAGCGGTAGTGATCATGCTCGACAGCTGCTCTATTCATTCCCGATTTTTCAAACAACCCAATTTTGACCTTTTATAACGGAGAATAAAATGCCCTGTTAGGGGAAAAAAATTACCGTTCTCCTGATCGGTGTAGGCTCCAGAGCTCAGACCACGATCAACAAGTCATCACTTATCCTTTAAGGTCCACATACACGTGATTAATGCCAGAAGAATCTGTGGATTATGGTGGTAGTGGCCAACTTATATGTATGGGGGCTTCCCAACTCTTCCTATGGATAACCGGACAACCCCTATAAGTTTATACAAGTCTTCTGTACATTTGTGGAAGGTTCTGCAAAGTGCCTCCTACTGTTGTGGCCACGTTAGCTCTTGTGTCTTCATCATATTTATGGATAAGGGAGGTCGATTGGAGGCACCAGAGACCACCAGGTCCAATGGTTCTGTATTTTTAGTAAGTATGCAATATGTTAGTTATTTTCCCACATAGGTTATTAGCTATGTAATCCTGAAAAAAATCTTTAAAGATCTTTGTAGGACACTTTACACATTTTTCTACTCATCTAACTGCTGTAAAGCAAGTTAGAAATGTTAGAATTTTGAGCAGCTTATAATGCCCCAAGTGGACAGTTTAGCAATTGCAAGGAGCAATAAAGAAGTAAAGTTACTAAATTATTAGTTATTGCATTAAGATTTTGCAATTCATGCCTCTAATTCTCCTTAGCACTGCTTCGACCTGCACGCAAGAGGGCAAACTGTTAAAGCATGCAAGACCCAAGCAGATGGGAAAAAAGTGCAAGGAAATCACCAATCTTATCGATTGTCTGCAGCAAGTCATGAAGAAAGGGAGAGTTGGGTACAAAGTCTGAGGTCAGTCCTTACAGTATATGCAAAGTACAATTCTTGCTGTATAAGTCATGCATTGCTCAGAGTCAGGGCTCTAAGATCCCATCTAGATTTTTCGAAACATCCTTGATTATGGGCACCCATCACATTACCGGATGGTTAATTATGCTATTCTAGACCACAAAGCTGCTTTTTTGCATATACATTATGGAATTTTTGAGCTATCACGGGCCAACTCACATGCCAAGTTATTCCCATCAGTGTCAATTCATTTTGACTCTTCTACGTTCTTGACCCACTGCCTTTTGCTAAAGTGGACAGAAAGTAGTCACTTAAAATGCAAAATTATGCATAAATGCAACATCTCACGGCATCTCTACGTTTATGGAGATGTTTAAAGTGGAGATGAATTCAAAATGATCTACTAAAATCAATGGTATTTTGCTATAGTTCAGGAATAAGATATTGTGGATTCGCAGGATGTCATCAATATCAGATCTATGGGGATCCTACACTCCGAATAAGCAGCTGATATTATGACCTGTGGTGCACAGAACCGGAACAGCACAGCTCTGTACTATTATGCTCGCAGGCCGAGCAGGGGATTAGCTGACCCACTGGGACACAGCACACAGAAAAGGAGGGGCTTGACTGCGGAGCCACACCTGGTTTTCACCAGAGCCTCAAATGGTGAGGGTGTTACGCTGCAGGTGTGAGACCAAATGCTACGACAACTGGCCCCAGGAGTTCAGAAAGGACAGTCTCTGATGTAGGGTAACAGCAATTGCAGGTATTGGGGTTTCGGCCTGGATGGATGGATGCGACAGCAGCAGCTGTGAGGGTACTTGCGGCAGCAGGTATTGTGGTAGGCGCCTGATGTGACAGCTTGTTCTAATAGCAGCAGAATTGGGATAACAGCAGCACAATAAAACACAAACACAGATCAGCAGCAGAATATAGCACACTACAGCAGCAGCAGAGACAGCAGCAACAGTGCTATAGGTCCTGAGAACTGGCAACGTATCTGACTTGTTGCCCAGGCACCTCCCTTAAAGAGAAGGTGCCTTAAATACCTTTAACCTCTCAGCTGAGAGGCACTTCCGGGTCAGGAAGCACTGGCCTTTTAAGAAAGGGGCGTGGCCATGTGCGCACCCTTAGGGCAGAGCCAGGAAGCCTGTGGGGTGTACCCCAGCTCTGGAGACAGCAGCAAGGATTGAGGACAGGGCAGCCACCGCAGGACAGACAGACAGGTGAGAGAGCTGACATCCCCGCCAGGAGAGGAGGGCAGGACAGCATCAGGATCTCGGTATGGGTGTTACATGTATACTGTGTAATAGCAGTTCTTCGATAGTACAGCTCAGCTCCTATTGAAGTTAATGGAAATTGAGCTGAAATACTTGCAACGGCCATAAATTGTGTGCTACCGGCCGCGGGACCGGCTAACAGCTAATCGGTGATATTGTCCATGGGTACAGTGTTTGAAAATGAAATTGATCAGACTTATTCTCTTTTAGATCCAGTATATCTTGGGGCCCTTTCTATGACACAGTCACCATTAAGAAGAAGATCTCAACAATCAAAAATGGGCACTGATAAAAACAAAAGCAAAAGTTGTACATACAGTAAATAATCATGTGATCCCAGGGGACATTTCCATTGAAGTATTGGATAAATACTTGGACCTACTTACCTAGTATTCAAGGTCAATATTCCAGCTTTGTGTGACTATGGCATATGCGATATTCCACATTTTACAGCCAAAACATCAGCACTCAGAGCCGAAAGGACATTATCGTAAAAACTATTTGGGACCCTCAAAACTCAAGGAAATCTGAATGGAGGATCACAGCCAAGGATGGCTGTCTAGTCTCTGGAATACATTACAGCTTTCATACACTTTGCTGTATGTCGTCAAGTTCACTCACAAGTGGATATGGGACCTGTAATTAACATGGAACAATCTATATAGAATGAAACTATGAAAAATGAGGCAATAAAATTGCTGAATCATCATCATCGGTGGAGTTTAAAGATGATCAAAACTAAAAGAAATAGATTTTGCAAAGAATTTCTGAAAATGTTTGATTCTCTTTGGGATTCAATTCATTTGGATCCAGCCGCCATTTTTTGGGATTGTTTTGGGATAGGGAAGGGGTAAAATGATATAAGAACAGCTAAGGACAAGTGAGTATAAAGTTATTTTGCTACTTCCATTGCCACACTATCGTCTACCTCCATTTCTTTGCATGATGTCAATCTGAGGCTTGTGGTTGACCTCACATGGTCGTGTAGAGTGGCGACACACATCACGATGAGCGTTGCCCGTCCATGTGACCAAACGAGGTCAATCTGATACCCGTGATTGATCTTTTGCGGTAACTTGCAGAGGTGACACATACAACATCCGTCGCCTGACCACGTAAACAAGTCAAGACAATATGAGGCGTGTGATTGACCTCACGTGGTCATGTGGGGTAGTGATGTACATCATGATGTGTGTCGCCTGCCCATGTGACCAAACAAGGGTAACCTGATACCCATGATTGATCTTTTCCAGGTACCTGGGGAGGTGACACATATGACGTGCATTGGCCGACCACGTGACCAAGTCAAAACAAACAGAGGCTTGTGAGTGACCTCATGTGGTCGTGTGGGGTAGCTGATGTGTGTTGCTTGTCTATGTGACCAAACGAGGGCAGTTTAATACCTGTGATTGATCTTTTGCGGTCACTTGAGGAGGTAACACATGTGTCACCAGACAACATGACCAAGTCAAGACAATCTGAGGCTTTTGATTGACTTCACGTGCTCGTGTGGGGAAGTGATACACATCATGATTTGTGATGCCCGCCCATGTGACCAAACGAGGGTAATCTGATACCTGTGATCGATCTTTTGCTGTCACTTGAGGAGGTAACACATATGACGTGCGTCACCCAACCACGTGACCAAGTAGGACAACCCGAGGCCTGTGATTGACCATTTGCACTCGGTGGGGAGATGACATACATCCAGACATACATCACTCCAAACATCTCCCCAAGTGACTACTTGTGTCAGTCACAGGTCTGTAATTGACCTTCTGCTCACTAAATTTGAGGAAGAACTGAAGGCATCATGGAGGACCATCTCATCTACATGGGCTGGTGACAGAGGCTGGGAAAGAACAAGTAAGCCATGTTTTTTTTCAACTCTCTAATGGCAAATAAGGCAGTTTCGTTTACGACTAAATGTCTTCAGACATTATCAAATTCAAACTAATCTGCCAAAATTGATTTTGGGGTGATTCACTGATCTCTAGTGGAGGTCCCATGGATGGGTCTAAATATTTTATTCCACCTCATTCCAATTCTTTGGAAAATATATACATGTGTAATACGTTACGACACTGTTGTTTTCATAAAAGGGGGATAAAGTGGTAGTTTTACAGGGGTCTTCCTTAAACTGTTCAGATGAGTAAATACAGATTGCCCTTGTCTGTGCATAAACAAAATGACGCTCATATGGAGGAAATATTAGTCCCAATACTCTTTTATATCTCATTCCAATTCTTTGGAAAATGTACAAATGTGTAATAAGTTACGACACTGTTGTTTTCATAAAAGGGGGCTAAAGTGGTAGTTTTACAGGGGTCTTCCTTGAACTGTTCAGATGAGTAAATACAGATTGCACTTGTCTGTGCACAAAGGAAATGATGCTCGTATGGAGGAAATATTTTGCGGAAGTTGCTCTACCTGTCCTGTGTGTAATACTTGACTGTGCTTGTACTAACCCGAAAAATGTTTTTGTAATTATGACTGTTTTCTTGTCATTCTATCTAATATATTAAATATTTTATGGCACTGAACTAAAAGAAGTTGGGGGGGGGGAATTCCTTGATCTGCTATACCCTATATCGCCAGAAGAGGTCGTCCAACACCGTGATACCAAGCCGCCGAAATTCCGCTCTGCAATTTTATCAGCATTGCTCATAAAATCTCCCGGCATATTTCACAGCTAAAAAAGACAATTTAGCGGGATTACATGTCGGTGTCACTTCGATTTGCAAGGAACTAGAAACATTACATTGTTGTTGATATATAGGTTACCCATTAAAATGGGAATATTATGCTGAATATTACACTTTCACAGTCACTTTCATCATATTCTCTGGGTGAAAAATGATAGACCACCCTGAGAGCTGATGCACAGTTGCATGTGCTCCTCTCGGAGTATTGCAGCCGAAGATGAGCGTTGTCCCCTCCGGCAATGATCCACTTTGAAAATATGATACATGTCTCTAACACGGAGTGTGCATACATTCAATACCAGCTACAGATCTCGCCTCATTAAAACTGATGTATGCAAATGAGGCACCAAATATTTCTTCTTTGAAGTCCCCGCTAACAAGCAAGATAAAAGGGATGCAGTTTAACCCTTTGCCTACGAGGAGCCGTCACATTCCTGACGGCTGCATTCCCATCCCAGAAGCCCAAAGCCCCCCATACGGAATAAGGGAAGGGGGGAGAGTGAAGGACCTTTCATCTAAATCCCCGATCGCGCCCCATCTCGTCACCCTCTAGTCAGTTTTACCTCCAGAGGAACATTACTGTCAGAAGATAATTTGCAGAGGGGGGGATCTTTAAATATGGCTGCCCGCTGGGAATTTTCAAAGCAAATGCCTTATAATGGAGTCTAGGCTATTGGTTGGTATATTTAACCCAGAGTTGAGTGCAATGGAGTGGGGGGCATTTAACATCAGTAAGTAAGAATAAGTGTGGGTGCACGTATTGTGTTTGCATGTAAATGCTTTTTTCCTTACAAAGTATTTAATGGATGTCGGTGCGATGACGGAGCTGAGGGGCACGGTGTGATGTGTGTGGTCCATGGATCGCTGGACTTGCAGCATCGAAGCATCAGGTTTATTTGGTGGGGGGGGGCATTTAATATCAGTAAGTAAGAATAAGTGTGGGTGAACATATTGTGTTTGGATGTAAAAGCTTTTTACCTTACAAAGTGTTTAATGGATGTCGGTGCGATGACGGAGCTGTGGTGCACGGTGTGATGTGTGTGGTCTATGGATCACTGGACTTGCAGCATCGAAGCATCAGGTTTAATTGGTGCTGAGGAGAGGAGGTTTCCATGGTAACAACACATCCCATCTCTGCAGTGCGCTACTATGGGGTAGGACACACCCCGGAGAGAGGGATGGGGAGAAGGAGAGAGGAGAAAAGGAGGAAAAGGAGGAGAACATTGGAGGAGTGGAGGGGGTGAAGAACTTGAAAGTCCAAGACTGGCTGAAGGAAGGAACTGACTTAGATGGGCAATGCATATCATAGATATCGAAACAGGTGGGGGGTGATGAGAAGTGTTTAATATGTGATGGAGAAACAAACAGAGAAGGGAGGGACACCGGGAAAGATTGATGGAGCGAAGGAGAACTTCACTCCCCCTGCCAGACCTTATTGGCTATCGAGGAGATAAGATAGTCCAGGTTGTCTAAGAAGAGCCCCCAGGTTGGTGCAGCTCCGATGACTCATTTCACTAGTCGCTTTCTCTTCTGACTGTATTATATGTAGAAAAGGATTCTAGAAGACGTAGGACCCAACCGTAGCTTTCTCGTCAGTGTATCATTAACTCCTTTTTTCCCCCCTTCCACATAATGCAAATGGTTGTGCATGTCCAGGTGACAAAGCCTCTGCAGATAAATCTATCAATGGGGCTGTAAGTGTTGCCGTCTGTCACTGATCTGGATACATGAAGATGGATTCAGCCTCACTGTCTGCAGGAGGGAGGACGGGGAGACACCTGCCACCATGATAGATAAGGGGGAGGCAGGAGGTGAGAGAGGAGATTGTAAATCACATGCTGAATAAGCCCGTTCCTCCTGTCTCTCTTCACTGACCATGTCTGGAGAAAAGTCCAAGGAGAAGGAAGAGTGGATCCAAGAAAATTATAAAAATTAATATGGACGGTGTTAGAGGAACCAAAGAAATCAATCTGAGCTTTTTATGGCCACGTGTGGTCTTTGATGCACTTTTTATAATCCTCTAACCACTTTTAACACTTGCAGAGATATCACCACATTTGTGCCTCGGGTAAATATTGATGCTCAGTCATGCAGCACCGCACCTATACTATATATCATACATCAAATTAGCTGCACCCCATTCATTCTACACAGAGAAACGATTCGTAAAGGGAATCTGTCAGCAGGTTTTTGATATGTAATCTCAGGACAGCATGCTGTAGGGGTTAAAACACTGAATTCATCGAAGTGTCACTTATTAGGATGTGTGCACACAACACTCCATGTTTTGGCAGGAAAAACACAGCAGTAAAAAAGACACTTTTTATCTCGTTTTCATGTTTTTTCATGTGGTTTGTTTTTTTTCCTGGCTTTTTAGGTTATGGCAATCGCAGGGGTTCCTGCACTTTACCCCTGCAATCGCCGCTGATGTTACAGATGAAACCGACCTCTCACTGCCAGGACTGGTGCCTGCGTCGTTCCCAGCAGTTTAACCCCCTAAATGCTGGAATCAATCATGATCGCAGCATTCAGGAGGCAGGGAGAGGAATCGCTTACCTCTGCTTGGGCATGGCAACCTGGGGTTATCACCATGACAAGCCCAGGTTACTGAGCTACGGAGAGCCTCACACACCATGCCGGATGCATGGTGTGTGAGGCGAAGTGTCAGTGCTGCAAGTGCAGCACTGACAGATATAATCCACTGCAGTGATTGAGCTCGAGCACTGCAGTGGATTAGATCAGACAGAAGAAAAAATACAGAAATAATTGACATGTTGCAGGTTTTTTCTGCACCAAAATCTGCAAGGAAAAAATCTGCAACAAGTGCACAGGATTCTCACAGGTCAAACAGCAGTGCTGTGCAGCCCACCTGATCTAATAGTATTGGCATCATCAATAGGCTGTAACCCAGACATAGTGCATCACACATATCTATGTGACTGGCGCCCTATGCAAACCCATCTCCTGTGTGCATGTTCAATACCACCAACCACCCCCTCCATGATATGGTAGGCTGAGAGTGGCTGTCTCATGGGTATTCTGAAACCTGTGTTACCCCCACCTTTATCATAGGGGGCCGGCTGCATCCTGCAAGTGCATTTGCTGTTTGATCTCTGTTGGCTAAAGGCTGTTTTTGGTGATTTTTTTTGTTTTACTTCTTTTGAATTTATTTCCTTTTCTGTGACTTATCAAGTCAGGTTTATAGACTTTGCTGGGATGTGTTTTTCCTTGCAGTATTGATTAAAATCTGCAAGAAAAATATGCAGCGTGAGCATACAGCCTTAAGCTGTGTGTTATCTATTATATAAAGCTGAGTGTATATATGTGTGTATGTATGTATGTGTGTATGTGTCGCGGGTGGAGGAGGGGACGCTGCGCTCTCCCACTGCTCGGGTCCGGCTGCCGCTGCGGCTGCGGCCTGCTGCTGCTCGGTGGCTCGAGCGATGGGCCGGATCCCGGGGACTCGACCGGCGCTCCTCGCCCGTGAGTGAAAGGGGATTGGTTTTTGGGATTGTTTATTGTCCGTGACACCACCCACGGCTGTGGTGATTGTGTGGACACCACCGCTGCTCTGTCTGGGGGTCCCGGGAGTGATGGTTTGGAGCAGCTAGATGTTGATTTGCCCCTCCGTGGGTAGGGGATTCTTGGTAGTCCCGGGGCCCGATGATGGGGAGGTCAGGATGGTGGACAGGCGGGTTATGGGGCCTGTGGAGGTGCAGGGACGCAGGGGTAGCGCTGTGCCGCACGGCACGGAGATACTCACTCAGCCCAAGGAAGATGACACAGTTCACGGTAAACAAACGGCTGGTTGGACGGGTCCCTTGGACGGCTACGGTGCTGATGTTCCCTGCAGTTAGCGGTGACGGTCACTTCCCTGCACCTAAGTACGGTTCTTTGGTAGCGATGGATTCCCACCAGTAACCCGCTCCCCAGCTTGGATATGAGCCGGGGGAGCCCCTCTCTTGCCCGCAGGCGCTGGCCCTGGGAAACTGGTGTTCTGGCGGTGGCGGTGTCTCCCCTTCACGGTCGGACTGTTGCCTTCAATCGGGACTTGTTTGTTGGGAGACCCAGAGGTCCCCGTCACTGACGGTTTTGGCAAATTATGGCGACTCCTAGCCTTGCCGGGATCCGAAAGGCCCCTGCCAATGGTGCTGACTGCTCTTCGTATACCGCTCCGGTACCGCCGGGCCACCATCCGTCCACGGTCCTTTCGGCAACCTCCAAGCAGCCTCTCCTGCAGACAGTCACCGCCGTCTGCCAACCTTGCTGTCTCAGTCCGGGGC
Organism: Anomaloglossus baeobatrachus; assembly: GCF_048569485.1. Classification (NCBI taxonomy): domain Eukaryota; kingdom Metazoa; phylum Chordata; class Amphibia; order Anura; family Aromobatidae; genus Anomaloglossus; species Anomaloglossus baeobatrachus. Next base: position 65,534,266 of record NC_134360.1, on the reverse strand, counting down.
ACACACCCGGACTAACTTCAGGCTTTCAACTGTCACTTTCTCTGTCACTTTTACTCCTCTCACTTGCTCCTCTACCACTTCACTCCTTTCTCCTTCACTTCCCTAGCTTAACTCTATCTCTCCTCACTCCTTCCACTTCTACCTCTCAAACTGATCTGCCTGGTTTTCCCGCCTCCAGGGCTGTGACCTCCTCGGTGGGCGGAGCCAACCGCCTTGCCCACCCCCTGGTGTGGACATCAGCCCCTGGAGGAAGGCAACAAGGATTTGTGTTTTGACCTTGGTGTTCCTGCAGAGAATGTGGGGTGCGTGTGGTGTTGTGACCTGTGACCCCTGGCTTGCCCAGGGCGTCACATATGTGTGTGTACCGCCCCCGTGGAAGCAGGCGAGCTGCTCGGGTCCGGGTTCGCTGTGGCTCGAAGGTTCCGGACCCGGGGTCGTGTGGCCACTCAAATGAAAAGGGGGGTATTTGCAGAGGAGTTACAGTTCATGACGCCACTCGTGGTGTGTGGTAACTAGGAGTACCACCGCTGCTGTTGGGAGTACCGGGGGATGATGGCAGCAAGGTGTTGGAACCCTCCTCGGGTAGGGGATGCCCCGGGACTCGGTGTGGGGGATGCCGTGGGGATGCAGAAGTCACTCTCGTACTCACTCAGTTCATAAGCAGACACCGACAACCGGGTAAACCAAGTTTCTGGGTACCGCTGCCGCTAAGGGGAGCTCGTCCAGGTCCTGTCCCCAAGTGGTGCTGCCTGGTGATCCGTGACCTGCCTCCTGGCACTTAGTTTAGACTTCAACTTGATGGCCTGGTAGCTTGGAACTAGCCGGGCCCCGCTCCCTACTATGGCTAAGTATGGGAGCTTGCTCTCAGGGCTCACGCTTGGGATTTTCTGGACCGTTTTAGTTGGAAAGTCTTATCCCCCTCATTGCGCTAATGCCCCAATTCTGGAGCGGGTGGGAACGGATCGTGAAGGCTCCGTTCTCCTCAGGTGAATTTTCAGGTTACCTGAAGCTACTCCCCGACCTAGGGTCCATGTACCCCGTCGTAACTTCGATCCCGGACCGGTGATATGGCTAGGCTGCCGACCGTCCTCCTCGACGGGTCCGAGCACCTCGCCACAATCCCCTGTGACCGGGGGTCCGACTCCTCTAGGCCCAGATCACCGTCTGCAACCTAGGCAGTTACTTTGGGAGTTCCCACTCCCGACTTCCTCTCTGCTCCTCTCAGCTCGAGGGCTACTTTCCAGCTCCTCTCCTCTCTGCGACTAAACTCAACTCTCTACACACCTCACCTCCCCTCCCTGACCCCCCAGGTGGGCGACTCTATTCCTCTCAAGCCATCCACTGGTGTGTCAGGTGGGTGTGGTGCAGGGTGTCTCTAGGATTTTGATTTGCTGTTAGAAGCAACACCACTTAAGTAGGCACCCAGAAACAAGAGGGAGGTAGATACTGCACGGAAGGACAGCTTGTGCAGTACCCTGTGACGACCTGATAGTCCAGGGGCGTCACATATGTATGTGTGTGAATGTGTGTAATGCCGCTAAAGGAATCCACATCGTCAAATGTACAGTCACGAAATTTTGCACAGATGCCTCATGTGACTAAGGGAACATCATATACTATGATTTGAGGGGAAATTTTAACCCCGTGCTTTACAGTTATTCGCCAAAAAATCTGCCTCCATTAAAGTAAGTGGAGCTGGGAACCACAATGCAGCCAGAAGTTCAGAAGAATGCGCAGCCACGCCCTTAAATGGAATGTTGGCATGTCACAATGCAGCCAGGGAAAGAGACAGACAGACACAGACAGAGCCAGAGACAGGGAAAGAGACAGACAGGCAAAGAGACAGAAAGAGACAGACAGATAGACAAAGAGACAAAGAAACAGACAAACAAAGAAACAGACAGACAAAGAGACAGACACACAAAGAGACAGACAGGGAAAGAGACAGACAGACAGGGAAAGAGACAGACAGGGAAAGAGATAGAGAGACAGACACGGAAAGAGACAAACAAATGGACAGAGACAGACAAGCAAAGAGACAGACAGACAGGGAAAGAGACAGACAGAGATAGAAAGACAGGGAAAGAGACAGACAGACAAAGAGATAGATAGAGAGAGACAGACAGACAGACAGGGAGACAGACAGAGACTGGGAGAGAAACAGAGAGACAGTTACTATCCCAGGCAATGCTGGGTACTACAGCTAGTTTATTTATAAAGAAGGTTTTATCACCAGGAGATTATCATTGCCTGGACTACAGAACATGTAAGAACTGGTCCAACCATGCCCTCTCCTGTGATAAGCAGCTCACTGTCAATTTACAATGTGCTGTATGAGCGAATGAAAGAGAGTAAAATAGCGTCTTACTGTGACAAAGGCGAGGCCTCGGGGATATGGTTGTCCTCACCTGGAAAGGTTGTGTTAGACACAATCAATAATAAAAACCTCAGAACCACACCTGCTGCAACCCCAGTACTGTCAGTACTTTAGAGAGCAAAGTGAAGAGATAAAAAGCTGTGCTGCCATGGGACAAATATGAATGCAGGATCTTCGATATGTGACTTTATTCAACGCGTTTCAGAGTAACCTCTTTCATCAGGATAATCATGTGTTTATCCTGATGATGGAGGTTAATCTGAAATGCGTTGACTAAAGTCACATAAGAAAGACACTACATTTATATTTGTCCCACGGCCGCGCAGCTTTTAACCCCTCCAGCTTGCTCTCTGAATTTGCAATGTGCACACAGAGCTGTGATGTGGGCGGAGTTAGGTGTCTGAGCTACAGTATATGCTACATCTAAGAACTCTGATTGTGTCTCAACTGCTGCACCCAGTAATCTAAGTGATACATCATTGGATTCAGGATCTCTTTTACTACATCATGCTGCTCTCAGATGAGGTAGGAAAAACCTGGTGACAGATTCCCTTTAAACTGCTAATGCCTCAAAATTCATTGTAAGCCACTTATTTAGGTACTGGTTTATAACCTTTAACTCCAATTAGCTCTTTTCGAAACTGAAGAACTATATCTGACCAAACAAAAGGGAAATTACAACATAAAGTCCATCACTGTAAGCAGCTATTTCCCAATGCAGTCCTCCTGTCCTCAACTTATCATGTCAATATCAAGTCAGCATAATGTAAGCTTGGTGTGAACCTGGTTTAATATCTTACTAGAGACATAACAATCTCTAAAACTGCTCTGTTAGCTGAACAATTGTACGACCATCAGCTGTTCATCTCAACTTTCTCATACACATGCACGCTTTTCTTGAACGAGCATGCATTTGCTTTCAATGGGGAGAAGGTAATACATTAAAGGCCGCTTTACACACTGCGATATCGGTACCGATATCGCCATCATGCGTACCCGCCCCCATCGGTTGTGCGACACGGGCAAATCTCTGCCCGTGTCGCACAACATCGCCCGGACCCGTCAAGCTACTTACCTTCCCTGCGACGTCGCTGTGACCGGCGAACCGCCTCCTTTCTAAGGGGGCAGTTCGTTCAGCGTCACAGCAACGTCACAGCAGCGTCACTGAACCGCCGCCCAATAGAAGCGGAGGGGCGGAGATGAGCGGGACGAACATCCCGCCCACCTCCTTCCTTCCGCATTGTGGCCGGGAGGCAGGTAAGGTGAGCTTCCTCGTTCCTGCGGTGTCACACAGAGCGATGTGTGCTGCCGCAGGAACGAGCAATAACTTCGTTACTGCTGCAGTAACGATATTTGAGAATGGACCCCCATGTCACCGCTGAGCGATTTTGCACGTTTTTGCGACAATGCAAAATCGCTCATAGGTGTCACACGCAACGGCATCGCTACAGCGGCCGGATGTGCGACACAAAATCCGTGACCCCAACAAGATCGCTGTAGCGATCTCGTAGCATGTAAAGCCCGCTTAAGCCAATACGCCTCTGAAATAAACTGTACACAAGTATACTGTAGCCCCAAGGACTATGAATGAAACTAAAACACTACATCAAAATCTATGTTGAAAATAAATCTGAAACACTAATCTCTAGACCTATTAGCCAATAAGTCTGAGAGAGAGAGAGAGAGAGACTGGCCGGACTCGGATCGGGCTCTCAAACTGTGCGGATCCAGATTTTACTGATGATGATAAATATAATCCACCTGTGTGTAATCAAGTCTCCGTATCAATGCACCTGCTCTGTGATAGTCTCAGTGTTCTGTATAAAGAGCAGATAGCATCATGAAGACCAAGGAACACAACAGGCAGGTCCGTGATACTGTTGTGGAGAGGTTTAAGGCTGGATTTGGTTACAAAAAGATTTCCAAAACCTTAAACATCCCAAGGAGCACTGTGCAATCAATCATATTGAAATGGAAGGAGTATCATACCATTGCAAATCTACCAAGACCCGGCCGTCCATCCAAACTCATCTCAAACAAGGAAAAGACTGATCAGAGATGCAGCCAAGAGGCCCATGATCACTCCGGATGAACTGCAGAGATCTACAGCTGAGGTGGGAGAGTCTGTCCATAGGACAACAATCAGTCATCCACTGCACAAATCTGGCCTTTATAGAAGCGTGGCAAGGAGAAAGCCATTTTGCAAAGATATCCATAAAAAGTGTTGTTTAAAGTTTGCCACAAGCCACCTGGGAGACACCAAACATGTGTAACATGAAACCAAAATCAAACTATTTGGGTACAATGCCCAACGATATGTTTGGCGTAAAAACAACACAGCTCATCACTCTGAACACACCATCCCCACTGTCAAAGGCCTAAAACATACTTCCGCATAAAAAACGTACATGTCTCACGTTCCGTTTTTCGGGTCCGTGTTCTGTTTTTTATGGGCGTTTCTCTGGTACGTATGACATCCGTGTGATGGCATATGCTTGCCATGTGTGCGTGTGGAATGGCTGTGTATGCGTACGTGTAATGTCCGTGTGGAATGTCCGTGTGTGATGCACAATGTCGTTGATACATGTCGGCTGACAGCAGACAGAGTCGCGCGATGAGAATGAACTCGGGTGAACTTCACCCGACTTCATTGTCATACTGCGGCTCTGTCTGGGTGTCGTGTACTGATTAGCGGTCACCCGTGATGGAATGACCGAAGACCGCTAATCCCCTGAGTCACTGAAGTGAGCAGCGCGATTTACGTTACCGTCACTCAGGCTACCTGCGGCCAGCTGGAGTCCTCCCCCCGAGACCGCAACTCACCTGTGACTTCATCGCTGTCACTCGGGCAACTTGCTGTTACAGTTGGAGGATCCAGCGGTGGCCGCGAGTAACCTCAGTGACAGCACAGCTGATCGCGCTACTCACCTCAGTTGCTGCTTGGAGCTGTCAGGAGTGGCGGTGTTCTTCTGCAGCTCCTGTCACCTTCATGTAGCAGAGCTGGAAGCGACACGGGACCTCCGTGGATTACGCCGGACATGGATGGGTATTTGGGGCTTAATAAAGTGGTGAACGAGGGTATTTGTTAGTGTTTTTTATTCAAATAAAGGATTTTTCGTTGTGTGTGTTTATTAACTTTAAATTACAGGTTAATCATTGGGGGTGTCTCATAGACGCCTGCAATGATTAATCTAGGACTTAGTGGCAGCTATGGGTTGCTGCCATTAACCCCTTCTTACCCCGATTGCCAACGCACCAGGGCAAATCGGGAAGAGCCGGGTAGAGTTCCAGAACTATCGCATCTAATGGATGCGGCAATTCTGGGCGGCTGCTGGCTGATATTGTTAGGCTTGGGGGCTCCCCATAACATGGAGTGTTCCCCATCCTGAGAATACCAGCCTTCAGCCGTATGGCTTTACCCTGGCTGGTATCAAAATTGGGGGGACCGCACGTCGTTTTTTTAAATTAATTAATTAATTATTTTACTGCACAGTATAGACCCGCCCACCGGCGGCTGTGATTGGTTGCAGTGAGACAGTTGTCACTCAGCGTGTGGGCGTGTCTAACTGCAACCAATCATAGGCGCCTGTAGGCGGGGGAAGCAGGGAATACGAGATTGATTAATGTAAGGCTGGCTTTTTCAAATTAATTGAAGCCGCGTATCTATGGAACAGCTGTTCTTTGCCGCGCTAATGATCGGGGATCGGTGAGTATGCGACAGGGGAAGATACAGACCGAGCGCCAAAGGGATGATGACTGAGAACAGCAGAAAAAAAGGTAAGTAGACTGACATTTAACAAAAAAAAACCCCAAAAACGGCATCGTTCGTTTAAAAACGCACACGGACGGTACGTGCTGAACACGGACATGCTACGTGTACCGTCCGTGCAGGCACGGACCCATTGACTTTAGCGGGTCCATGCCTGCGTGCTGACCGCCAAAAACGGACATGTCGGCCGTGATGGAAAACGCATACACGTACTAACCACACGAACAAACGTTCCGTGTGATTTTACGTGTGTGTGCCATCACCCATAGAATAACATGGGTCTCCGTGTCTCCGGTACGTGCAAAAATGTACCAAACACGTACCGGAGGCATGGATGTGTGTTGCAGGCCAAACATGGTGGTGGCAGCATCATGGTTTGGGCCTGCTTTTCTTCAACAGGGACAGGGAAGATGGTTAAAATTGATGGGAAGATGGATGGAGCCAAATACAGGACCATTCTTGAAGAAAACCTGTTGGAGTTGTGGCGCCCCTGACCTGGTCAGGCACCACTGAGTACTGCACCCATGCTGGGGACAGTACAACACAGGTAATCCAGAAGGCTGACCGGGGTGTGGAACACAGGCGCATAGTGATCAGGTCTCACACATGTACCCATGAGAGGACCCCTGGGGATCCCAGGAGGGGGAAAAGCCTTCACCTTCACTGGAATAGTGGAGGGGGCCAAAAGCCTCCATCTCCTCTCAAGGGGTGTGGTAAGAGAGTCTGGTTGCTAGGTGGCGTAGGCAAGAACAGGAGAGGAGGGGCAGTGAGCCAGTTCAGTGTAGAGTCCAGGGAGCTCGAGTGAGGAGCAGATCCCTGGGGCTGTGCAGTCTGACAGCGCCCGCGCAGTGGCTACTGACGGGGGAGAACGGTCAACTAGGAGGGCTACCCGACATCCATCTTCAGCTAAAGAGAGAGCACGGAGTGGGAAGTAAGGAGACTGCTAGAGAGTACCAGGCCCAAACGAGCGGCAGATCCCGAAGCGGAGATAGATCCAGCTTTCTTTTGCTAAACCTGCCGGTGTGGGGCTCTCAAAGCCCACGCCACAACACCACAAAAAGCCGCAGCCACGTAGCCACAGTTAGGGCCCATAGCTCACAGGAGGCAAGAAGCTGGAGTGATCTGGCCCAGGCAACAAGCACACGGCAAACGAAGGGGAGTGAGGCTTCAGCAACTTCCCTGGGTGACCCCCATAGGGACTCAAAGTCGGGGTCACCCCAAACCACCAAGGGCTAAGGAAGGCGAGTTAGTAGTCACCCTCACAAGTCAGCCTGAAGGACACCTGGTTCCCGCCTGGTTCATCCCAGCTACGCCCGGGTTACTCACCCTGCCACCTGAAGTGAGTAAAAACCCTGAAAGACATTCTGCCTGTGTGGAGTTATTCTGCGCCTTGTGGTACTACGCACCTACACAGGGCCCTGGGGCTTGCCTCACTCTCAGGAGGCTACTACACCTGACTGCACCCACCATCAGCCCCAGACGTCCCTTAATCTGCAGTGGCGGTCCCCACTGACCGCAATTCTGAGAGTGGCGTCACGACAAATAGAAGATTTCCTACCGGTGACAAGATCCAGCTGAGTGGAGTCCCTGAAGGTAATGCACCGACACAACACCTGTGGGGCTACACATCTGGCGTCACGAACAGGATAAGGACTAGACCTGTTCAGACAGGTGACCATGTGCCTGGGCGGTTCGCTTGAAAAATTGGAAGCGCCGCCATATTGCCACCATGAAAAGCGCGCTGAAAAACAACAGCAGCCCGCGCTGGGAGAAGTTACCGCCCACGAAGAGGTGTGGCTACCCAGAGATCCCCTGCAGAGTTCTGACCTCGCTTGTGAAGAGAGCGGAAGCGTTCAGAGACGGCGGGAAGGAAAGAGAGCCACAAGCCTGCTGCTGCAGAGAGAAGAGATGGAGTCCGGACGTGGATACCCAGAACCAGGCTCTGCTGCCTGGTGGTGCCGGGAGCTTGCTATCTTCTGCGATCAGCTGGAGGCCAGGATCATGCGACAGCTCAGTGAGGGACGCACGGAGCTTCTGGAGATGGCTGCGGCGGTTCGGACCTACGAGGAGGGAGCCGCGCGACGCCTGCCAGATCGAGCGGCGACGACTCAGATCCCGATGGTGCCACTGATGGGTGAGTCCAGAGTTGCCCCGGCCAGCGCAAGTGCTCCAACCCCTGCTGCTACGACCGCGGTCCCAGAAGAGGCGCCCGGCGCGGCGACGCTGAGCCAGGCCGCAGCCATGCCAGGTGCGGCCCGCCAAGCCCCGGCCGCCGCAGCGATGCCCTGCTCGGCCCGCCAAGCCCCGGCCGCCGCAGCGATGCCCTGCTCGGCCCGCCAAGCCCCGGCCGCCGCAGCGATGCCCTGCTCGGCCCGCCAAGCCCCGGCCGCCGCAGCGATGCCCTGCTCGGCCCACCAAGACCCGGTCCCTGCAGCAACGCCCAGTCCGGCCCGCCAAGAACTGGCCGCAACAGCGACGCAGATCCAGGCCGCCGCCACGCCAGGCTCGGCCCGCAAAGACCAGGCCGCCGCCATGCCAGGCGCGGCCCGCCAAGACCAGGCCGCCGCCATACAGGGCGCGGCCCGCCAAGACCAGGCCGCCGCCATACAGGGCGCGGCCCGCCAAGAGATTGCATCACCATTTTCCCCGGCCTGCAAGGCCAGAGCAGACACCGCTCCCCAGCCTAAGGAAGTCCCTACTAGGAAATCCCTGATAGGTGAAGACTCCGCATACTGGCAGCTGAAGGCTGACCTGGAGGCTAAGTTCCCACAGGAGATGGTGGACCGATACATGCTCCCTCCGAACACCCCTAAGGCAACCCCTGCAGCAACCACGCTGAAGAGTCCACCGCCTGGGCCAGCTGAGGAACACTCATCCCCAGTGCTGCCACGACCAGAGTGCAGCGAAGAACTAAGGGGGAGAGGAGGGCAAGAAGCTGAGGAGTTGCCCCCGGAGCCAGCAGCAGTGCTAGTCCCAGAGCCGGAGATGCTGCCATATTCCCGCTGGGACGAGGAAGACCTGACACCTCCTGCGGAAGAAGACCTGCCCAACCGCCCCACCTGGGAGCTTGTAAGCTGCACTTCGCAGAATCTAGCCTGCAAGACACAGCGCCGCAGCAGAACCCAGTTTTCCCCTGCACCGCCATCCCCAGAGCAGAGAGAAGTCACGGCCAGAGACCTACAAGAAAAAAGGTTCCTGAGAAGAGCCAAAGCACAGGTCCGAGGACCCCTTTGCAGAGGAGTAGTGGAGGACTTCAGCCTCAAGTCAGGATACGGGTTCATCGTAGCACCTGGTATCAAAGAAGGCATTTTTGTCAATAGGAGAGACGTCAGAGCTAATCTGCCCAGAGGACACCCTGGCAGAAACTTAAAGATGGGAGACACAGTGCAGTTCACCATGCACCAAGGAGAAAGAGGGTGGTATGCGCTAGATGTAGTGCCATGTCCCAAAGAAGAAGAAAGAAAAGACAAAGGACCTACTGACGAGACAACTACAGATGAGGAAAAAGGTCAAGAAAGCAACAGGTGCCGCAGCCCTAAAGGCCCAAGCCCTGGTGAAGAGGAATCTGCCTAAAGTAAGAAGTACAGCAGTTGAAAAGTTAAAGTTTTGACCAGTTTGGAAAGTTTGTTTTGCAACGTTTTAAAGTTCAAGAATGTGCCCACATAAACTATTGTGAGAAATAAACCTTAAGGCTATGAACTGGCTATAGCCACAAACTCTCGCAGTGTAAATAGTTACACCAAAAGGGCACCACCACCACCAGAGTCAGCCTGTTTAGGGGCTTGGCTCGTCTGCAACCGGGAGGAGCCCGTCCGTATATAGGGCCTTGGCTCACCTGCGACCAGAGAGCATGCCTGTTTATGGGGCCTGGCTCTCCACCACAAAGAGGGTACCTGGTCAGCACCAACTGTGGAGGCCGCCTCTGCATCCTGCCAGAAGAGGCTGAAGGCGCGGATCCACCAGGCCAGGTATATCCTGAAACCACCAGCCCATGTAAGCCGCCTCTACATCCTGCCAGAAGTGGCTGAAGCCGCGGCCAACGTGAGAGGGTTTTGGGTGGGTTAACGGACTTGTGGGTGGAGGGTGGTGATGTATGGTACCTGGTGCTTTTAAAAATGTTTTACATGTTTTAACGTTTTATGCATTTTAAAATGTTGTCTTGCAGCCCGAGGACGTGCTGGTGATAACTAAGGGGGAATGTGGCGCCCCTGACCTGGTCAGGCACCACTGAGTACTGCACCCATGCTGGGGACAGTACAACACAGGTAATCCAGAAGGCTGACCGGGGTGTGGAACACAGGCGCATAGTGATCAGGTCTCACACATGTACCCATGAGAGGACCCCTGGGGATCCCAGGAGGGGGAAAAGCCTTCACCTTCACTGGAATAGTGGAGGGGGCCAAAAGCCTCCATCTCCTCTCAAGGGGTGTGGTAAGAGAGTCTGGTTGCTAGGTGGCGTAGGCAAGAACAGGAGAGGAGGGGCAGTGAGCCAGTTCAGTGTAGAGTCCAGGGAGCTCGAGTGAGGAGCAGATCCCTGGGGCTGTGCAGTCTGACAGCGCCCGCGCAGTGGCTACTGACGGGGGAGAACGGTCAACTAGGAGGGCTACCCGACATCCATCTTCAGCTAAAGAGAGAGCACGGAGTGGGAAGTAAGGAGACTGCTAGAGAGTACCAGGCCCAAACGGGCGGCAGATCCCGAAGCGGAGATAGATCCAGCTTTCTTTTGCTAAACCTGCCGGTGTGGGGCTCTCAAAGCCCACGCCACAACACCACAAAAAGCCGCAGCCACGTAGCCACAGTTAGGGCCCATAGCTCACAGGAGGCAAGAAGCTGGAGTGATCTGGCCCAGGCAACAAGCACACGGCAAACGAAGGGGAGTGAGGCTTCAGCAACTTCCCTGGGTGACCCCCATAGGGACTCAAAGTCGGGGTCACCCCAAACCACCAAGGGCTAAGGAAGGCGAGTTAGTAGTCACCCTCACAAGTCAGCCTGAAGGACACCTGGTTCCCGCCTGGTTCATCCCAGCTACGCCCGGGTTACTCACCCTGCCACCTGAAGTGAGTAAAAACCCTGAAAGACATTCTGCCTGTGTGGAGTTATTCTGCGCCTTGTGGTACTACGCACCTACACAGGGCCCTGGGGCTTGCCTCACTCTCAGGAGGCTACTACACCTGACTGCACCCACCATCAGCCCCAGACGTCCCTTAATCTGCAGTGGCGGTCCCCACTGACCGCAATTCTGAGAGTGGCGTCACGACAAATAGAAGATTTCCTACCGGTGACAAGATCCAGCTGAGTGGAGTCCCTGAAGGTAATGCACCGACACAACACCTGTGGGGCTACACAGAGTCTGCAAAAGACCTGAGACTGGGACTGAGATTGTCTTCCAACAAGACAATGATCCGAAGCATAAAGCAAAATCTACAATGGAATGGTTCACAAATAAACGTATCCAGGTGTTAGAATGGCCAAGTCACAGTCCAGACCTGAATCCAATCAAGAATCTGTGGAAAGAGCTGAAAACTGCTGTTCACAAACGCTCTCCACCCAACCTCACTCAGCTCCAGCTGTTTACAAAGGAAGAATGGGCGAGAATTTCAGTCTCTCGATGTGCAAAACTGATAGACACATACCCCAAGCGACTGCAGCTGTAATCGCAGCTAAAGGTGGAGCTGCAAAGTATTAACTTAAAGGGGACAAATAATATTGCGCGCCCCGATTTTCTGTTATTTTGTTTTTTTTATAAGTTTAAAATAAGCAATAAATTTCGTTCAACTTCACAATTGTGTCCCACTTGTTGATTCTTCACCATAACATTACAATTTTTATCTTTATGTTTGAAGCCTAAAATGTGAGAAAAGGTTAAAAAATTCAAGGGAGCCGAATACTTTTACAAGGCACTGTATGTGTTACGAACCGGCGCCGCCATAGCCGCAAGCAGCCTGCTGCGGTTCCTGTTGCGCCCAGGCGCCGGCTGCCGTTCTTGGCCGTGCCTCGGGTCGTCCAGTTGGCTGTTCCTTCCACCACGTCTAAGTGTGGAGAGGCGGCTAGTGCGCATGCGTGCGCCGATTTACCCCAGCCAGAGTCTAAGCCCGGTGTTTTGCCTAGTGAGCATGCTCAGCCTGTTTGTGTTATGTCTGAGACTAAGTCCTCAGTTCAGGCTACTGAGCATGCTCTCACAATTAACCCTAACAGCCTCTTTGCACAGGTACTTGGACTTCGTGCTGTCTCTAAGTTCTGGGATGTGCCTACTGAGCATGCTCAAACTGATAGTCTGCTTTCTAAGCCTGTGGCTCAGGCTACTGAGCATGCTCAGGCACTTAGTGCATCAGAGGCTAGGTCCGGTAAGGACCTCACTGAGTATGTCCGTGAGGTGGCAGGCCCTGATAGGGCAGAGGGTGTCAGGTGTCCTGATGACGTGGCAACTCCGGACTGGCTCGCAGAGGCCCGCCCCTATGATCTGGCACCTCAGTATTGGTCGTCAGACGATGACTGGTGAAGTGTTTGGGGCGTGGCTGTCATGAGGTCATCAATGACGTGGCGGTTCCGGATAGGTCGCATGTGACGTCACTGATGACATGGCACTCTGCTATTGGACCTTGGTGGTTCCACCCTGGGTTTGGGGCGGACCCAGGTTATAAAAGGGGCTGGAGACAACATGGAGGTGCGCAGTCTTCACTTTTGCTCAGTCAGAGCACACCTCCATGTTAGAGCCTCATTGCGGCATAAGCCTATGTTGGGAAGCGGTAGGTAGGGTTAGGCGAACGGTGCCTGTCACGCCAAGATTCGTGGCTCGGCACATCAGGGTCAGGCGCCGTGCTTCCCTCCTGCCGTTCCAGTCTTGCTATAGCAGCCCAGTGGCGTTAACTGGGCTGCGGCTGCTGTGCTTCCTGTCCGATTGTGCCCCCTACGCACACGGACAACGCACCTGCTGCGCCACCTGTCTGATTGTGCCCCCTACGCACACGGACAACGCACCTGCTGCGCCACCTGTCCGATTGCGCCCCCTACGCACACGGACAACGCACCTGCTGCGCCACCTGTCCGGTTGTGCCCCCTACGCGCACGGACAGCGTACTCCAGGACCCCTGTGGAGTTAACAGGGTGTTCCTTATTTTCCTCGGCTTCCCGGTCAACGCTACTGGTGTACCCATCTGGCCTGACGTGTCCTACACACACGTGGCCAGTCGAGAGGTGGCCAGAAACGCTAATCGGAGGACCGCTCGGCCTGACGTGTCCTACACACGTGGCCGACAGGGCGCTTTCGTGGCGGTCTTCCGGTCAACGCTATCTGGTTACCACCCGGCCTGACGTGTTTCCTGCACACGTGGTTGGTGTAGCGCTAGGTGCACCAAAACGCTAATTGGGTTGTCGTCCGGTCTGACGTGTCCCAACACACGTGACCGGTTCCCAGAGTTCCTGGGTTATCTCAGAGCAGTCCAGCTCTATAGTCTCCGCCTAACCCTCAGGTGCCAGCAGCTCCTTTGTCATCTGGAGCACGGTGGGCCCCGACTGGCGATTAGGATATATACCCCCTGGTCCTAATCTGCCGGTCCCCCCGTAACAGTAAGACTGCACCAGTGTCTGGCTGGCATGGCGGAGATAGAGCAGCTACGTCAGTTCATCCTGCAGCTTGATGCCAGAGTGAGGGCTCTGGAGAAGTCTGCTCTTGCTGCTGATATGGATGATGTGGTGGCTCAAGCGGCTGCAATGGTGTCAGTCACCAAGCCTACTCCAACCCTCCCTCACCTCTCGCTGCCCAACAAGTTTACGGGGAACAGCAAGGCATGTAGGGGATTCGTGAACCAGTGCTCAGTCCATCTAGAGCTGTTGGCTGCACGGTTTCCTACAGAGAGGTCGAAGGTGGGGTTTATCATCTCCTTGCTCTCTGATAGAGCACTGGAGTGGGCTACACCTTTGTGGGAGAGGAATGACCCCGTAGTACAGGACTCTAAGGAGTTTTTGGAGTCCTTGCGACAAGTGTTCCTGGGGCCTCAGGTCACTCACGACTCGGCCCTACAGCTACTGACTTTGGAGCAGGGGCGTACCTCCTCAAGTCAATATGCTGTGAGTTTCAGGACACTTGCTGCAGAACTGGGGTGGTCAGAGAGGACTCTCATTCCACTGTTCTGGAGGGGATTAGCCTCGCACGTGAAGGACGCATTAGCATCGCGTGAGGTACCAACTACCCTTGAGGGCCTCATGTCTCTGGCTACCCGCATTGACCTGCGGACCTCCGAACGTCAGCTGGAGCGCAGGTCAGAGGGTCGTTCAGCCACTGTAGTGGTCTCTCCTACTGCACCTCCCTTAGAGGACATCTCTGTCCCTATGGACATCTCTAGGGTTGGTATTGCTAGGTCTTCGAGTCGCAAGGGCATTTCCTGTTTCGCTTGTGGGCAGTATGGTCATTATGCCAACCGTTGCCCAAAGCGTCAGGATAAGCGACCACGATTGGTGACCATAGCTGGAGGTAGACTGGACTCTGCGTCATCCATTAGGGTGACGTCTCCCGCGTCCATTTCCTTCAAGGGGTCAACATGGTCCACAAGGGCAAGTGTGGACACAGGTGCTGGGGATAGTTTCATCTCCTCCTCTTTTGCCCGGCGGCATGCCATCCCGCTGGTGCAAATGCCAAGGCCAGTGAGAGTCCGTGTGGTGGATGGGTCCTTGTTGCCCAATGTAATTCACCAGCGGACAGTGCCCATTACCCTTGCCATGTCATCTGGGCATAGGGAGACCATTTCATTTCTGGTTATCCCTAAGGGTGCAGATGATATTCTGCTGGGTATTCCTTGGTTGAAGCGGCATTCTCCACATATCGACTGGTCGTCTGGGGTGATTACACGGTGGAGCGAGTCTTGTAGCTCCCACTGCATGTCTCCATCTTTCGCCCGTCACTCAGTGGTATCTGTGGCGACTATAGACCATTCGATTGGGAGGGCCGCTAGAGGGGGGGTACTGTTACGAACCGGCGCCGCCATAGCCGCAAGCAGCCTGCTGCGGTTCCTGTTGCGCCCAGGCGCCGGCTGCCGTTCTTGGCCGTGCCTCGGGTCGTCCAGTTGGCTGTTCCTTCCACCACGTCTAAGTGTGGAGAGGCGGCTAGTGCGCATGCGTGCGCCGATTTACCCCAGCCAGAGTCTAAGCCCGGTGTTTTGCCTAGTGAGCATGCTCAGCCTGTTTGTGTTATGTCTGAGACTAAGTCCTCAGTTCAGGCTACTGAGCATGCTCTCACAATTAACCCTAACAGCCTCTTTGCACAGGTACTTGGACTTCGTGCTGTCTCTAAGTTCTGGGATGTGCCTACTGAGCATGCTCAAACTGATAGTCTGCTTTCTAAGCCTGTGGCTCAGGCTACTGAGCATGCTCAGGCACTTAGTGCATCAGAGGCTAGGTCCGGTAAGGACCTCACTGAGCATGTCCGTGAGGTGGCAGGCCCTGATAGGGCAGAGGGTGTCAGGTGTCCTGATGACGTGGTAACTCCGGACTGGCTCGCAGAGGCCCGCCCCTATGATCTGGCACCTCAGTATTGGTCGTCAGACGATGACTGGTGAAGTGTTTGGGGCGTGGCTGTCATGAGGTCATCAATGACGTGGCGGTTCCGGATAGGTCGCATGTGACGTCACTGATGACATGGCACTCTGCTATTGGACCTTGGTGGTTCCACCCTGGGTTTGGGGCGGACCCAGGTTATAAAAGGGGCTGGAGACAACATGGAGGTGCGCAGTCTTCACTTTTGCTCAGTCAGAGCACACCTCCATGTTAGAGCCTCATTGCGGCATAAGCCTATGTTGGGAAGCGGTAGGTAGGGTTAGGCGAACGGTGCCTGTCACGCCAAGATTCGTGGCTCGGCACATCAGGGTCAGGCGCCGTGCTTCCCTCCTGCCGTTCCAGTCTTGCTATAGCAGCCCAGTGGCGTTAACTGGGCTGCGGCTGCTGTGCTTCCTGTCCGATTGTGCCCCCTACGCACACGGACAACGCACCTGCTGCGCCACCTGTCTGATTGTGCCCCCTACGCACACGGACAACGCACCTGCTGCGCCACCTGTCCGATTGCGCCCCCTACGCACACGGACAACGCACCTGCTGCGCCACCTGTCCGGTTGTGCCCCCTACGCGCACGGACAGCGTACTCCAGGACCCCTGTGGAGTTAACAGGGTGTTCCTTATTTTCCTCGGCTTCCCGGTCAACGCTACTGGTGTACCCATCTGGCCTGACGTGTCCTACACACACGTGGCCAGTCGAGAGGTGGCCAGAAACGCTAATCGGAGGACCGCTCGGCCTGACGTGTCCTACACACGTGGCCGACAGGGCGCTTTCGTGGCGGTCTTCCGGTCAACGCTATCTGGTTACCACCCGGCCTGACGTGTTTCCTGCACACGTGGTTGGTGTAGCGCTAGGTGCACCAAAACGCTAATTGGGTTGTCGTCCGGTCTGACGTGTCCCAACACACGTGACCGGTTCCCAGAGTTCCTGGGTTATCTCAGAGCAGTCCAGCTCTATAGTCTCCGCCTAACCCTCAGGTGCCAGCAGCTCCTTTGTCATCTGGAGCACGGTGGGCCCCGACTGGCGATTAGGATATATACCCCCTGGTCCTAATCTGCCGGTCCCCCCGTAACAGTATGTCCCCCATCCTGGTATATATATCCTCCATCCTGGGCCCCTTCCAGGAATATATGTCCCCCATCCTGGTATATATATCCTCCATCCTGGGCCCCTTCCAGGTATATATGTGCTCCATCCTGGTATATATATATCCTCCATCCAGGGCACCATCCTGGTATATATGTCCTCCATCCTGGGCCCCTTCCAGGTATATATGTGCTCCATCCTGGTATATATATCCTCCATCCTGGGCCCCTTCCTGGTATATATGTCCTTCTTTCTGTAGTTGTTCTTAACACATCAAAAAAAGACAACCTTCTCACCTTCTCCCACAATGCTTAGAGTCCACTTCTATATCCGGCACAGAGGCAAGCAGCTGACAACGGTGTGCCTGGCACTGGCATGTATAACGGCACTGCTTGCACCTGTGACTGGCATGCTAACATCAGCTATGAATGGCCGGCGACATGTATTGCAGACAATTACCGCAGTGCCTCTGCTGAATATCGCCTTCCCCAGGCATAAACATGGAAGTGTTGGATATTTATATTAATATTTAGTTGCACTCCCGTTGGAATAAATGACCACAATTAATCGCTTCCTATAACCATTTATAAGCTTCTTACACCTCTCAACTGGAATCTCGGACTCTTCTTTTGTAAACTGCTCCAGGTCTCTCATATTTGAAGGCGTCTTTTCCAAACAGCAATTTTAAGATCTCTTCACAGGTGTTCAATGGGATTTAGATCAGAACTCATTGCTGCCACTTCAGAACTCTCCAGTGCTTTGTTTCCATCAATTTCTAGGGGCTTCTTGAAGTATGTTTGGGATCATTGTCCTGCTAGAAGACCCATGACCTAGGATACAAACCCAGATTTCTTACACTGGGCACTACATTGTGACCCAAAATCCTTTTGTAATCTTCAGATTTCATGATGCCTTGCACACAGACAAGGCATCCAGTGTCAGAGGCAGCAAAACAAAACATCTTTGAACAACCACCATATTTGACTGTAGGTGTTGTGTCCTTTTCTTTGTGGGCCTCATTCTATTTTCAGTAAACAGTAGAATGGTGTGCTTTACCAGAAAGCTCTATGTTGGTCTCATCTATCCTCACGACACTTCCCAGAGGGATTTTACCTTACTCATGTGAGCCACCCCTGCAGCGTCGAACCGCTCGGATCCGGGGGTGATGATTACTCGTGGCTCGAGGGTCTCCAGACCCAGGGGCTAGGGGCCACCCTCAAATGGAAGAGGGGGTATTTACAGGGGATGAGTATATAGTTCGTGACGCTACCCGTGGTGTACGGTAATTGGGAGTACCGCCACTGCCGTTGGGAGTACCCGGGGTGTTGGAGTGGGGCAGCAAGATGACGTTACCCTCCACGGGTAGGGGAAGGCCCTGGGACTCTGGATGGTGCTATAGGATGCAGGGGGAGCGCAGGCTCTCTGGTTGCAGGGGTCAGTCGGGTACTCACTCAGCAATAAAGCAGACGCTGACAACAGGGTAAACCAAGTCTCTGACTGCCGCTGTCGCTTGAGGGGAGCTCATCCGGGTCCCGTCCCCTGCAGCACTGCCTGGTGGTCCGTGACCTGCCTTCTGGCACAAGTTTAGAGTGTCCTTTGTGGCCCTTCAGCTTAGAGCTTTCCGGGCCCCACTCCCCACTATGGCTAAGTGAAGGAGCCTGCTCTCAGGTGATCACGCTTGGGATTTCAGTGGGCCGCTTGTTTGGAAAGCCCTATTCCCCTTGTTGCGCTAGTGCCCCCGATCTCTGGGCTTCGTGGGAACAGTCCATAAAGGCACTGTGCTCTGCAGGTTAATTGCTGGGTTGCCTGAAGCTTCTCCCCGACCTAGGGTCCGTGTACCCCACCGTGCCTTTGGTCCTGGACCGGTGATTAGGCCCAGGCTGCTGACGGTCCTCCAAGACAGGTCCCAGGCACCTAGCCTCAATTCCCTGCAACCGGGGGTCCGACTCCTCTAGGTTCAGACCACCGTCTGTGACCTAGTCTGCTTCTCCCCTTGGAGCTACAACTCCCAGCTTCCTCAGAGCTCCTCACAGCTCGAGGGCTACCACTCAACTAACTTGACACCTCCCACCTCCCTGCCTGACCCATAGGTGGGCAGCCCTATTCCTGCTTAAGCAGCCCACTGGTGTGCCTTACAGGGTGTGGTGCAAGGTGTATCTAGGATTTGTGAATCCTGGTGGAGGCAGTACTGCAAGATGGGGACCCAGAACCATGGGGGTTGAGTCCTGCACTGGAGAGAAAGAGCGTGCAGTACCCTGTGACGACCTGAATAGTCCAGGGGTGTCACACATGTACATTTTGGCATCTGCAGTCTAGCGTTTTATGTCCCTGTGTGAGCAGTGGGGTCCTCCTGGGTCTCATCCATATCGTTTCATTTAATTCAAATGTTGGCAGATTGTTTGCGCTGACACTGATGCACCGTGGGCCTGCAGGACAGCTTGAATTTCAACTTGACTGGGCTGTTTATCCACCATCTAGACTATCCTACATTGTAACCTTTCATTAATTTTTCTCTGCTGTCCCCGTCCAGGGAGATTACCTTCACTGCAATGGGTTGTAACTTCTTCCTTATGTTGTGCACCATGCACTAAGGAAAATCAAGTTCTTTGAAGATGGACCTGTAACCTTGAGATTTTTGATATTTTTCAACTATTTTGCTTCTTAAGTCCTCCGGCAGTTCTCTTCTCTTTCTGTTCTCTATGCTTAGTGTGGCACACACAGACATACGATGCAAATATTGAGTCAACCCCTACCATCTTTATCTGGTTTCAGGTGTAATTTACATATTTCTCATACTTGTTACTTTCCACAGGTGAGTTTAAGCGAGCATCACATGCTTGAAACAAAGCTGTTACCCACAATTTGGGAAAGGTGGCAACAATCTTATCCAGCTGATTTTGGGGGTATTGTTTAAAATTGTGTCCAATTTGCCTTCTTGCTCTGTTTCTTTTTTGCGTGTGATTTTCCAATACATGCAAAGGAAATAAACATGTGAACTGTATAACAAAAAATGTGTAATTTCAATAATTTTCTGGCATTTCATCTTCTTGAACAATTTCTAGGGTGCTAAACCTTTTAGCCATGACTGTATATTTTCTATGATAGTTGAAGTGGAGAACACAGGAGTAGGGATGGGTAAGTAGTAATGGTTCACTGTGTGAACAATCCCAGGATCTCCATACATAAGGTATAATCGGTGGTCTCCTAACCCCTGTGAAGAATATCGGCAGGAATTTGGTTACTGCCAATGTAATGTATAGAATTTTCCCCTGAGGAAACCACCAGGTGAAACGTGCGTTGGGTTGCTGGGGTCTCCAGATGAATTTTTCTTATCTACCATGGGTAAGCTGACGCTATGATTCTTGCATGTACTTTACTGAGTGGGACTTTCTTGATGTCTTTTTTACTGCATTATTCACTGTATTGATAAATTTAATTGATGTCATATCTCACTCAGTGATTGATTTATTCAGTCAAATATGCCCAATGTTTGAGATGTTTTTTTTCCTCCTAAGATTCCCCTCCCCTGCTAGTGGGATTTATGTCTGATACTTCCTCTGTAAAAAAAAACCTGATCTATGTTAATGCTGTCTATGTCTGCTATATTTTTGTAATTTTGAAGAAAGTATTCATTTTTTAGTGGATGTGTTACTCCAATTCTTCTATGTTTTGATCATGTGTAGAAGTAGAGAAACACTCAGCTACAGATCATTCCGTTGTGGATGTGCCCTTCCAAAAGATTAACCAGAAACCGATATAGATTTACTAACTAACCACCTAAGGCCTCTTTCACACGTCCGTGTCTCCGGTACGTGTTTGGTCTATTTTCTCACGTACCGGAGACACGGGCACACGTAGACCCATTAAAATCAATGGGTCTGCGCTCACGTGCGTATTCTGCGGCCGGAAGCATCAGCAGCGGGGAGTCGGCAGGACCGGAGACCGAAGAACAACACCACGGATAGCGAAGCCAGGGACAGGTGAGTAGAAAGTTCACGTTCTCCGTGTGTTATCACGGAAAACACACGGAGAACACACGTGTGGCATAAAGACGGCTCACGGAGGGCATTAAGCACCTTTGACACGTCCGTGAAAAACGTGCGTGGTTTTTCACGGACGTGTGAAAGAGCCCTAAAAGTGTCTGTATGCTGAACCCATTGGCTAAACCTTCTGATTTTAGCAAAACAAAACAACTATTTTACATCATGTCATGTTTCATTGTGAAAAAAAAAGATCGAGGACAATAGATTTCGACATTTGCTTTTCCTATTTCTTACATTGATCAATGAGAAACATATCAAGATATCTTCACATCTACAGCTTTGGAAAAGGGTTACACATGTGACTTGAATGTAAATCACTTTAGGTCATAAAGCAATAAAAACAGTTTATCTTATACCACCAACACAAGAAGATTGGATTAAATGTCTGCAGGGGTATATGACAGCAATTATTGCTACCAGAATAGGCTCCTCATTTAAAGAATTGATGTGTGCTTTAGCTTTCTCACCACCTTATGCCTCTTTAATTTGGATAAGACTAAGGTTATGCTGAAATAATTTAATGCCGCTAGGTGCATATATATATACTAGAAGGTGGCCCGATTCTACGCATCGGGTATTCTAGAATTTACGTATTGTGTAGTTCATGTATGATTTTTGTTATATATATATATATATAGAGAGAGATGTTGTTGTCTGTAGTTACCAAGTGTTTGTGTAGGCGCTGTACATGTTCTGGGTGTTGTCTGGGTGTGACGGGGGGTGAGAGCGGTGTTGTATGTGTGTTGCGTGTGTTGCGTTGTTTGTGGAGCGCTGTGTGTCTGTAGTGTTGTGTGTGTGTTGCGCGGTTTGTGTGTGTGTGGTGTGTTTTGGGGGGAGGTATGTTTTGAGCAATGTGTGTGTTGTGCGGTATGTGCGTATATTTGTGTGTGCCGCGGTGTTTGTGTGTGCAGCGTTGTCTGTGTGTGCAGCGTTGTCTGTATGTGTGGGTGTCTGTGTAGGGCAGTTGTTTGTGGTTCCCAGTGTGTGTGTGTGTGTGTGTGGTGTGTTGTGCAGTGCGCGCGCGTGTGTGTGTGTGTGTGTGTGTGTGTGTGCATCAGCCTCTCTTCTCTCAGCCTACCTCTCCCAGCCTCCCTCCTCCCAGCCTCTCTCAGCATCAGCCTCCCTCTCCCAGCCTCCCCAGCATCAGCGTCCGCCAGCATCAGCCTCTCTCCTTCCAGCCTCCTCCAGCATCAGCCTCCCTCTCCCAGCCTTCCCAGGATCAGCCTCTCTCCTCCCAGCCTCCGTCCTCCCAGCCTTCCCCAGCATCAGCTTTCCCCTCCCAGCCTCCCTCAGCATCAGCCTTCCCCAGCATCAGCCTCTCTCCTCCCAGCCTCAGCCTCTCTCCTTCCAGCCTCCCCCAGCATCAGCCTCTCTCCTTCCAGCTTCCCTCAGCATCAGCCTCCCCTTCCCAGCCTTCCCCAGGATCAGCCTCTCTCCTCCCCGCCTCCTTCCTCCCAGCCTCCCTCAGCATCAGCCTTCTGCTCCCAGTCTCCCCCAGCATCAGCCTCTCCATGCATCAGCCTCCACCAGCATCAGCCTCTCTCCTTCCAGCCTCCCCCAGCATCAGCCTCCCCTTCCCAGCCTTCCCCAGGATCAGCCTCTCTCCTCCCAGCCTCCTTCCTCCCAGCCTCCCTCTCCCAGCCTCCCTCAGCATCAGCCTTCCGCTCCCAGTCTCCCCCAGCATCAGCCTCCCCAAGCATCAGCCTCCACCAGCATCAGCCTCTCTCCTTCCAGCCTCCCCCAGCATCAGCCTCTCTCCTTCCAGCCTCCCTCAGCATCAGCCTCCCGTTCCCAGTCTTCCCCAGGATCAGCCTCTCTCCTCCCAGCCTCCTTCCTCCCAGCCTCCCTCAGCATCAGCCTTCCCCTCCCAGTCTCCCCCAGCATCAGCCTCCCCAAGCATCAGCCTCCACCAGCATTAGCCTCTCTCCTTCCAGCCTCCCCCAGCATCAGCCTCCCCATGCATCAGCCTCTCTCCTTCCAGCCTCTCTCCTTCCAGCCTCCCCCAGCATCAGCCTCCCCTTCCCAGCCTTCCCCAGGATCAGCCTCTCTCCTCCCAGCCTCCTTCCTCCCAGCGTCCCTCTCCCAGCCTCCCTCAGCATCAGCCTTCCGCTCCCAGCCTCCCCAAGCATCAGCCTCCACCAGCATCAGCCTCCCTCGTCCCAGCCTCCCCCACCATCAGCCTCTCTCCTCCCAGCCTTCCCCATGATCAGCCTCTCTGCTCCCAGCCTCCTCCAGCACGCCGTGCTCCTCTGCCGACACTCACACACCCGATCGCATCCACTCACACACACCCGATCGCATCCACTCACACACACCCGATCGCATCCACTCACACACACCCGATCGCATCCACTCACACACACCCGATCGCATCCACTCACACACACCCGATGGCATCCACTCACACACACCCGATCGCATACACTCACACACACCCGATCGCATCCACTCACACACACAGACACTGACGATATCGCACATACGCGCTTATACTCACAACATCCGGGGATATCACATGCTTCTGGCCATGTGATCCTCCGGCAGGTCCTGGAAGATCACAACAGCACAGTATCGAGGCCGAGAAGCAAGCGATATCCCAGGATGTTGTGAGTATGTGGATGCGATGTGATGTGTGTGTGTGAGTGTGATCTGATTTGTGTGTGTGTGTGTGCTGTTATGTGTGTGCTGTTATGTGTCTGTATTTTCCGGCGCTGCAGGACCTTGATGTGTGGATGCGATGTGGTGTGTGTGAGGTGTGTGTGAGAGTGAGTGTGAGCCGCTGTACACTGTTAACTATGATACACATCGGGTAACTAAGGGACCTTAGTTACCCGATGTGTATAATGGTTACCAGCTTTCACGGCCTCCGTGAAGATCCCAGCATCGCAAGGTTATGTCTGGCGCTGCCGGGATCCTGACGGAGCCGGTGTAGAAGCAAGAGATATCCCAGCATGTTGTGATGTGTGATGTGTGGATGTGAGTGTGAGAGTGAGTGTGATCTGATGTGTGTGTGTGTGTGTGTACTCACCTGGGAATCGGGGCTCCGTGTCAGTTGGGCCAGAGCGAGCGTGGATTGCGTGAGGGGGGCGGGGCCTGCAGAGAGCCGGGGCGAGAGGCCAATCCGTGTGGGGGGGCGGGGCCATGGCGAGCCCAGCGGCCAATCAGCTTTGTGTCACCGTAAGGACACAATTTCGGAGCATGACAGACAGACAGACAGATAGACAGACAGATAGACAGACAGACAGACAGAATAAGGCAATTATATATATAGATATATATATATATATATACTAGAAGGTGGCCCGATTCTACGCATCGGGTATTCTAGAATTTACGTATTGTGTAGTTCATGTATGATTTTTGTTATATATATATATATATATATATAGATGTTGTTGTGTGTAGTTACCAAGTGTTTGTGTAGGGCGCTGTACATGTTCTGGGTGTTGTCTGGGTGTGGCGGGGGGTGAGAGCGGTGTTGTATGTGTGTTGCGTGTGTTGCGTTGTTTGTGGAGCGCTGTGTGTCTGTAGCGTTGTGTGTGTGTGTTGTGCGGTTTGTGTGTGTGTGGTGTGTTTTGGGGGGAGGTATGTTTTGAGCAATGTGTGTGTTGTGCGGTATGTGCGTATATTTGTGTGTGCTGCGGTGTTTGTGTGTTGGGTGTTGTGTGTGTGCAGCGTTGTCTGTGTGTGTGGGTGTCTGTGTAGGGCGTTGTTTGTGGTTCCCAGTGTGTGTGTGTTGTGCAGTGCGCGTGTGTGTGTTGGGGGGAGGTGTGCACCTTCCATCGTGCTCCATCCCCCATGCTGCGCACCCCCCATCGTGCTCCATCCCCCATGCAGCGCACTCCCCATCGTGCTGCATCCCCCATGCTGCGCATTCCCAAACGTGCTGCATCCGCCATGCTGCGCACTCCCAAACGTGGTCCATCCGCCATGCTGCGCACTCCCAAACGTGCTCCATCCGCCATACTGCGCACTCCCCATCGTGCTGCATCCCCCATGCTGCGCACTCCCAAACGTGCTCCATCCGCCATGCTGCGCACTCCCCATCGTGCTCTATTCGCCATGCTGCACACTCCCAAACGTGCTCCATCCGCCATGCTGCGCACTCCCAAACGTGCTCCATCTGCCATGCTGCGCACCCCCCATCATGCTCCATCCGCCATGCTGCGCACTCCCAAACGTGCTCCACCCGCCATGCTGCGCACTCCCAAACGTGCTCCTTCCGCCATGCTGCGCACTCCCAAACGTGCTCCATCCGCCATGCTGCGCACTCCCAAACGTGGTCCATCCGTTAAGCTGCACACTCCCAAACGTGCTCCATCCGCCATGCTGCGCACTCCCAAACGTGCTCCATCCGCCATACTGCGCACTCCTAAACGTGCTCCATCCGCCATACTGCGCACTCCCAAACGTGCTCCATCCGTCATGCTGCGCACTCCCAAACGTGGTCCATCCGCCATGCTGCGCACTCCCAAACGTGGTCCATCCGCCATGCTGCGCACTCCCAAACGTGGTCCATCCGCTATGCTGCGCACTCCCAAACGTGGTCCATCCGCCATGCTGCGCACTCCCAAACGTGCTCCATCCGCCATGCTGCGCAGTCCCAAACGTGCTCCATCCGCCATGCTGCGCACTCCCAAACGTGCTCCATCCGCCATGCTGCTCACTCCCAAACGTGGTCCATCCGCCATGCTGCGCACTGCCAAACGTGCTCCATCCTCCATGCTGCGCACTCCCAAACGTGGTCCATCCGCCATGCTGCGCACTCCCAAACGTGCTCCATCCCCCATGCTGCGCACTCCCCATCGTGCTCCATCCCCCATGCTGCGCACCCCCCATCGTGCTCCATTCCCCATGCTGCACCAGCATCAGCCTCTCTGCCCGCAGCATCAGCCTCTCTGCCCGCAGCATCAGCCTCTCTCCTTCTAGCCTCCCCCAGCATCAGCCTCTCTCCTTCTAGCCTCCCCCAGCATCAGCCTCTCTCCTTCCAGCCTCCTCCAGCATCAGCCTCCCTCTCCCAGCCTTCCCCAGGATCAGCCTCTCTCCTCCCAGCCTCCGTCCTCCCAGCCTTCCCCAGCATCAGCCTCCCCCAGCATCAGCCTCTCTCCTTCCAGCCTCTCCCAGCATCACCCTCTCTCCTTCCAGCCTCCCCCAGCATCAGCCTCCCTCTCCCAGCCTTCCCCAGGATCAGCCTCTCTCCTCCCAGCCTCCGTCCTCCCAGCCTTCCCCAGCATCAGCTTTCCCCTCCCAGCCTCCCTCAGCATCAGCCTTCCCCAGCATCAGCCTCTCTCCTCCCAGCCTCAGCCTCTCACCTTCCAGCCTTCCCCAGCATCAGCCTCTCTCCTCCCAGCCTCAGCCTCTCTCCTTCCAGCCTCCCTCAGCATCAGCCTCCCCTTCCCAGCCTTCCCCAGGTTCAGCCTCTCTCCTCCCAGCCTCCTTCAGCATTAGCCTTCCCCTCCCAGTCTCCCCCAGCATCAGCCTCTCCCTCCCAGCCTTCCCCAAGATCAGCCTCTCTGCTCCCAGCCTCCTCCAGCACGCCGTGCTCCTCTGCCGACACTCACCCACACCCGATCGCATACACTCACACACACAACCGATGGCATACACTCACCCACACCCGATCGCATACACTCACACACACCCGATCGCATACACTCACACACACCCGATTGCATACACTCACACACACCCGATCGCATACACTCACACACACCCGATCGCATACACTCACACACACCCGATCGCATACACTCACACACACCCGATCGCATACACTCACACACACCCGATCGCATACACTCACACACACAACCGATCGCATACACTCACACACACCCGATCGCATACACTCACACACACCCGATCGCATACACTCACACACACCCGATCGCATACACTCACACACACAGACACTGACGTAATCGCACATACGCGCTGATACTCACAACATCCGGAGATATCACATGCTTCTGGCCATGTGATCCTCCGTCAGGTCCTGGAAGCTCACAGCACAGTATCGCCGCCGAGAAGCAAGCGATATCCCAGGATGTTGTGAGTATGTGGATGCGATGTGATGTGTGTGTGAGGTGTGTGTGAGGTGTGTGTGAGGTGTGTGTGAGGGTGAGTGTGATCTGATGTGTGTATGTGTGTGTGTGTGCTGTTATGTGTCTGTATTTTCCGCCGCTGCAGGACCTTGATGTGTGGATGCGATGTGATGTGTGTGTGAGGTGTGTGTGATGTGTGTGTGAGGTGTGTGTGAGGTGTGTGTGAGGGTGAGTGTGATCTGATGTGTGTATGTGTGTGTGTGTGCTGTTGTGTCTGTATTTTCCGCCGCTGCAGGACCTTGATGTGTGGATGCGATGTGATGTGTGTGTGAGGTGTGTGTGAGAGTGAGTGGGAGCCGGTGTACACTGGTAACTATGATACACATCGGGTAACTAAGGGACCTTAGTTACCCGATGTGTATAATGGTTACCAGCTTTCACGGCCTCCGTCAAGATCCCAGCATCGCAAGGTTATGTCTGGCGCTGCTGGGATCCTGACGGAGCCGGTGTAGAAGCAAGCGATATCCCAGGATGTTGTGATGTGTGAGGTGTGTGTGAGGTGTGTGTGAGGTGTGTGTGAGAGTGAGTGTGATGTGTGTGTGTACTCACCTGGTAATCGGAGCTCCGTGTCAGTTGGGCCAGAGCGAGCGTGCATTGCGTGAGGGGGGCGGGGCCTGCAGAGAGCCGGGGCGAGAGGCCAATCCGTGTGGGGGGGCGGGGCCATGGCGAGCCCAGCGGCCAATCAGCTTTGCGTCACCGTAAGGACATGTCACGGTGACACAATTTTTGAGCATGACAGACAGACAGACAGAATAAGGCAATTATATATATAGATATATATATATATATATATATATATATATATATATATATATGATATTACACAGGTAACGGCAATGGCAAAAAATATTACCTTGATTGCCTCTGCACCAGGGCAATCTGGAAGTGCCAGGGCAAAGAGCAAGAATTGGTGCATTTACTTTGATGCAAGAGTTCTGGGGTGGCTGTGGGCTGCTATTTTTAGGCTGGGAGAGGCCAAATATCCATGGACCTTCCCAGCCTGATAATATGATCCCACACCTGTCTCCAATGGCTTGTTTTGTTATTAAAAATAGGGGGGCCTGAGACCTACTGCTTTTTTCAGGGAACCCTTTGCTACATGTTGTCTCACTAATTTTGTATTTTGTATTTGGTTGCAACCATATAATTGATATAAGTTGATATAAGGCAACTTTACATACTATTAATTATCTACTGTAATATCTTGAAAGTTTAATAAAAGAGATTAAACATTAAAAATAGGGGAGACCCCATGCCATTTTTTAAAATTATATATTTATCAGGTAAACAAGGTTAAAAACACCCTTTAGTGCCATATGAAAGGCACTAAAGGGTGCAAGTATACAAACCCTTCTCTAATCTAAGCTATCCCTCCTAGATCAACTTTCCCTAAATTGCTTCCAGAGTAGAGTGTGCTGAGCATCACGTATTTGGATCTGATATAAGACCTGTAGTAACAAAAAGAAGAATGGGAATACAGACATGCATTACTGCTATGAAAAAACATATAAAAATTGAGCTACTTAGCACACAAAAATGGCCACTTTTTATGTGAACCCAACAGCTAACGGCAAGACAACCTTTTTTTGTTGGGTCCCTATCAAACTAACGCCTCTTTTTGGGTTAAAAACCTACAATTTATGGGTGGACAGGAACCTGCAAATGGAGAATTAAAATCGCCTGAGGCTGAAGAGCTGGAGTTCTCAATCAGAAGGCATGGCCCTGTAATCTAAAAAAAGACTGATAGCACATCCTACCTCATATAAGACCCGATGAGGCAATGCGGTCGGCCATCCACATGAATGCCAGTACTCAACATGGCTATGGTATTACCGTTTATGGCATGCAATCTCCGCATGTTTATAGGCTGTTTGATAGCATGCGAGGAAGGGACTCGAGCCTCGTGCTCGAGCACCAGCGATAATTGGCCGAGTAACGAGTATCTCGATCACCCCGATGCTCAATTGAGTATCCAGCAGTGCCGAGCACTCTCAGTCATCACTAGTGCCAACCTTATTTTGTACTATATGGAATTATTGTAGATGTACATCCAGTAATCTTCAGAGAGTAAAAAATTCAAGTATGGACTCTACTTATTAGTAATTCATTTGCGAACTAACACTCCAATACGTTTTGATAGCTAAACTGGGAATTCCATGTTGTTTGAGCTATTAGTCTATCTACAGAGGGAAATTGCTAGTTAATAAAGACCTGGGATTACAGCAGCATTGGCACAGATTCAAGCAGATGGTAAGGCTATCCTAACAGGCAGCAGGGCAATGGGAAGCACAAGTAATGTCAGCTAGACGGTTTGTAAAAATGGTGACTGTTTCAAACCCTTTAGCTTCAGTGTACCTATAACTTGACTGACAATGATAACTTCCTACTACACTGTGGGTACAATATTAGTTAAGTGAGTATTTTGACCATATCATAATTTTTAAGCATCATTCTTATTTCCAAGTTGTATAAACTTGAATTCTTATTGGATGAAACTCAAAATGTGATGTGTATTTATGTAATTAGGGAGGGTGCAGCCTAAAGGGGGCTTTACACTCTGCGACATCGCTAGCGATGTCACTAGCGATTGCACCTGCCCCCGTCGTTTGTGCGTCACGGGTAAATCGCTGCCCGTAGCGAACAATATCAATAGTACCCGTCACACATACTTACATTCCTAACGATGTCACTGTGGCCGGCGAACAACCTCTTTTTTAAGGGGGCGGTTCGTGCGGCATCACAGCGATGTCACACGGCAGGCCTCCAATAGAAGCGGAGGGGCGGAGAGCAGCCACATGAAAGTCATGCCCACCTCGTTGCCGAAGGACGCAGGAACGCTGTTGTTCGTCATTCCTGGGGTGTCACACGTAGCGATGTGTGCTGCCTCAGAAACGACGAACAACCTGTGTCCAGAACGAGGAACGATATTTTGAAAATGGACGACGTGTCAACAATCAATGATTTGGTGAGTATTTTGCATCGTTAGCGGTCGCTCGTACGTGTCACACGCAACGAAATCGCTAACGAGGCTGGATGTCCGTCACAAATTCCGTGACCCCCAACGACATCTCGTTAGCGATGTCGTTGCGTGTAACAGGGCCTTTAGGCTACAACGCCCTTTATCAAGGTATGGGGACTAATTAGGCAAAATAGGCCAAAACAGAGATTTAACTGCCGTTCAAAAGACCCATTGTCCTTTGTTCCAACTTATGTGTCTCGTTCAGTGGTGGTTGGGTTTCAGCCTTCCGACCCTTCGTCAGGTCAAAAAATTTTCAAAATCTTAGAGACGGATACAGCACTCTTGAAATTGCTAAGATATTGGGGTGTTATCACAGAACCTTCAACACGTATGTGTTGGAAAAAAAGACGCAAGTTGTCTGCCAAAAATATTTGAAGTGACCAGGAAGCCATTATCCTCCAGGTATGTCTTATTCCAAAATGGCAGACTAACAAACTTGGCACTCAAATGAGAGGATAAAGTTGATGATTTCTTAGTGGAAGAAAAGGACCAACACAGACATTTCGATCCTCAACGTACCCTCATCATTGTAAAATGTACCAGGTCCTAGGGAGAGTCACAGGTGTTGTGAGAAGTCGAGGTACCCCACCGCTGTACAGTGCAGGCGCCCAGAAGTACAAGGTGTTCAGTACTCAGAGACCTCACACTGTGCCTTCAGTATGTATGTATGTAGCAGACCTGGAATCGTCGTGCGACCTTGTGTGGATTACGTCAGACCTGCAGGGATGTTTTCAGGGTTACTACATTGGTAAAAGAGGGTTTTTTTTGTATTTTATTCCTTATAAAGGATTTTTTTGGCGTTTGTGTCTATTTCTTTTCACTTACAGATTAGTGCTGGGGTGTCATAGACGCTGCCATTACTAATCCAGGACTTAGTGGCTGCTGTGAGCTGTTAGTAACCCCTTATTACCCCGACTACCACCGTACCAGGGCAATTGGGATGAACTGTATAAAGTGCCGAGATTGTCGCATCTAACGGATGCGACAATCCTGGGCAGCTGCATGCAGGCTGCTATTTTTAGGCTGCATGGGGCCCAATTACCATGTGCATTCCCAGCCTGAGAATACCATCCCCCAGCTGTTGGCTTTATCATGGCTGGGTATCAAAATAAGAATTAAAAAAAAGGCACATGAGGTTCCTGGTATTTTGATACATAGCCAAGATAAGCTCACGGCTGGGGGCTGCAGTCTGTAGTCATATGCTTTATCTGTGCTCGGTATGGGGGGACCCTAAGCCAATTTTATTTATTTATTTATTTTTACACCAATCTAGACACACAAAGCATCTGTGATTGGTTGCAATCAGACACGCTGCCACACAGGCTGGGGGCGCTGTCTGACTCCAACCAATCACAGAGGCAAGGGACTGCCAGTGGGTGGAGGAAATAGTGCATATGTATGAAGGATAATGACTATCCCTGGAAGTAGAGTGACATCCGTGCGGGAGACTTGGTAAGAATAACATGCTTGTTCCAAACCCTCTATCCCTTCTACCACCATTTTAATGTGCCGGATTCGGATCCCCATAGACTAATATGGGGACCGACGTCCGGGCAGATATCCGAAATCAATTCTGGGCCCAAATCGGGGTTTTTTTTTTAAACCCAGCTAGACCCGCCAATCCCAGGTATCTGTGGGTCCGCCCATCACTATTTGTAAGCCAAACTCAGGGTAAAACAATCAGAGGAAAAGTGTGGGGGTGGCAGGGGCCGTAGTTGTGGGCAGACGTGAGCCCCTGCTTCACGACAACACTTCTCTTCTGGGCTGCAACCCTGTCACCTCCACAGTGGAAAAAGGGACACCATAACCCTGCTTCTTTAGGGTTAATTCAGACATGGAGTCCAATATAACATTTAACCCTTCTTTACTGAAGAACTCACATAGTTTCTGTGGAACACATCCGCTGCGGGTGAAGCACCCACAGGGCAAAGGTTAAATTACTCGTCGCCGGGCATGGTGATGTCGGGTCTGGGGATGTCACGGGTGGCCCTTTCGCCCGGTTTCGTGGCCCCGAGGTGTACAATAAAGGAGGGGTGGAATTGATGATGATGGTGGAGAATTTATCTTGTGACGTCACCTGTGGTACGCGCCCAGGGAATAGCCACCGCTGCTGTCGCTGTCCTTCGGGGCTGATGGTAGTAGCAGTTAAGATGTTTCAGCTCCCCACAGATGAAGCGGTCCCCGGGGAGGATAATGAGGGGAGTAGTAATGGCGACAATGGCAAGGACAGGGCAGACACAGTCCCTGCAGGTTCAAGGTTTACTTTACTTACAGTCCTGGTTTTACCCGGAAGATGCCGGTCACCGCCGTGATGGACCCCAGACGATCCCGGATCTGTTGGAGGTTAGAACCAGTATAGTGGACGGTGGGCCCTTCCTCCTTGCGCTTCTAAAAGTGGATCCACGTGGCTTAAAGCTTCTTGGGAACCCCGGTTCTTGGAAAGTGGTTGCTCCCGTCCCGTATGCAGGTGCTGCGGGTCCGTTGTGGGGCCTGCTTTGGAAGACGACCCCAGGTCCTATATAGTACTGTGCTCCGGGAACTGTGGGGGCCGGAGGGATGGCCTGCAGATTTTGGTGGACAACCTGAAGTATAATCAACCCTAGGATTCTGCACCCTGCACTGCGCCGGTCCCGAGAGAGCAATCAAGCTCTCCCCTCGGCGACCGTATTGACTTTTGCGTCCCACCAGAGCCACTGATAAAACCTGACTGCTCCCTTCCTTTCCTGCTGTAAACTCTTTAACTGTTGTGTTGCTCCTAACTCCCCCTGGTGACTGTCCCTCCCCAGGTTCCTTGTCGCTAGTGGGTGTCAGCCCCCCCATGTTTGGTGACTGCCTTAAGACCCAACCCTAGCCGGACCCCAGTGGGGAGGCCAACATGGTTGTGTGTATGAGTTGGTGTGTGGTGGAACCGGTACCGACCTCCTCTGGATCCAGGATGAGTACCGCACCTTAAGTGAGATGCAGTACCCTGTGGCGACAAAACAAAAACAGTTTGGTTTTGTTTCACATTTTCCTGCAGACTGCTCCCTCCGGCACATCTCTCCGGCTACTATAGGACTGTCTTTCTCTCCCAGTAACATCACAGTGGCAGACATTGTGTTCATAGAGTCCCACATGACTCTAACTGCATCCCCTCCCACAGGGATTCATTTCACCACCGGACGGATTTCCTTCACCACTGCCTCTATGTCAACTCGTTTGCCCAGGTCTATGTTACCTCTCACTGAGACAGGTCCTATTAGAGTTAGTCACAGCCAGAAGTCCCACTGGAGTCAAGGACCACAACTTCTGAAGATGGGCAGTGCTCTTCATCTGATCCCAGCTACTGAAGACTTTCTTTTCCCACTTGCTCTGGACTTCCTAGGGTTACCCTGATGG
The DNA here is from genome assembly GCF_048569485.1 of Anomaloglossus baeobatrachus. NCBI lineage: Eukaryota > Metazoa > Chordata > Amphibia > Anura > Aromobatidae > Anomaloglossus > Anomaloglossus baeobatrachus. The sequence continues at coordinate 65,500,946 of NC_134360.1, read as the reverse complement.
TCTGGACAAATTCACATTGTACTTCTCTAAATTTACCTCCCACAGGTACAGCTTCTTTACTCTACTCTCTCGTGTCCCTATCTGATTAGAACAAGGTAGGTCTCCTTGCCATAACCCCTTACTGTGGGCTGGCCTACTTCCCTTTTAACTTCTTCAGCCGTACCACTTCAACTAAGCTAAGAGACCGGTGACACCTAGTGATGGCTGCAAACGTGCAACTGAAAGCACACATGTGGCGCCCTGGACAAGCCAGGGGCCACAGAGAACAACAACCACACACCCCACACTCCCGGTCAGGCACATCAAAGTCAGACGCAAACCCTTGTTGCCTTCCTCCAGGGGCTGATGTTCACACCAGGGGGGTGGGCCAGGCGGTTGGTCCCGCCCACCGAGGAGTACACAGTCCTGGAGGCGGGAAAAGAGTTCAGTTTTAGAGTTTAGAGTTGGAAGTGAAAGTGAGAGGAGTAAAGTGGCAGTTAAGCAGCCTGAAGTTGGTCCGGGTGAGTGGCCCGGACGGATCAGCAAGGTTGGCAGACGGTGGTGACCGTCTGCAGGAGTGGCCTATCGGAGCCTACCGTAAGGACCGTGGACGGGCGGTGGCCCGGCGGTATTGGACCGGTACACAAAGAGAAGCCAGCACCATCTGGCAGGGGCTTACAGAACCCCGGCAAGGCTAGGAGTCGCCGTGAATTTGCCAAATCCGTCAGCGAAGGGAACCTCCTGGGTTTCCCAGCAGCCAAGTCCCGACAGAAGGCAACAGTCCAACCGTGAGAGGGAAACACAGCCACCGCCAAGGCTACCGTTCCCAGGGCCAGAGCCTGCGGGCAAAAGGGGCTCCTCCGGCCCACATCCAAGCCGGGGAGCGGGTTACCAGTGGGAACCCACTGGAACCGTTTACAGTACATAGGTGCAGGGAAAGGCAGTCACCATCAACCTGCCAGGAGAAACAACACCGCAGCCGTCTGCCGCAGCCGTCTGGGACCCGTCCATCTAGCCGTGTGTTTTACCGAGAACTGTGTCCTCATCATTGCCTGAGTGAGTACCACCGTGCCGTGCGGCACAGCGCTGCCCCCGCGACCCTGCACCTCACCAGGCCCTGTAACCCGCCTGCCATCCATCCCTACCTTATCACCGGGCCCCGGGACAACCAACCCCCTACCCACGGAGGGGAGAACTAACATCAAAGCTGCTCCCTGTCACCGCTCCCGGGATCCCCGTCCAGAGCAGCGGTGGTGTCACCAACTTCACCACAACCGTGGGTGGCGTCACGGACAATCACCAAATCCCCACCATCCAATCAAATCCCCTTTTCACTCACGGGCGAGGAACGCCGCTCGAGTCCCCGGGATCCGGCCCACCGCTCGAGCCACCACCGAGCAGCGGCAGCAGCAGCCGGACCCGAGCAGTGGGAGAGCGTAGCGTCCCCTCCTCCACCCGCGACACACACTCATAAGTAACATTTCACATAAATATACACATATTAACCATGACGTCTTCAGGGGGTTGCAGGCACCGGTCTCCCTCTTACAAGAGTATAATAGAAACATGTTCACCACTTAAGCATTTTTCAGCCACTCCTGGTTTTCACTTTCAAATACTGATGTAAAATACTGATCAAAAAGTGAATGTTTGAACTTGGCCTTATTCTCAATTGTGGGTGGGAGAGAGAAGACTATTCAGGGACTAATAATGATTTGTGGGGGTGAGAAAGAGGTCATAGGATAAAAATGTATAGTGAATTGAGGGAGGACACAGGATGCAGGGCAAGGACGTATAACGAATTGGGGGAGGACACAGAATGCAAGGCAAGGACTTATAATCAATTGGTGGCGAGAGAAAAGCCACAGGAAGGGGATTTGTAACAAATTTGGTGGGGGAGTCACATTGGAAAATTAATTTACTGTATATTTATTGGGCAAAAGGAGAATGGCTAATTATAGTTATTGGGGCACAGTGCTGGCGTATCAATTTATATTTTGAATGTGCGTGGCTAAGTGTATATTAATGGAGTGGTACATATTTATATTCAAGGACGAAGTGGATTTTTTTTTTAATTCAAGAGGCTAATGTATATATACAATACATGTGACCTTGGCATTTTCAGGGCTCTGGTGATCAGTGCGGCAAGACAAGTTGTGGCTGGAATATGTCGATATGAATGTCTGACTAGATGAAGAAGAAACAAAAGAAGACAACTCTATCAGATGAGACGTCATTTGTAAGTAACTGGATATTATGCTAAATATTTATTGTATATCTACACTGTATGACTTGCTGAGAAATGATGCAAGTAATATCTTGTTTCTAAAATAACCTCCCTTACTATGTACAATGCCATCTCTTAGTATATTGTGTACTTTTTAATTATGTATAGTGCTATCCCTTATTACATAACTTCCTCCCTTATTATATATAGCACCTGTTACAGTGTCCTCTCTAGATATCTATAGTACTGTCCTTTGTTAACCCCTTTACGACCTAGGATGTTCCTATACGTCCTAGGTCGTATCTGTCTTGATCCTGCATTATTCCCCACACAGATTGGAGATCCACCTGCGCCTTAGAACTAGTTAGATTGTGATGTCGAACTTTGACAGCTCAATTTAACATGTTCTGGTGGGGATCGTAGCATTCCCCGCTGCCATCAGTGGCTCGGTGACATGATCATGGGGCGCCAATAGGTTGCCATGACAGCGTGGGGTCAGCTAATGACCCCTGTCACTATCATAACTCACTTCCTATGAATGGTGGGAGAGTGCTGCCGGCGCTCTAAGGAGAACAGCATTTCTGCTGTTCAGAGAGGTGCTGAAGCATCGCTCTGAACAGCAGAAACGATTGGACAGTGCAGACTTCAAGTCTCCTAAGGGGACTAATAATATCAATAAAAAATGGCAAAAATAGCTTTTCAAATTGCGAAAGAAAAAAACCCCTAAAAGTTCAAACCACCCTCCTTTTGCCCTATTGAAAATAGAACAATGAAAACATACACATATTTGGTATTACCACATTCAGAAATGCCCAATCTATCAAAATATAAAATCAATTAATCTGCTGGTAAGGGTCGTAGCAAAAAAAAAAAATCAAAACACCAGAATTATGTTTTTTTGGTTGCCAACAACATTGCATTACAATGCAATATCATGCGATCAACAAGTCGCATTTATCCAAAAACAGTATGATTAAAATTGCCAGCTCAAGACGCAAATAATAAGACGTCACTGAGCCCCAGATCCCGAAAAATTAGAATGTTATAGGTCTCGGAATATAGCGCCAAAAGCGCAATTCTTTTTTTGTACAAGCTTCTTTTTTTTCACCACTTAGATAAAAGTAAAACTATACATGTTTGGTATCTACGAACCTGTATTGACCTTGGGAATCATATTGCAAGGTCGGATTTACCATATAGTGAACATGGTAAATAAGAAAAAAAATGTGCATTTGCACTTTTTTTGCAATTTCAATGCACTTTTTTCAGTACAATATGGGGCAGAATGAATAGTGTCATTCAAAAGTACAACTCGTCCTGCAAAAAAGAAGCCCTCATAAGGCTATATTGACTGAAAAATAAAAAAGGTATGACTTTTGGAATACGGGGAGAAGAAAACAAAAATCACAATGAAAGGTGGTAAAGTGGTTAAATAACAACCAGTTTTGTTATGTATTGTGTTGTCCCTTATTACATAGTGTCCTCTCTTATTATCTAATTTATTATACCTAATAACGCACCATCCTCTCTTGTATAGAAAATAAAGAAAATAAAGGCATATTAACAGATCAGGGATATATATATATACATATATATATATACACAGTACAGACCAAAAGTTTGGACACACCTCCTCATTCAAAGAATTTTCTTTATTTTCAAGATTATAAAAATTGTAGATTCACATTGAAGGCATCAAAATTATGAATTAAAACATGTGGAATGAAATACTTAAAAAAGTGTGAAACAACTAAAAATATGTCTTCTATTCTAGGTTCTACAAAGTAGCCACCTTTTCCTTTGATTACTGCTTTGCACAGTCTTGACATTCTCTTGATGAGCTTCAAGAGGTAGTCACCGGAAATGGTCTTCCAACAGTCTTGAAGGAGTTCCCAGAGATGCTTAGCACTTGTTGGCCCTTTTGCCTTCACTCTGCGGTCCAGCTCACCCCAAACCATCTCGATTGGGTTCAGGTCTGGTGACTGTGGAGGCCAGGTCATCCCATCACTCTCCTTCTTACTCAAATAGTCCTTACACAGCCTGGAGGTGTGTTTGGGGTCAATGTCCTGTTGAAAAATAAATTATGGTCCAACTAAACGCAAACGGGATGGAATAGCATGCTGCTGCAAGATGCTGTGGTAGCCATGCTGGTTCTGTATGCCTTCAATTTTGAATAAATCCCCAACAGTGTCACCAGCAAAGCCCCCCCACACCATCACACCTCCTCCTCCATGCTTCACGGTGGGAACCAGGCATGTAGAGTCTATCTGTTCAACTTTTCTACAAAGACACGGTGGTTGGATAGAAAGATCTCAAATTTGGACTCATCAGACCAAAGCACAGATTTCCACTGGTCTAATGCCCATTCCTTGTGCTCTTTAGCCCAATCAAGTCTCTTCTGCTTGTTGCCTGTCCTTAGCTGGGGTTTCCTAGCAGCTATTTTACCATGAAGGCTGCTGCACAAAGTCTCCTCTTAATACTTGTTCTAGAGATGAGAAGGTGTGTCCAAACTTTTAGTCTGTACTGTATATATTATATTTATACATATATTGGTTTGGAATTACGCCCTTCTATATCTACGCCTATGTGCTGTGACTCCACATAATGCACAATTTTTTTTCTTTGGGGGGTGGGGGGGTTTATTTGTGACTTTTACTATGGGGACCCTTCTTACTCCCCTAGAATACCTCCCTAAGGGGATGACGGTTTGCATGTTACATCTGCATATATGAGTTACAAAGCATTTTGATTGTTCTTATTGCAAATAGAAAAGTATGTTTTATGTAGAACATGTCATTATTGTAACTTGCTCATTAGCCACATAGATTTGCTGTTCTAAAAGGGTGAATCCAGTGAAATACACGTGCACACAATATAGATGTCAATACACTCATGTGTAAGAGATGAGCAGAGGCAGGAAGTATACAGGGAAACGCATTGATTTGTGGGCCTTTAATTAAATGCCTTTTAGGCAGACATCAAACAAGATGACATGAGGGAGAGAGAAAACAAGAATGTACTTATAGAAGTAGAATAGTAGAATCATATAGTAAGTACTCTGAGGTATCAACCGGCTGTTAGTGATGAGCGAGCATGCTTGTCACTACTCGGTACTCGCACGAGTATCACTGTACTCGGGCTGCTCGGCGGGGACCGAGTAATCTCGCGATACTCGTGCTTTACTCGTGGTCTTCATTTCTGCATGTTGGCGCTCTTTTGAGAGCCAGCCCTCATGCAGGGATTGGCTGGCAGACCACTGCAATGCCACAGCCCTGTTAGTTGTGGAATTGCAGTGATTGGCCGGCCTGCACAGCGTCACCGAGCCTTTATATCGGCCGGCGCGCTGTGCTCTGCTCACAGCTATTCTGACAGTGAGTGTAGGGAGAGTGTCGCTGATTCAGGGAAAGCTTTGCGGCCCTTTATAGTTAGTTCCGGAGCAGGGCTGCAAACAGTGTGACCAGAAGTCCTTCTCAGGACTATTCTAGTTGTATACAGGCAGGCAGGGTATAGCCAGGTCGGAGTACAGTAGCAGAGTCCTTCTCAGGACTATTGTTGCTATATACAGGCAGGGTATAGCCAGGTCGGAATACAGGCTAGTGACCAGAAGAGTCCTTGTCAGGACTATTGTAGCAGTATACAGGCAGGCAGGCAGGGTATATATAGCCATTCCTAGTGGTGACCGTATACCAGCCTTCATCATATCTGGGGCTGGTGTACACAGTGTAAAACAGTCCAGATAGTGTCAGACTTCTCAGTAATTGTCGCTCCTAAAAACCAGTTAGGTTCTTATTGCGTCCGTGCTTGCATTTAAAAACAGCACGTGTGTGGCAGTCGGTGGCAGCGTACAGGTGCGCGTTTTGCACAAACTATTATATAACGCACAAGTCTAGTGTATAATACACGTCAGTCAGCAGTGTGTGATAGTGTCAGACTTCTCAGTAATTGTCGCTCCTAAAAACCAGTTAGGTTCTTATTGCGTCCGTGCTTGCATTTAAAAACAGCACGTGTGTGGCAGTCGGTGGCAGGGTACAGGTGCGCGTTTTGCACAAACTATTATATAACGCACATGACCAGCTGAGGGAGGATTCTCCGGTCATGATGTCTGTGTAACCAAACCCCCTTATCCTCTAAAATTAAACACACGGACTGCATGCGACTTGGTTCAAATGGCCACAGCAGCCTTTTTATTGCCTATTGTTTTACAGACTAGTACCTTAGGGACGCCGTCCAACGGGCGACCCAAAACAACCACATAACGGTAACAATAGACAATAACATTTACAATACCCCCCGGGGTAGGCCCAGTCCACTACTACTACTCCCCCTGTCCCCGGCCGCAACACACCGACCCAGAGACGAGGTGCCAATCACCCACGGATTGACCCCCACACTTTGGCAGAACCCCGTGCCTGCCACATCCCGGAAACCGAGAGCCACCATACCAAGACAATGACTCCCGGTCCAGCCACCAATCACTTCCAAACCTCTGGACCAGACCTACCCCCACCGCTACTGTGACAAAAGGTATCCCAACTACCCAAAAACATCTCCCACATGACAACACAAAGGGAGGGTGGGCGGGGATCGTTCAGCGTCCGGAAACAGAAGAGGAGGTAACTCCTTCCTCTCCCAGCTAACCCTTTCCCTGCTCCTCCTCTTCCTCCCCGGCTAAAACCATCCCCCAAAGCCATATTAGGCATATACCACTGTCCCTATTAACCCATCACTCCCTACCTCCCCCTTGGTCATGTCGCCCCTCCCCCCAAGTGGGTCCGTGGCTTTCTAGTCTAGTGTATAATACACGTCAGTCAGCAGTGTCTGATAGTGTCAGACTTCTCAGTAATTGTCGCTCCTAAAAACCAGTTATGTTCTTATTGCGTCCGTGCTTGCATTTAAAAACAGCACATGTGTGGCAGTCGGTGGCAGGGTACAGGTGCGCGTTTTGCACAAACTATTATATAACGCACAAGTCTAGTGTATAATACACGTCAGTCAGCAGTGTCTGATAGTGTCAGACTTCTCAGTAATTGTCGCTCCTAAAAACCAGTTATGTTCTTATTGCGTCCGTGCTTGCATTTAAAAACAGCACGTGTGTGGCAGTCGGTGGCAGGGTACAGGTGCGCGTTTTGCACAAACTATTATATAACGCACAAGTCTAGTGTATAATACACGTCAGTCAGCAGTGTGTGATAGTGTCAGACTTCTCAGTAATTGTCGCTCCTAAAAACCAGTTAGGTTCTTATTGCGTCCGTGCTTGCATTTAAAAACAGCACGTGTGTGGCAGTCGGTGGCAGGGTACAGGTGCGCGTTTTGCACAAACTATTATATAACGCACAAGTCTAGTGTATAATACACGTCAGTCAGCAGTGTCTGATAGTGTCAGACTTCTCAGTAATTGTCGCTCCTAAAAACCAGTTATGTTCTTATTGCGTCCGTGCTTGCATTTAAAAACAGCACGTGTGTGGCAGTCGGTGGCAGGGTACAGGTGCGCGTTTTGCACAAACTATTATATAACGCACAAGTCTAGTGTATAATACACGTCAGTCAGCAGTGTCTGATAGTGTCAGACTTCTCAGTAATTGTCGCTCCTAAAAACCAGTTATGTTCTTATTGCGTCCGTGCTTGCATTTAAAAACAGCACGTGTGTGGCAGTCGGTGGCAGGGTACAGGTGCGCGTTTTGCACAAACTATTATATAACGCACAAGTCTAGTGTATAATACACGTCAGTCAGCAGTGTCTGATAGTGTCAGACTTCTCAGTAATTGTCGCTCCTAAAAACCAGTTAGGTTCTTATTGCGTCCGTGCTTGCATTTAAAAACAGCACGTGTGTGGCAGTCGGTGGCAGGGTACAGGTGCGCGTTTTGCACAAACTATTATATAACGCACAAGTCTAGTGTATAATACACGTCAGTCAGCAGTGTCTGATAGTGTCAGACTTCTCAGTAATTGTCGCTCCTAAAAACCAGTTAGGTTCTTATTGCGTCCGTGCTTGCATTTAAAAACAGCACGTGTGTGGCAGTCGGTGGCAGGGTACAGGTGCGCGTTTTGCACAAACTATTATATAACGCACAAGTCTAGTGTATAATACACGTCAGTCAGCAGTGTCTGATAGTGTCAGACTTCTCAGTAATTGTCGCTCCTAAAAACCAGTTAGGTTCTTATTGCGTCCGTGCTTGCATTTAAAAACAGCACGTGTGTGGCAGTCGGTGGCAGGGTACAGGTGCGCGTTTTGCACAAACTATTATATAACGCACAAGTCTAGTGTATAATACACGTCAGTCAGCAGTGTCTGATAGTGTCAGACTTCTCAGTAATTGTCGCTCCTAAAAACCAGTTAGGTTCTTATTGCGTCCGTGCTTGCATTTAAAAACAGCACGTGTGTGGCAGTCGGTGGCAGCGTCAGGCTCCACGTTGTCCCTGGATAGAGACGTGCATGAGGGCCTCAAAACATTGTTCCCATTGCAAAGGAGTGGGTCTCCTGTCGTTGTAATGTCCATTCTGCAAAGAATGGGCGAAAAAATTTACCACTGGGGGTATACCTGAAACAAAGGCCTAAGTATTGCAATTTGTAACGGTCATCATCATGGTGGCGCATGAGGAGAAGGAGGAGCAGTCCAGCGATTAGCCAAACTCCAGAAGTGTGTACCCATGGGTGAGTGGAGGTACATGGCAAACTTTAAATTCCGCTCTCATTTGCTGGTGGTGTGGTGAAGTCTGGCCCAATCCAACCCTTGTTCATCTTGATCAGAGTCAGCTTGTCAGCATTTTCAGTTGACAGGCGGGTGCGTTTATCTGTAATGATTCCACCTGCGGCACTAAAAACACGCTCTGACAAAACGCTAGCAGCAGGGCAGGCCAGGCCTTCCAAGGCGTAGAGAGCCAATTCATGCCACGTGTCCAGCTTGGATACCCAATAATTGTAAGGCACAGAGGAATGTCGGAGTACAGTTGTTCGATCTGCAAGGTACTCCTTCAGCATCTGGGCAAACTTAGGATTTCTTGTGGCACTACCCCGCACCTCAGGGGCTGTGGTACGTGAGGGGCTGAGAAAACTGTCACACATCTTAAAGACTGTTCCCCTACCTCTGGCGGATTGGACTTGTGCCTCTCTCGGCTGTACGCCTCGGTTGTCCACTGATTCATGACCTATGCCGCTAGCGTTTTGTGAGGGGAATGCTTTGCCTACTTCCGTGACTATGGCCTTCTGGAACTGCTGCATTTTGCCTGACCTCTCCGCCTCGGGAATAAGAGACATAAAGTTCTCCTTTTAGCGTGGGTCTAACAGTGTTACCAACCAGTAATGATTGTCGGCCAAGATGTTCTTAACGCGAGGGTCACGAGACAGGCAGCTTACCATAAAGTCAGCCATGTGTGCCAGACTCTTAACAGCCATCACTTCAGTATCCTGACCGACACGATGACTGAACATGCTGTCCTCCTCCTCCTCATCATCTACCCTGTCCTCTGGCCAGCCACGCTGAACCGAGGATATGACTGCATGTCATATCCTCAATTTGGCCAGAGAGTTGCTCCATGTCTTCATCCTCCTCCTCGTCATAGTCCTCCACTGCACGTTGTGATGAGACGAGGCTGGGCTGTGTGTTATCATCACCCACACCCACTACTGTTTCTTGCTGAAACTCATCGCGCTCCGCCTGCAATGCATCATGTTTGTTTTCTGAGCAGAGACCATTTTAGAAGGCAGAGAAGCGGTATGGTGACGCTAATAATGTCGTCATCGCCGCTCACCATCTTGTTGTAGTCCTCAAAGTTTTGGCGGATGGTGCATAGGTCGGACATCCATCTCCACTCCTCAGGTGTTATGTGTGGAGTTTGACCCATTTCCCGACGGCTTAGGTGATGCAGGTACTCAACAACTGCCCTCTTCTGCTCACATATCCTGACCAACATGTGCAGAGTTGAATTCCAACGCGTGGGGACATCACACACCAGTCTGTGTGCCGGAAGATGCAAACGGCGTCTTAAGGCGGCAAGGCCGGCTGAAGCAGTAGGTGACTTTCGAAAATGTGCAGACAGGCGGCGAACTTTTACCAGCAGATCAGACAGCTCTGACTATGACTTTAGAAACCGCTGAACCTCGAGGTTGAGCACATGGGCCAAGCATGGAACATGTGTCAGCTGGCCTCGCCTCAAAGCCGCCACCAGGTTCCGGCCATTGTCACACACCACCTTTCCTGGCTTTAGGTTCAGAGTTGTGAGCCAGTGATCTGCCTGCTGTTTCAGAGCTGTCCACACCTCTTCTGCATTGTGGGGTTTGTCACCTATGCAGATTAGCTTCAGCACTGCCTGTTGCCGCTTCGCCGAGGCAGTGCTGCAGTGCTTCTGTGTCGCCCTGGACAAGCCAGGGGCCACAGAGCACAACACTTAAACACCCCACACTCCCTGCAGGCATATCATAGTCAAAACACAAAATCCTTGTTGCCTTCCCCAGGGGCTGTTGTCCACACCAGGGTGTGGAGCCAGGCGGTTGGTCTCCACCCACCGAGGAGGAGGGAAAACACAGGCAGTGAGAGTTAAGCTAAGGAAGTGGAAGGAGGAAAGTAGTAGAGAGGAGAAAAGTGACAGCAAAGAGCCTGAAGTTGGTCCGGGTGTGTGGCCTGGACAGGACAGCAAGGTTGGCAGGATGTGCTGACCGTCTGCAGTGGAGGCCGATTGGAGTCTGCCGTAAGGACCGTGGACGGGTGGTGACCCGGCCGTACCGGACCGGTATACAAAGCGAAGCCAGCACCATTGGCAGAGGACTTTCGGATCCCGGCAAGGCTTGGTGTCGCCGTGAATTTGCCAAATCCGTTATTGAAGGGGACCTCAGGGTTTCCAAACAGCCAAGTCCAGATAGAAGGCAACCGTACAACCGTGAAGGGGAGACACAGCCACCGGCAAGGGCAACCGTCTCCCAGGGCCAGCGCCTGTGGGCAAAAGGGGCTCCTCCGGCCCATATCCAGGTCAGGGAGCGGGTTACCGTTGGGAAACCATCACTACCAACACTTAACTTCGGTGCAGGGAGAGACAGTCATCACTAACCTGCAGGGAGGAACAACCGCAGCCGTCCGAGTGACCTGTCCATCCAGCCACTTGTTTTACCCTGAACTGTGTCATCATCATTGGGCTGAGTGAGTACCTCCGTGCCGTGCGGCACAGCGCTGCCCCTGCGACCATGCACTTCATCAGGCCCCGCAACCCGCCTGTCATCCATCTCTACCCCATCACCAGGCCCCGGGACAACCAACCCCCCTACCCACGTAGGGGAGAAATAACAACAAAGCTGCTCCCTGTCACAGGCTCCCGGGATCCCCGTCCAGAGCAGCGGTGGTGTCCACACAATCACCACAACCGTGGGTGGCGTCACGGACAATATCCCCAAAACCCAAACCACCCCTTTTCACTCACGGGCGAGTAGCGCCGCTCGAGTCCCCGGGATCCGGCCATCGCTCGAGCCAACGAGCAGCAGCAGCCGTAGAGCTGCGTCAGCCGGACCCGAGCAGTGGGAGAGCGCACCGTCCCCTCCTCCGCCAGCGACACTTACAGCTTGGGACTGGTGTGGAGGGTAAAGTGGATCAGGATGCGCAGGAGGAGGAGGAGGCTGAGGAGCATGACATTCCGGAGCTGTAGAGTGTGTGTGAAACCCTGACTGAGGTAGGGCCTGCAAAACTTGGTGTGTGAAGGACGTATTCCGTCCCTCGCTCAGACTGGGTCCCAGCTTGCACAATATTAACCCAGTGTGACGTCAACGAGATGTAGCGGCCTTGCCCACATGCACTTGTCCACGTGTCTGTGGTTAGGTGGACTTTGGCTGAAACAGCGTTGTTCCGGGCACGTGTGATGTTTTGTGACACGTGGTTAGTTATGCAATGCGGGGACGGCACACAGGGAGAAATAGTGGCGGCTGTGGACCGAGTAACGTGGGACAGCTGCCACCATCAGTTCGCGGAATGCTTCTGTCTCAACCAGCCTAAAAGGCAACATTTCCAGCGCAAGCAGTCGCGAAATGTTAGCATTTAGAACTGTGGCATGTGGGGTGTTGGCAGTGTATTTGCGCCTGCGCTCAAAGGTTTCCTGAATGGATAACTGAACGTTGCGCTGGGACAAGGACGTGCTTGATGATGGTGTTCTTTCTGCGTAGGCAACTGCAGGTGCAGGAGTGGAGGAGGCTTGTTCGCAGGCAGCATGGACAGGGGATTGGCTCGCATGCACAACCAGCGAAGACGTAGCAGTGACATCAGCAAGCACTGCTCCTCGACTCTGTTGTACTTCCCACAAAGTCGGGTGCTTGGCTGACATGTGCCTGATCATGCTGGTGGTGGTCAGGCTGCTAGTTTTGGTACCCCTGGTGATGCTGGCATGGCAGGTGTTGCAAATGGCCTTTTTAGAATCATCTGGAGCCAACTTAAAAAACTGCCAGTGTCAGAGTTCCTGGTTTTCCAGTTTTCTTTTGAAAGAGCTTGCCCTTTGTTAACATGGAGTTTTCTGTTATGTTGCCCTACTTCCTGTCCATCTGTTTAAAAGCCGCCCCTAAAGCTTAGTCCAGTGCCTGAGTATACTGCTTCCTGTGTGCTCCTGCCCTGCTGCTTTTGGTTCCTGATTGTTATTCGGATCCTCTTGGAAAACAACCGACACCGACTCTGGACTTCATCTGGTATCATCTAGCTGTACCTGGACTCCGTTTGCCGTCTTTGGTCGGAACTTCTGCCCGGTTCCTTCCGTTTAATACCACTCTGGACTCACATCACGTACAGACATTTTTCGACTTACCTATTGCCCTTTTGTGTCCCGGCTGCTGCGCATTTAGGGCTTCTGGGGTGATTGCCAGACAGTCCCTGTATAGGGGTTTGCTGTTGGTGGTCTCCCTGGGGGAGTCCGGTGCGCGGTACCGGGAATTCCCTTTCGCTCAGTCCCTGGAAGGTATTTCCTGTATTTATGTTCTACTGTGTTTTTGTTCCGTTTATGTACATATTTGCTGGTTGCATATTATAAATGTCTTGCACCAAGAACTCGTCTCTGGTTGTCATTGCCCTAACGCAATCGAAATCCTCAATACATACAATAGTATTACAGCCAGACTCGGGAAGACCTAACATTTGTACAGGCACCTTGTGTCGTGTTGTTCCGGGGAACAGTTGACTGACGTCTGCCTGGGGCCACCACTCTGCTTCTTACTGCCTGTTGTGATGCTACGCCTCCCTCCCCCTGTGCACTGCTGTCCTCGCTCTGCATATCCTCCTGCCAGGTTGGGTCAGTTACTGGATCATCCACCACGTCGTCTTCCTCTTCCGCACCCTGCTCCTCCTCCTGACTTCCTGACAATTGTGTCTCATCATCGGCCACCCCTTGTTGAGACACGTTGCCAACTTCGTGAGAACGTGGCTGCTCAAATATTTGTGCATCTGTACATACAATCTCGTCATGGCCCACTTCAACAGGAGCTGGCGAGAGGCCAGAATTTGTGAATGGAAACGTGAACGAACAGCTATTCCGAGTGTCCAAGTGTGGGATCAGTAATGTCCGTGGACGTGTACTCGGCCTGGTGGTAGGAAGGAGGATCAGGTTCTGAAATGTGCGGTGCAGTATCACGGCTACTGACACTTGACCGTGTGGAAGACAGAGTGTTTGTGGTGGTGCCAATCTGACTGGAAGCATTATCCGCTATCCAACTAACAACCTGTTGACACTGGTCTTGGTTCAAGAGGGGTGTACTGCTGCGGTCCCCAAGAATTTGGGACAGGACGTGCGAGCGACTAGATGTGGCCCTTTGTTGTGGCGAAATTAGAGCTTGCACACAACCTCGGTGTCTGCCTGCACCACCATCACGTCCACTTCCTTGTTCGTTGACAACGCCCTTGCGCATTTTGCAATGCTGTGCTGATGTGTATTCACTAGACTTGTGTGTTATATCCAAGTTTGTGCAAAACTCACACAAATGCAGCGGAAAGCTGCCACCAACAGGCACACACGTGCAATTTTTAAATGCAAGCACGGAGGCACTAAGAACCTAACAGGTCTCTATCCAGGGACAACGTAGAGCCTCCCAATGTTTGGCTTCCCTGCCTAAGGGCTATACTATAATACACCCACTTCCTTCCAATGGGCACTTCAGGTTTACAGGCCTTCATGCACGTCTCTATCCAGGGACAACGTGGAGCCTCCCAATGTTTGGCTTCCCTGCCTAAGGGCTATACTATAATACACCCACTTCCTTCCAATGGGCACTTCAGGTTTACAGGCCTTCATGCACGTCTCTATCCAGGGACAACGTGGAGCCTCCCAATGTTTGGCTTCCCTGCCTAAGGGCTATACTATAATACACCCACTTCCTTCCAATGGGCACTTCAGGTTTACAGGCCTTCATGCACGTCTCTATCCAGGGACAACGTGGAGCCTCCCAATGTTTGGCTTCCCTGCCTAAGGGCTATACTATAATACACCCACTTCCTTCCAATGGGCACTTCAGGTTTACAGGCCTTCATGCACGTCTCTATCCAGGGACAACGTGGAGCCTCCCAATGTTTGGCTTCCCTGCCTAAGGGCTATACTATAATACACCCACTTCCTTCCAATGGGCACTTCAGGTTTACAGGCCTTCATGCACGTCTCTATCCAGGGACAACGTGGAGCCTCCCAATGTTTGGCTTCCCTGCCTAAGGGCTATACTATAATACACCCACTTCCTTCCAATGGGCACTTCAGGTTTACAGGCCTTCATGCACGTCTCTATCCAGGGACAACGTGGAGCCTCCCAATGTTTGGCTTCCCTGCCTAAGGGCTATACTATAATACACCCACTTCCTTCCAATGGGCACTTCAGGTTTACAGGCCTTCATGCACGTCTCTATCCAGGGACAACGTGGAGCCTCCCAATGTTTGGCTTCCCTGCCTAAGGGCTATACTATAATACACCCACTTCCTTCCAATGGGCACTTCAGGTTTACAGGCCCTCATGCACGTCTGTATGCAGGGGCATTGGTGAACCTCACAATTTAGGACTGCCCTGGCAAAGGAAAATACTACAAAGACTCACTTCCTCAAAATGGGCACATTAGACTCAAGAGGCCTTCATGTACGTCTCTTCTCAGGGACATCGGAGTGCCACACAATGTTTTCACGTAAAATCTTTCATGTATTGATCTCAAAAAGTAACATACACCAGCTCTATCTCACTATTGGGTATGTGCCCTTAACATTTCCGCCATGAAAAATCATTTTGGGGTCATTTTGGAAGGTTTTCTGGTGAGTCCGTAAAAATGGCGTAAAACGCGGACAAAATTGTTCACAGCTGTGACTTTTGAGTGATAAATGCTTCAAGGGGTCTTCCCCATGCTGTTGCCATGTCATTTGAGCACTCTTCTGAGACTTTTGTGACATTTTTAGGGTTTCTCCATGCTGCCGGGAGGTCATTTCACAAAAATACTCGGGTCTCCCATAGGATAACATTGGGCTCGTTGCTCGGGCCGAGTACACGAGTATCTTGGGAGGCTCGGCCCGAGCTTCGAGCACCCGAGCTTTTTAGTACTCGCTCATCACTACCGGCTGTATTACAAAGGGCCGGTATGTTTTGCAGAAGTGTCGCGGGCGGGGAGGAGGGTGTCAGCACACCGCGCTCACCCCTTCTGCTCGGGTCCGGCTGCTCAGTGGTGGCTCGAGCCGTAGGCCGGATCCCGGGGGTTTCCTCGAGCGGCACTCCTCGCCCGTGAGTGAAAGGGGGGTTGTTTGGGGTGTTGGGATAATGTCCGTGACGCCACCCACGGTTGTGGTGATGTGTAGCACCACCGCTGCTTAATGCGGGGATCCCGGGGATGGTGATGGGGAGCAGCCAGGTGTTGTGTTGCCCCTCCGTGGGTAGGGGTTGGTGATCCCGGGGCCCGGTGATGGCTTGGGAGGTGCAGGGCTTGGTGGGCGCAGGGACGCGGGGTCAGCGCTGTGCCTTGCGGCACTGTGGTACTCACTCAGCCTGAGACGTGACACAGTTTGTACGGTAAACCAAACGGCTGGTAGGACGGTCCCACAGACGGCTGCTTTGCTTCCCCGGCAGGTGACGGTGATGTCTCTCTTCCCTGCACCTGTATGTACGGATGGTTGCGATGGGTCCCCACCGGTAACCCGCTCCCCGGCTTCAAGCTGGGCCGGAGGAGCACTACACTTTGCCCGCAGGCGCTGGCCCTCAGAGACTGGTGCCCTGGCGGTGGCGGTGCCTCTGTTGTACAGGTTGGGCTGTTGCCTTCAATCGGGACTTGGTTGTTGGGGGAATCTACGTCCCCTTCACTGACGGATTCGGCAAATTTGGCGACTCCTAGCCTTGCCGGGGTCCGAGAGTCCCCTGCCCTGGTGCTGACTGTCCTTCGGAACACTGCTCCAGACCACCGGGCACACAGCCAACAGGGTCCTTCCAGGAACTTCCAAACGGTCCCCCTCCGGACAGTCACCGCCATCGCTGACCTTTCTGTACTGGCCCTACACAAAGCTGGGCTCTCAGGCTTTCCTTTCTTCTTGTCACCTCACTTGCTTTCCTCCTTTACCACTTCTCTCTCTTTACTTTCACTTAGGTGTTTACACTTGCCCTCCCTGGGCTCTAACTGCCTGACACTTCCTGCCTCCAGAGTTGTGAGCTCCTCGGTGGGCGGAGCCAACCGCCTGGCCCACCCCCTGGTGTGCATCATCAGACTCCTGGAGGAAGGCAACAAGGATTTTTGGTTCAGCTTAGGTGTGCCTACCTGGGATGTGGGGTGTGGTGGTGTGTGACCTGTGTCCCCTGGCTTGCCCAGGGCGACACATTCCCCCTTAGCAAAACGCAGACCGTCCGCGAGCTGCCGTCCTACACCGGTTTTATTTTCTGTAAAAAGGGGATAACAGGGTTAAACAAACAATAATAACATTTTTAATTAACTCTTCCCAAGACGGGAGGCACATTTACTTTTAACGTTTCAACGGTATACGGTCACGGTTTCCGCTCTCTCCCACCCAAGTAACCTGGCCCTGATGCTGCCCCTAAAACCCAGGCAGCACCCCTTGACCCACAGTCCAGCACACGGTACCCGAGCGGGATCTGTCCTTGCCCTCCAGAGGGTAGCCACCGGTTCCTTTGGTGGCGGGGCCCTGGCCTGCTCTGCTCAGGGCCCTCCCTCCAACCTGCCTCTCCGGAGGCGGCCTGCGGAAACGGTAACGGTACCCAACATATTTACAAGCCACTAACGTTTGTGGTTGCCCTGCAAAGTTCACGGGCTTGTCCATGGATAGTTCCCATGCATTTTTAAACTTTAAACGGTCCCCACGGGGACAACGGTGCCGGCTTCAGCCGGTTGCAAATCACACGGTGAATCAGGTGAAAACTCGGATAATCATTTTTCATCATCTTTCAACTTTTGCAAACTTTCAAACTTTTCAAACAAGCAGGTGGTCCCAACGGGGACGGTGCTGCGGGCATTCATTGCCCTACTCCGGTCCTTCAAGCGCTGGGGCTGCTGGCAAGGGGTAGAGGTCTGCGCTCGCTCGGGCCTCCGGGCCCCTCCTGAGGTTAACGTCCAGCGCAAACCACCCTCGCTCCCCAAAGTGCCGGGTATACTGCACAATGTCTCCCGGCATCAAGTTACGGCCGGGATGTTCTTCGGGCAGGTGAGCATGTACGTCCCGCCGGGCTACAAACACTTCGGCCTCCAGGCCCGGCTCGTAGATGAACCCGTAGCCCCGGCGGACATCAAACCGCCTCACCTGTCCCTCGTACAGCGGTCCCCGGTCACGGAATGTCGCTTGCCGGAGATTCTCTTTCTCCCGGATCGCTCTGGCCACCAGCTCGGCCTTCTTCCTCTCCCTCTCGGCGATCTCCAGGCCCAGCGGTACCGGCTCCCTATCCCAGTACGGCGCTGCTGCCAGCGCCGGCGCACGGATCGGGCCCCGCGGGACATCCTGGACATTACACACTGTCAGGACTACGGGCGGCATGTCCCGCGGTGTCTTGGCCCTGGGCGCTGCCTTGCAGCAACAACCCGGCGCTACCTCAGCCGAGGTGTGGGGGATGGGCCTAGGGTCTTTCCGCTGCTGGGCCTTCGGCCCGGAGCGGGTCATCGGCTCCGGCTCGGGGAGTTTCTCAGGGGATGCCTCCGGTTCGGTCTTCGGAGTCTTCCACGGCAACACCGCTGACTTGCTGCGGGCTCCGGCTACAGGTTGGCCCGCTTGGGCGGGGACGCTGGGTACTGCTACCGGTTGCGGTGGTAGCAGGCCTAGTGACGGGGTCACGGCCTCCGGGACGGGTGGCGAGGGAGGCAGCGAAGGGAGAGGGCTTGGACCGGGCCCCACAGCCGCGATGACCGGCCCCTCAAGGGCGTCGGGACGTGGGTCACTCACCCTCCCTTTCTCCGCTTCCTCCTCGCGTCTCCGCACGGTGGCTACAACGTCCGCCATGTCGGCCTCCCACTCCTCCATGAGGAGCTGCATCTTTACCTGCAGCCGTTGGTAGAGCTGCGCGGTCCGGATCTCCACCCACGCCGCGGTTCCAGGCGCGGGGGGTACGGTGTCGCGGGACGGCATCCACATGCTGGCTTTCTCTCTTTCTTCCAGGAACGGGATGTTTGCAGAGTCCTGGCGTCCCTGCTTTTATAGCCGCAGCTACATGCGGCCGGCCGCCATCGCGTCCCCCTTAGCTCTTTCCGGCCCCTCCTCTCCCGGGGCGGGGTTTGGGCCTTCGCGCCTCTACTGCTCGAGAAGACGCTCGAGCGGGAACTTTTCGCGCCAAAGATGGCGGCTTCTGAAATTTTTCTGCCGGATACCTCCGGCGGTAACAAGGCGCACCTCTACCAGACGGCAGAGCGGTAGGATCCTGTTCGTGACGCCAAGTTGTCGCGGGCGGGGAGGAGGGTGTCAGCACACCGCGCTCACCCCTTCTGCTCGGGTCCGGCTGCTCAGTGGTGGCTCGAGCCGTAGGCCGGATCCCGGGGGTTTCCTCGAGTGGCACTCCTCGCCCGTGAGTGAAAGGGGGGTTGTTTGGGGTGTTGGGATAATGTCCGTGACGCCACCCACGGTTGTGGTGATGTGTAGCACCACCGCTGCTTAATGCGGGGATCCCGGGGATGGTGATGGGGAGCAGCCAGGTGTTGTGTTGCCCCTCCGTGGGTAGGGGTTGGTGATCCCGGGGCCCGGTGATGGCTTGGGAGGTGCAGGGCTTGGTGGGCGCAGGGACGCGGGGTCAGCGCTGTGCCTTGCGGCACTGTGGTACTCACTCAGCCTGAGACGTGACACAGTTTGTACGGTAAACCAAACGGCTGGTAGGACGGTCCCACAGACGGCTGCTTTGCTTCCCCGGCAGGTGACGGTGATGTCTCTCTTCCCTGCACCTGTATGTACGGATGGTTGCGATGGGTCCCCACCGGTAACCCGCTCCCCGGCTTCAAGCTGGGCCGAAGGAGCACTACACTTTGCCCGCAGGCGCTGGCCCTCAGAGACTGGTGCCCTAGCGGTGGCGGTGCCTCTGTTGTACAGGTTGGGCTGTTGCCTTCAATCGGGACTTGGTTGTTGGGGGAATCTACGTCCCCTTCACTGACGGATTCGGCAAATTTGGCGACTCCTAGCCTTGCCGGGGTCCGAGAGGCCCCTGCCCTGGTGCTGACTGTCCTTCGGAACACTGCTCCAGACCACCGGGCACACAGCCAACAGGGTCCTTCCAGGAACTTCCAAACGGTCCCCCTCCGGACAGTCACCGCCGTCGCTGACCTTGCTGTACTGGCCCTACACAAAGCTGGGCTCTCAGGCTTTCCTTTCTTCTTGTCACCTCACTTGCTTTCCTCCTTTACCACTTCTCTCTCTTTACTTTCACTTAGGTGTTTACACTTGCCCTCCCTGGGCTCTAACTGCCTGACACTTCCTGCCTCCAGAGTTGTGAGCTCCTCGGTGGGCGGAGCCAACCGCCTGGCCCACCCCCTGGTGTGCATCATCAGACTCCTGGAGGAAGGCAACAAGGATTTTTGGTTCAGCTTAGGTGTGCCTACCTGGGATGTGGGGTGTGGTGGTGTGTGACCTGTGTCCCCTGGCTTGCCCAGGGCGACACAGAAGCATGGGTTCTCTGCAATGTGAAGTTGGCTGGGACCTGTGGTTCCACAGGATTGCATTACATGCAGAGCCATGGAAGGGTGTGTGATGCTGATTACACACTCCTTACCACCTGTGGGTGTGGCTCCAGGGGTTAAAGCAATCCTGTCTCTGAACCTAGGTGGAGTGTGTCTAGGGCAGTCTAGATAGAGACTAGCTCCAGACGTCCAGCGGTGTACTGGAGATGGGGAGAGCAGAAGCAGGGTGCTTTGCTCTGCTCAGGAGACCTTCTCCTGAAGGAAGGGGCTTTTAGGTCCATGTGCAAAGCCTGGCTGGAGCCAGGGGGAACTTGGTAAGGACACTCGCCGCCTTCAGAGGAAGGTAACCCGGATTGGACTTTGAGGATAAAGCCAAGTACTGACAAGGGTCAGTGACACGTGTGAGGAAGTCCAAGAGCGTGTGGACTTTATGTTATGTGTTGGACTTTGAAGATAAAGCCAAGGCATGGCATCTTTCTGTTGTGTGACCTAGCATGGTTTATTTGAGATGTTAATAAACCATATGGTCTGTTAAAGAGACTAAAGGTGGTGTCACACACAGTGACAACGATGTCGCTGCTACGTCACCATTTTCTGTGACGTTGCAGCGACGTCCCGTCGCTGTTGCTGTGTGTGACATCCAGCAACGAGCTGGCCCCCGCTGTGAGGTCGCCGCTCGTTGCTGAATGTCCAGCTTCATTTTTTGGTTGTCGCTCTCCCGCTGTGACACACAGATCACTGTGTGTGACAGCGAGAGAGCGACGAAATGAAGCGAGCAGGGAGCAGGAGCCGGCGTCTGGCAGCTGCGGTAAGCTGTAACGAAGGTAAACATCGGGTAACCAAGGTGGTTACCCGATATTTACCTTCGTTACCAGCCTCCGCCGCTCTCACGCTGCCAGCGCCAGCCCCTGCTCTGTGCACATGTAGCTGCAGTACACATCGTGTAATTAACCCGATGTGTACTGTAGCTAGGAGAGCAAGGAGCCAGCGCTAAGCAGTGTGCGCGGCTCCCTGCTCTCTGCACTGTGACATGTAGCTGCAGTACACATCGGGTTAATTAACCCGATGTGTACTGTAGCTAGGAGAGCAGGGAGCCAGCGCTCAGTGTGCGCGGCTCCCTGCTCTCTGCACATGTTGCAGCACAGCGACGCGTGTCGTTATGATCGCTGCTGCGTCGCTGTGTTTGACAGCTAAGCAGCGATCATAACAGCGACTTACAAGGTCGCTGCTACGTCACAGAAAATGGTGACGTAACAGCGGCGTCGCTGTCGTTTAGTGTGACCCCAGCTTAATTGTTCCGGTGTGTGTTAATCCCGATACCTGGCGTGTGGCCCCCATGCACTCGGGGCCCACATCGTTAGAGTACATAGAGGGAAATAGTAAGTGCAAGCAATTACAAACTTTGATAAAGAAGGCTGGGCTCAGAAGAGACGATTCATTCTCTAATAGAATTTCACCATTTGCATGATACATTAGCAACAACAATCTTATTCTGACATTTCTGTCCTTCACGTGAATGGAAAGATAGTACACAGTAATAACCAATGGTCCATTCACTGTGAGAGCAGGGGTCACGTAAGAGCAATACAACTCCTCCTATAGGTCTATAGTACTGAATAGAGTGGTGGTCATGTGTAGCATGGCAAGGGGTGGTAGCCATGGGCGAGGTAGTCATCTGTTGCACTCTGAAACGCTACATGAAAGAGGAGGTCCTGGTTGGGTGAGTGGACTTGTGCTAAGGAGGCAATACACCTTTGTAGGCTGCATGTTGGCGATGAATATGGCTGACCAGGGCCAGATATTAAGAAGTTCAATGAGTGAGACCACTAGTTAAAAACAAACTTAGTTTTACTTCACAACCACTTGATGTCAACTATGCTCAATAGATAGCGGGTACACAACTTCTTGTACGTTTCTTCTTTACCAGAGAGTGTGGGGCCCCTGCAGCTTCAGGCGCCACAGGGTACAGCACCTCACCCGAGGTGCAGTATTCATCTCGGATATGGAGGAGGCCATCACTGGCGTGCATCACATTTCATAAAACACACAGCTTAGTTGCCATCCACCGGGACTGGGTTAGGGTAGGGTCATTTGGATGGTCACCATAGTGAATGGGACCTCCCACCCACTATTTCAGAAACTTGGGGGGTGGAGCTACACACTGGGGAGTAAGGTTACACACACACACTGAGACATGCACAGACAGAGAAGATGTGAGATGCAGTAGCACATGGTCGCTGAGGGGAGACCTGTATTATAGCTCCCTCAGGACCGGGCGCACAGTTCGGGGAGCAGAACCCTAGGCTGATCAGAAGTTCAGGTCCTCCCAGAAGAATCTGCCGGGCGGGAGATTGCAAGTCTCCTGGCCCACCTAAAGTGCCCGGGGCAAAGCAGCAAATAGAGCCAAGAGTCGTGACCAAGGTTCGGCCCAATATTGGACTCGCGCTGCCTGCTATATGTGACAGGAATGGAGCCTATCTTAGGTCTCAGGTCCCCGCATCGCTTCAAGCCGCAGGGACCCACCAAACAAGGCGCACGGAGGAAGAACTCACAGATTCAAAACAATGGTTCTGGTCTCTAAACTATCCGGGATCGGCTGGAGCCCATGACAGCAGAGTCCGGCATCCCAAAGGCAATGACAGTTCAGTGAGTAAAGACCTTTGACTGCAATCCCTGTGTCGTTCCCTTTCTTCCTGCACCACCAGCCCTGCGCTCCTCCAAAAGAGTGGACTACTACTCTTCTCATCCGCCCTGGGGCCTAGCTCTGCCTGTGGAGAGCTGCACCATCCAGGCTGCATCACCATCCACCCCAGAGAGAACCCTCTGCAGCGGCGGTTAATAATTGGCTGCATACCACAGGTGACCTGGCGAACAACTACTTCCATCATCCCCATCCCTATCTTTATTGATACCGCCGAGGTCACGGAACTGGGCAAGGCCACCGCGGTGACCCAGGAGAAGAACTGCGGCCCGGTGACGGGTAACCTCCGACCCCATGGGCATGTCAACAGCATCTCAATACAGGGTCTTTTTACTCCTTCCACTAGTTTTTCTTCCTTAAACAGAAGCCAGATCAGTACCACAGTCCAGTCCATGAAAGACATTTTCTATTCCCATGGTTCTGTGTCTTCTCCCTCTTAAAAGAATAACTTTGTCACTGTGGCCCGACCTTAGCTTATAGCTTGATGATGCCCAGGGCACTCTCTTCGTCTGACTTTATCTGCACCATTCTGGTCTGGTAATGTGGCGCCCCTAACCCAGTCAGGCACCACTGAGTACTGCACCCATGCTGGGACAGTACTTCCAGGTAATCCTAAAGGCCAGAATGAGGTGTGTACGCACAGACACATAGCAACCAGTTCTCCCACACCTTTAGAGGGGACCCTTGGGTAGTCTCCAGAGGGGGGCTAGCTTTCAATTCTCATCGAGAGGTGTAGCGGAGGGGCTGAGAGCTAAAGTGCAGAGGTTGTCAGGAAGAGGAGAGAGCCAGTCTGGTAGTGGCGCGTGGCGGTCGCGAGTGAGATGCGCGCGCTGCCACTAGTCAGACCCTGCACGGCGAAGAGACAGTTAGTGGGGGAGAATGGTCACCAAGTGAGGACGCGGAGAAGGTGCTTCTGGTGACTAGGCACATACGGGGTACAGGTCCCTAGAGCAGACTACAGTTTAACTATCACTAAACCTACCAGTGAGGGGAACTACAAGTACCTCACCAACCTTACAGGTCCAAGCCTCAGCAGCAACGCAGGGACCCATAAGGAGACAGAGCCTGGAGCCATCTCACCTGGTTCACGCTGCCGGCAAACGGGCCGAACACAGGGGAGAACAGGCAGTAGCGACTCCCTGGATAGACCACCATGGTACTTCAGGTCAGGGGGTTATCTGAACACAGAAGTGCTAGGAAGGCGAGCTTATTGGTTACCCTCAAACTGGCCTGACGGAGACCTGGTCCCACCTGGTTGATTGAAGCATCGCCCGGGTCAGCTCACCATAACAACATCTGAGTGAGTAAAAACCAGTTAAAAGACTTTTGGACTCTGCTTGTGTTATTCTGGACCCTGCTACCCTGCTTACCCGACCCCTGGGGCCTGCCTCACTCACGGGAGGCTATATCATCCGGCTGCAGTCACCATCAGCCCCAGACGATCGTAAAACCTGCAGTGGCGGTCATTCCCAATCCTGACCACAAGACGTGAGTGATGTCAGGACAAATAAAATAACTGAACTTACCTGTCTGCCAAATCGAACAAGTCCTGTGGCGTCCCTGAAGAGGATCAGCATCCCTGGGGCGACACACTAGCTTCTTGAGTTATAAACTTCTAGGCATCCTGTTCCAGGACCAGTCGCTAGTCAGTCCCTCAGTTCCTTGGTTTGTCCTTTGACTGCACTCCAAGAAATCACTCTGTAAGTTACTCAGTCACTTTCTCTCTCTCAATATTTTGGATCTTGCTATCCTTTGCCTTGGTCTCCTCTGACATCATGCGGCCTCGTGGACTAACCAGACCTTAAGTCTGTCTCTGTCACATGCTGGGCCCTGTCTGACATTCTAACAGGAATCTGTTATTGTCCCTGCACTCTAGCCCTTCCCACTCTGGGCTAGTCGCAAGCAGTAACCTTTCCTGGTCCTACTGTTAGCATAATACTGTACAATTCAACATTAGACATATCACAATTCACATTATGCATTATTAACATAAGAAGTCCCAGAGAGGGGTTATTTAACATTTCTACCTTTGGAACCCTGAGACGGGTCGAATGACCTGAAGGATTTTAGCTAACATGCTATAATCACTGCCTTTTGTTCTGTAATTAAGGCCATTACTGTCGCACCACAGGAGGTTGTTGTTTTCCATTGAGTTTAGCCATTTAGTTTCTAGTTAGTTCTATTCAGTTTGGACTAAGGGTCATTTGACCCTCTTTCGGGACTTGAGGGGGGAGCTCGAAATTTCTGGGACTTCTACATTGGTGTCTTCAAGGGAGAACATGGGAAATATGTCAATATCCTTACACAGCTATACATACTAGGGCTTGATAGGAAACATGGGGACTTCATTTTCAGGACCAGCTGGATCCCCACCTATTTTGTGAATAAGTAGTAATTGCTATTTATGGGACAATACCTTTAGAGAGGGATTAGAAAGCTTAGAGAGCTTTCAATCTGTTAGGAAGACTTTCTACAAGAGCATAACTGCTGGAATTTTTGTCTATACATCCAGAATATTAATTTGTGATGTCAGACACATGTTGGAGAGGACCTGGCTTACATGCTGAGACTAGGGATAGTATAGGGCAGCCTAGCCTGAGGGTCAGCATAGGTGCCCCAGTTTCCTGCTGTCCCCTCAGTCATCGTGACATATTTCTGATCAATATGTTGACAACAATCTGTGCAATGATGAGAAAACGTGTTTCTAAGAAGAGAGCTGTCATTTGATACAATGGAAACTATTATTCGGCTGTGTTCCCTTGTTGAGACCACCCTGTAACTTTGGGTTCAATTTTCTGAAGTTGCACCATCTTTCAAATCAAAAAGCTTCCACAGTGTAGCAAAATACACACCATTGTTGCAATGTGTGAACAAAGCCACAACCCTAAAGCAGGCTTTACACGCTACGCTATTTCTAGCAATTGCTAGCGATATCGTATGCAAAAGCACCCGCCCCCGTCGCACATGCGATATCGTGTGATTGCTGCCGCAGTGAACATTATTGCTACGGCAGCGTCACACGCACTTACCTGGTGCGGCGTCGCTGTGACAGCCCAACAATCCCTCCCTCAAGGGGGAGGTGCGTTCGGCGTCACAGCGACATCACCACGACGTCACTGAGTGGCCGGCCAATCAAAGCGGAGGGGCGGAGATGAGCGGGATGAACATCCCGCCCACCTGCTTCCTTCCTCATTGCGGGCGGGACGCAGGTAAGGTGAGGTTCCTCGCTCCTGCGGTGTCACACACAGCGATGTGTGCTGCCGCAGGAACGAGGAACAACATCTATAAACAACCATTAACAATGTTTGGTTTTGGGACGACCTCTCCATGGTGAACGATTTTCACCACTTTGGAGGACGTTTAAGGTCGCTGGTAAGTGTTACACGCTGTGATACCGTTAATGACACCGGATGTGCGTCACTAACAACGTGACTCCAACGATAAAACATTAACGATATCGTAGCGTGTAAAGCCCCCTTTAGGGTATGCTGAGTGTGGTAATAGATGTTGGTTGTCCTAGTCAATTTTGTGAATTATTTGATGGCACTATTAACAAAAGGGGAAAATTAAAAAAGGCAAATATATGGTTAAACCAAGGAAGGTGTCAAAGCGTTAGGCCTTTAAAACTAAAAAAAAACAAATTAACAAAAACTAAGGCCAATGTTTGTTACTAACCTCTGCTAGTCTGCTTGTTAGGCTCCTTTGATCATATGTTGTGATTAAGCCAATCACATCTGCTCCTCTCATATTTAAGCTGGATTAAATGTTCTATCCATGCCAGCTATAGGTTATACTGTGTTGTTCTGTGTATTTCGGTGTCCAAGATTATCTGGAAAGTGTTGCTTTTTGCCTGGAGTGGTTGTGGAGTTTACCCGTCGTCTTGTTGTTTCCTCCCTGCTCTTGATTTACTCCTTATCTTTTATTGTCTTATACCTCTGTGCATGCTGGGAAGCTAAACAAATGAAAAACAAATTGACAAAAACTGAAGCCAATGTTTGTGACAGAACTGTAAGAAATCATCTGAGACAAATGGGATTTACATATTTAAAAAGAAAAAGAAAGAACACCGAAACAGAAGAAAACAAGGTTACAGCGAGCTAAAAAGAAACAAACGGGAACAGAGATGATCAGATAAAAGTGATATTCAGTGAGGAATCAGAAATCTGCACTGGAAAATAAAATGTTCTCAAGAAACCTATGAAGATGAATGCCTGAAGAAAATAATGAAAAGATCAATACTTATTTATGATAAGGAGATGCATATGGCAAGTTAACCTGCTCATACGCAAGCCATTTTTCCCCTTCCTACCAAGGAATATTTTATTTTTTACATTTTTTTTCTCATTTGCTATTGAAATAATTTTTGCCTTAATTTTTGGTTTAATTTTTATATTCCTTTCTTTCTGACATCAGCGAAGGATACGTATGTATCTGTTTTTCTTCATTTTATTGTTTTGTGACTACAAAGGACCTGAGAAGAATAGATAAATTGCATTCCGCGCTCAGTAGAAATTATTTTTATATACAGTATTTGAAAAAAAAATTTCTCTATGGGGGTGGGCTAAAAACAGCTAATTGGACAAATAGTGTTTTTTTTGTTGTTCTTGCTTGTTTATTTTAACTTTTTAATTTATTTTATACACATTGCCCACCATACAGTCTTAAAATACATTTGGGATGCATTTTAACATATTAATATATTCTTTTTATTGTTGATTTCCACTGTAACTGGGGCAGGTATATTAGTCCAAGTTACAGTGGAAATTTAGAAATCTGTTTTCTAACTGCATAGTTGAGCTGATTGGGTCTCCTAGGACTCAGCAGATCTTGCACTCCCTACACCAAGCAATCACAACAAGACAAGCCCCAAAAAGGAAATTGTTTTGCCTCCTGGCTGATTCATCGCTATTTTTGCACTTTGCTCGTGTCCTTGTAACAACTGTTATCATGAGGTGGTACCTGCAGCTTTTTCAGCTTCTACAGGTTCTCCAGCATGGCATATCTCTATGTGCCATCATCAGAAGGTTTACTGTGTTTCATAGCACAATATCAAGACCATGAGGCAGATACCAAGGTAGGATCTTTTACAAGAGGACAGGTAGACAAGTCCAAATAAAGGTGTCATCCCAGCAGCAACACCCTGAGTAAGAGCCCTCCCTTTCAAAACACATAGGATGCTAATGAAAAATTTCGGGCCTGCCATTGACTGGCAGTCACCTATGGAGCGTCGTTCGATGCTCCATAGGAATTGATGAGCATCATGGGACTTTTCTCTTTGGATCTTTGGATTAAATTGGAACTTGCAGGATTTATTTTGTATTATTAAATTGGTGAACGAGGAGATGTAGGTGAAGTTTTTTTCACAATTGGATTATGTTGGAACTTCGAGGTTTTATTTTGAAGTAACAAATCAGTGACCAAGGGCGTGTGGTGGAATTTTTTTACTAATAATTTTTTCCCCTGTGTCTGTGTCTTTTTTAACGCTATACTTGGGTTAGTAATGACGGAGTCTGATAGATCCCTATCCATTACTAACCCCTGGGCTTGATGTCAGCTGTCAATTCACAGCTGACATCAACCCCCAAAACATTACCCCAATTGTACAATGGCAATTGGGAAGAACCAGATAAAGCACTAGAACTGGTGCAGCTAATGAATGTGAAACTTATGGGGTGGCTATGGGCTGGTATTTTTAGGCTGGGAAGGGCCCAATAACCATAGAACTACCCACCCTGATAATACCAGCCTGCAGCTGTCTGCCTTACCTTGGCTGGTCATAAAAATAAGGCAGATCCCACACTGTTTTTTTTTTAATTATTTATTTAAATAATTAAAAAAAAAGTGTGGGATCCTCTCTATTTTTGATAACTAGCCAAGGTAAGGCAGACAGCTGTGGGTTGCAGCCTGTAGCTGTCTGTTTTACCTGTGCTGGTTATCTAAAATAAGCGTGGACCCATGTGATTTTTTTTTTGTAGACTTTCAACAAACTTTATTAACAAACGAGGAGTACCCAAACAGCAAACTTTTTTAAAGTCCGTGTTTGACTCCAAGCCTCCAGTACGAACCCAGAACTTTACAGCTCGCGTTATCTCATCCGTAGTTTTAATTGAATTCTAACCGCTTCGGAGAAAAAAAAAACAAATTGATGCGGACAGCAGACAGATGACAAGTGAAAAAAAATCATCCTCTTTTTCTGGATGAAAATTGGATTGATTTTTTTTATATGCTTGCGCCTAAAGCCAGCTTTACACCTTACAATTAGGTGTGCGATCTCGTATGCGATGTGACACGCCCAGGTCGCATATGCGATTGAATGAGATTGCATGTAGGTCGTTCATTTGCTGTCACACCTGCGTTAGTAGTCTATGTTAAATTGATCAATTTTGTGTGCGATCCTTTAGATCATGTGTTCTGTGACGTATGCATTGGGCACCCTTTTTTTTTTTTATTTATTGACTTGCCAAGCGTGTGTAATGTGTAGGGATGCGTTTTTACTATGTCATCTGCCATTCAGCTCTGCTACATGGCCGCTAACAGCAGACACAGACAGCCATGTGGCAGAGCTGAATGGCAGATGACAGCAGACACAGACAGAGCCGCACTGTCAGAATGAACTCGGGTGAACCTCACCCGACTTCATGGTCATGCTGCGGCTCTGTCTGTGTCGCGTCCTGATTAGCGGTCACCAGTGAAGGACTCACCGGTGACCGCTAAACTCCTGAGTGACTGAATTGAGCAGCCCTCTCTCATATACTCACCGATCCCCGTTCCCCGGCGCTGCACGGCATTCACACTGCTCCGGCGGCTTTTACTGTTTTGAAAAAGCCGGCCGCCCATTAAACAATAATAATAATAATAATAATTTTATTCATTTATATAGCGCTATTAATTCCACAGCGCTTTACATACATTTGCAACACTGTCCCCATTGGGGCTCACAATCTAGAGTCCTTATCTGTATGTCTTTGGAGTGTGGGAGGAAACAGGAGTACCCGGAGGAAACCCACGCAAACACGGGGAGAACATACAAACTCCTTGCAGATGGTGTCCTTGGTGGGATTTGAACCCAGGACCCCAGCGCTGCAAGGCTGCAGTGCTAACCACTGAGCCACCTGCTTTACACACTTCAATAAATCCTTCAATCCGTCGTCGGGGTCAAGTTGTAAGTGACGCACATCCGGCATCGTTCGTGACGTGTTTGCGTGTGAAACCTACATGCGATCGATATTGAACGAAAATACGGTGATCGCATACACGTCGTTTATTCCTCATACATTGGACGTTTGGTAGTACGAAACTAGTCAATTGTAACGTGTGACATCCCTCATACGATTTTGGTGTCTGAGGCTATGAGCGCAGGTGTGCGCTCTGCACCGCAGCTTAAAAAAGGTCCGCTTCAGAGCGCAGCTGAAAACCTGCGTTCTGAAGCGCCTCACAATGTCTGTCATGCACTAATCTCTGTCAGTCCGTCACTATCTCTGTCCCTCTCTCTCTGTCCATGTCAGTCTATCCCTCTTACCCCCTCTCTCATATACTCACCGATCCCCGATCTCCAGCGCAGCGCTGCACGGCATTCACACTGCTCCGGCGGCTTTTACTGTTTTGAAAAAGCCGGCCGCCCATTAAACAATCTCGTATTCCCTGCTTACCCCGCCCACCGGCGCCTGTGATTGGTTACAGTGAGACACGCCCCCACGCTGAGTGACAGGTGTCACACTGCACCCAATCACAGCAGCCGGTGGGCGGGTCTATACTGTGTATTGAAATAAATAATTAAATAATTAAAAAAAACGGCGTGCGGTCCCCCCCAATTTTAAAACCAGCCAGATAAAGCCATACGGCTGAAGGCTGGTATTCTCAGGATGGGGAGCTCCACGTTATGGGGAGCCCCCCACCCTAACAATATCAGCCAACAGCCGCCCAGAATTGCCGCATACATTATATGCGACAGTTCTGGGACTGTACCCGGCTCTTCCTGATTTGCCCTGGTGCGTTGGCAAATCGGGGTAATAAGGAGTTATTGGCAGCCCATAGCTGCCAATAAGTCCTAGATTAATCATGTCAGGCGTCTATGAGACACCTTCCATGATTAATCTGTAAGTGACAGTAAAAAAACACACACACCCGAAAAATCCTTTATTAGAAATAAAAAACACAAACACATTCCCTCATTACTAATTTATTAACCCCCGACAAACCCTCCATGTCCGGCGTACTCCACAGTCCTCCAGCGTCGCGTCCAGCTCTGCTGCATGGAGGTGACAGGAGCAGCAGAAGACACCGCCGCTCCGGTCACCTCCACGCAGGTAATGAAGACAGCCGCGCGATCAGCTGATCTGTCACTGAGGTTACCCGCTGTCACTGGATCCAGCGGTGGATGCAGCGGTGGCCGCGGGTAACCTCAGTGACAGCTCAGCTGATCGCGCTACTCACCTCAGTTGCTGACTGGAGCTGACCGGAGCGGAGGTGAGTAGCGCGATCAGCTGAGCTGTAACTGAGGTTACCCGCTGTCACTGGATCCAGTGTCAGCGGGTAACCTCAGTGACAGATCAGCTGATCGCGCGGCTGTGTTCATTACCTGAGTGGAGGTGACCGGAGCGGCGGTGTCTTCTGCTGCTCCTGTCACCTCCATGCAGCAGAGCTGGACGCGACGCTGGAGGACTGTGGAGTACGCCGGACATGGAGGGTTTGTCGGGGGTTAATAAATTGGTAATGAGGGAATGTGTTTGTGTTTTTTATTTCTAATAAAGGATTTTTTCGGGTGTGTGTGTTTTTTTACTGTCACTTACAGATTAATCATGGAAGGTGTCTCATAGACGCCTGACATGATTAATCTAGGACTTATTGGCAGCTATGGGCTGCCAATAACTCCTTATTACCCCGATTTGCCAACGCACCAGGGCAAATCGGGAAGAGCCGGGTACAGTCCCAGAACTGTCGCATATAATGTATGCGGCAATTCTGGGCGGCTGTTGGCTGATATTGTTAGGCTGGGGGGCTCCCCATAACGTGGAGCTCCCCATCCTGAGAATACCAGCCTTCAGCCATATGGCTTTATCTGGCTGGTTTTAAAATTGGGGGGGACCGCACGCCGTTTTTTTAAATTATTTAATTATTTATTTCAATACACAGTATAGACACGCCCACCGGCTGCTGTGATTGGGTGCAGTGTGACACCTGTCACTCAGCGTGGGGGGCGTGTCTCACTGTAACCAATCATAGGCGCCGGTGGGCGGGGTAAGCAGGGAATACCAGATTGTTTAATGGGCGGCCGGCTTTTTCAAAACAGTAAAAGCCGCCGGAGCAGTGTGAATGCCGTGCAGCGCCGGGGATCGGGGATCGGTGAGTATGAGAGAGGGCTGCTCAATTCAGTCACTCAGGGGATTAGCGGTCACCGGTGAGTCCTTCACTGGTGACCGCTAATCAGGGCGCGACACTGACAGAGCCACAGCATGACCGTGAAGTCGGGTGAGGTTCACCCGAGTTCATTCTGACAGTGCGGCTCTGTCTGTGTCTGCTGTCATCTGCCATTCAGCTCTGCTACATGGCTGTCTGTGGCTGCTGTTAGCGGCCATGTAGCAGAGCTGAATGGCAGTGACATAGTAAAAACGCATCCCTACACATTACACACGCTTGGCAAGTCAATAAATAAAAAATAAAAAAGGGTGTCCAATGCATACGTCACAGAACACATGATCTAAAGGATCGCACACAAAATTGATCAATTTAACATAGACTACTAACGCACGTGTGACAGCAAATGAACGACCAACGTGCAATCTCATTCAATCGCATATGCGACCTGGGCGTGTCACATCGCATACGAGATCGCACACCTAATTGTAAGGTGTAAAGCAGGCTTAACTGTGCAAAATTGAAAGCTCAGTGACTGCTGACAACAAATCTTTCTGTAGATTTTTTTGTAGTCACTCTTGGGTTTTTGACCTCCTGTTTCCTCCGGAGTCTGGTGGCAGTCAGCGATAACGCCTCTTTCTGCCACATCCAGGTAGTGTAGCCAGTGTTCCTTTAAGTTCGATCTGCTTCAGAGGGAACATTCAATGCCTTTGCTTTCTTTTTGTGTCCCTTTCCTTCATTGTGAAAGGAAATAATCCCTTTTCTTAACTCTTTGGACCACTCGCTTGAAAAGTATATTAGCGAACTGGAGGCCATTGCCCATGTGGAATGGTCTAAGATTCTCAGGACTGCTACCAGAAGTTGATAACTGTCTTTACATCATGTTTGCAGCAGGTCATATCAGCCAGAGTGCTCTACTAAGTACTAAAGATGCTCACCATGAAGTGATTGAGTAATTCTGAGACTTTGTTTAAATTAGGAGAAACTACTTGCTATATTAAAACTCCTAAATTACAACCCACTAGTGGGAGCTTTAAGCATATAAAAATACCATACTAATACCAAAAGGAAAATATGCAAGCTAAAAATAAAAATACGTATATATAATCTTTATTAAACAATGAATTAAAAGCGATATCAAAAGATGGAACAACCCTAAGGAACACATGATACTGTTTGGGGTAACCCAGTACCGGCCCTGATAATAACTAGGAACGCATCATCACAAGGCTATGTAGATCAAATATTAACCAGATATAAATAACTAAAATGTAACATCTCAATCATGTAAATCATATTATAATACAGAATCCGTAAAACAAGTATTAAATACTCACATGTGTATATTTTTATATATATATATATATATATATATATATATATATATATATAAAAACATCCCATCAGTACAACGAGGTAAGAACAAAGTTACCAATATACAGGGTCTAAAAGTAGGATAAGGAGTGGTGTCCCCGTGCACCCGACGCACGTTTTGAAATCTAAGTGCTACATCTAGTCACTTTCTTCTTACCTTCTTGTATTGCTGTAGTGTCTCAGTATTGTATATATACAGTACAGACCAAAAGTTTGGTCACACCTTCTCATTCAAAGCGTTTTCTTTATTTTCATGACTCTGAAAATTGTAGATTCACATTGAAGACATCAAAACTATGAATTAAAACATGTGGAATGAAATACTTAACAAAAAAGTGTGAAACAACTGAAAATATGTCTTATATTCTAAGTTCCTCAAAGTAACCACCTTTTGCTTTGATTACTGCTTTGCACACTCTTGGCATTCTCTTGATGAGCTTCAAGAGGTAGTCACCGGAAATGGTCTTCTAACAGTCTTGAAGGAGTTCCCAGAGATGCTTAGCACTTGTTGGCCCTTTTGCCTTCACTCTGCGGTCCAGCTCACCCCAAACCATCTCGATTGGGTTCAGGTCTGGTGACTGTGGAGGCCAGGTCATCTGGCATAGCACCCCATCACTCTCTCGAGTCCTTACACAGCCTGGAGGTGTTTCGGGTCATTGTCCTGTTGAATAATAAATGATGGTCCAACTAAACGCAAACCGGATGGAATAGCATGCCGCTGCAAGATGCTGTGGTAGCCATGCTGGTTCAGTATGCCTTCAATTTTTAATAAATCCCCAACAGTGTCACCAGCAAAGCACCCCCACACCATCACACCTCCTCCTCCATGCTTGACAGTGGTAACCAGGCATGTAGAGTCCATCCATTCACCTTTTCTGCGTCGCACAAAGACATGGTGGTTGGATCCAAAGATCTCAAATTTGGACTCATCAGACCAAAGTACAGATTTCCACTGGTCTAATGTCCATTCCTTGTGTTCTTTAGTCCAAACAAGTCTCTTCTGCTTGTTGTCTGTCCTTAGCAGTGGTTTCCTAGCAGCTATTTTACTATGAAGGCCTGCTGCACAAAATCTCCTCTTAACAGTTGTTCTAGAGATGTGTCTGCTGCTAGAACTCTATGTGGCATTGACCTGATCTCTAATCTGAGCTGCTGTTAGCCTGCGATTTCTGAGGCTGGTGACTCGGATAAACTTATCCTCCGCAGCAGAGGTGACTCTTTGTCTTCCTTTCCTGGGGCGATCCTCATGTGAGCCAGTTTCTTTGTAGCGTTTGATGGTTTTTGCCACTGCACTTGGGGACACTTTCAAAGTTTTCCCAATTTTTCGGACTGACTGACCTTCATTTCTCAAAGTAATGATGGCCACTCGTTTTTCTTTACTTAGAATTTGTATTATGGCAAGAAAAAAAGCAGCTAACAGTCTATTCAGTAGGACTATCAGCTGTGTATCCACCAGACTTCTGCACAACACAACTGATAGTCCCAACCCCATTTATAAGGCAAGAAATCCCCCTTATTAAACCTGACAGGGCACACCTGTTAAGTGAAAACCATTTCCGGTGACTACCTCTTGAAGCTCATCAAGAGAATGCCAAGAGTGTGCAAAGCAGTAATCAAAGCAAAAGGTGGCTACTTTGAAGAACCTAGAATATCAGATATATTTTCAGTTGTTTCACACTTTTTTGTTAAGTATTTCATTCCACATGTGTTAATTCATAGTTTTGATGTCTTCAATGCGAATCTACAATTTTCAGAGTCATGAAATTAAAGAAAATTCTTTGAATGAGAAGGTGTGTCCAAACTTTTGGTCTGTAATATATATTATATACAGTGTGTATATATATATATATATATATATATATATATATATATATATATATATATATATATAAAACATCACATCAATACAACGAGGTAAGGAGAAAGTTACCAATATACAGGGTCTAAAGGTAGGATAGGGAGCGGTGTCCCCGTGCACTCAACGCGCATTTCAAAACCTAAGTGCTACATCAAGGCACTTTCTTTTTACCTTCTTGTAGTGCTGTAGTGTCTCAATATTGTGTATATATATATATATATATATATATATATATATATATATATATATTGTGAAGTATCAACCAGCTGTATTACAAAGGGCCGGTATGTTTTGCAGAAGCGTGGGTGCTCTGCAATGTGAAGTTGGCTGGGGCCTGTGGTTCCACTGGATTGCATTACATGCAGAGCCATGGTAGGGTGTGTGATGCTGATTACACACTCCTTACCACCTGTGGGTGTGGCTCCAGGGGTTAAAGCAATCCTGTCTCTGAACCTGGGTGGAGTGTGTCTAGGGCAGTCTAGAGAGAGACTGGCTCTAGACTTCCAGTGTGTGTGCTGGAGACGAGTGAGAGCAGAGCAGGGAGCTCTGGGTGTATCAGCCTGTGTGGAGGCTGAACACATGGCTCTGAAATTGAGACTGAGGTGAGTGCAGCCAGGCCAGGGCTGTAGGGCTGAATCTCTCCTGGAGGAGAGACAGACAGGGGTCTGCAGAGGGCCCTGGGTGCTGGAAGGAACCTTGGCTAGAGCTGTAAGCTGGCAGGAGCCAGAGAGTGGGGAAGTTGCTAAAACTTCCACTATGGACTTATAATGGACTGGATGCCCACGGTACGTGGATCGTTTATGTTAAGAGCAGTTTATGCTGAGAGTGTTTTTAAATAAACTGCCGGAATTTTTATAAAGAGACTGTGTACATATGTTGCTAAAGCTACCTTACACCGCTGCAAGCGAGTGGAACCCCCAGGTTGCGGGGTGCAACGTTGCATAATATATATATATAAATACCATCCATTCCTTCGGTTGTTCCATCTTTTGATATCGCTTTCAGTTCATCGTTTAATAAAAGTTGTATATATTTTGATTTTGGGCTCGCATATTTTCACTTGTTATATTAGTTGCATTGAGGTCTTGAAATAGTTTTTGTATTATTGCCTTTTTGCACATATTAGGATATTGAATAGGATGTTACTAGAATCCTATTTGAGGACATGATTTACTTTCTCAGATTTATGAGATGTATGGGGGGTCAGGGCAGATGATTATTCCATGAACCTATACACTAATACCTCCATCACTGGCTCAGCACTCTCCTCCATATACTGCGCTCACCCCTCTACCTGCTCTCCCTGTCTCCACTGCTCTAGGAACATATTTCCTCCCTCAACGCCTCCTTTCTTTTGCCTCTCTCACAGTTTTCTTCTCATCCACAGGGAAACTGGATTTTCCACCTAATCCTATTACCCCCTGTGATTCCACAGAGTATCATTAAAAGCGCTCAGCACATCAGGGGAGCACAGGGGCAAATCTGTCAGTGGGAACATAAGAAGTCAGGAAAGAGGAAGGAGAAGGGGGGTGCTAAACAACCTGTAGAGGTGTTTACGGCTAATAAAAGCGTGAAAGAAGAATGGAAATGCGTGGGGATGATTAGAGACATAAGAAGCATAGATGATTAGATAATGTTTGCAAACCATGATCCAGATAGACAAATCTGAACATGTGGGCTGCTTCTCATTAGAGTCCCTGTCACCACTCTTGACACGCAGACTGGCTATTGTAGCGAGTGAGATACTTGCCCTTGGGGGGGCTATTAATGGTGCGATTTGATCCTTGCACAGAGAATGGTAGCAGCACCCGTTATTAATGCCTTGCAGCCAGAAGCAACCGCACAGCTGCATGTCAGCTGCAAACTGGGAGGAAGAAAAGAAAATATATGCAAGCAATAGAGAGAAATTACACATTAGGTAGCGACAGATCTATGTCGCTGGGCAAGGGCGAAACGCGTGACACAGCAGAAAAAAAATTCAAAGAAATATTGCAAGCTTTTTCATATCTAATACATAAAACTGAGTGTGCGTGGGTATCTATATGTATGTGGGTGTATGTGTGTGTGTATGTCCGCACATACGTCGTATTTAAAATAATGAAATTTTGCACAGACGCCTCATGTGACTCAGGGAACGCCATAGACTGTTTTGAGGGGAAAATTTAACTCTGCGCTTTACAGTTATTCACCAAAAAACCTGCCTCCATTAAAGTCAATGGAGTTGGGAGCTACAGGTCATTAGTAGGAGCTTAGATCAGTTGCTATATAAACAAAGGATATTATTAGTACAATAAGCTTATGTCTGAGGTCATTTGATTTTGGTAGAGACAGATACACAGAGACACACACAAAGACACACCAAGACAGAGACACACAGAGACACACAGAATCAAACACACAGAAATTGACACACACAGAGACACACACAAAGACAGAGACACACAGAGTCAGACAAACACACAGAGATACACACAAAGACAGAGACACACAGAGTCAGACAAACACACAGAGACACACACAAAGACAGAGACACACAGAGGCAGACAAACACAGAGACACACACAAAGACAGAGACACACAGAGGCAGACAAATACACAGAGACACACAGAGACAGAGACACACACAGAGACATGCAAACACACATAGAGACACACACAGAGACACACAGACAGAGACACAGACAGAGACACAGAGAGACAGAGAAAGAGAGGGAGACATTTAGACAAAGAGGGAGACAAACACAGATACAGAGAGGGAGACAGATATACAGAGAGGGAGACAGACAGAGAGGGCAAGTGAGAGAGTAGGAGAGAGGGAGAGTGAGAGAGACAAGGAGACACTTAGGGGTACTTTGCACGTTGCGACATCGCTACTGCGATATCGTCGGGGTCAAATCGAAAGTGACGCACATCCGGCGCCGGTAATGACGTCGCAACGTGTAAAGGCTAGAAGCACCGATAAACGATCGCAAAAGCGTCAAAAATCGGTGATCTGTGTAGTGTCGGTCATTTCCATAATTTCGCTGCAGCGACAGGTACGATGTTGTTCCTCGTTCCTGCGGCAGCACACATCGCTGTGTATGAAGCCGCAGGAGCGAGGAACATCTCCTTACCTGCGTCCCGCCTGCAATGAGGAAGGAAGGAGGTGGGCAGGATGTTTACGTCCCGCTCATCTCCTCCCCTCCGCTTTTATTGGCCGCCTGCCGTGTGACGTTGCTGTGACGCCGCATGACCCGCCCCCTTAGGAAGGAGGCGGGTCGCCGGCCAGAGCGACGTCGCAGGGCAAGTAAGTGCGTGTGAAGCTGCCATAGTGATAATGTTCGCTACGGCAGCTATCACAAGATATCGCATCTGCGACGGGGGCGGGGACTATCGCACTCGGCATCACGACAATCAGCTAGCGATGTCACAGTGTGCAAAGTACCCTTATTTACTATCCCAGGCAATGCTGGGTACTACAGCTAGAATATATACATATACTATAAAAAAAGCTGTAATCTGCAAGTCATTGTGCCCCCAAAATACCCAAATTTGTATCTATGCACTTGACCGCCTGTATTGGAACACAGACTGAGAAATTTGCCTTTCCGTCATGGGGTGGCACAGAGGGGAGAAGACAGATGGCACTAGGGTTACATAATGTCACTTGTTTGTCCCTTTCCAGAGAATTTGTACACACATTCAGTATGGGACTTTCTAGCCCTGCATGACAAAGGTCTCTTTTTCTGCAGAGAAAATCTGGAAGATTGTGTATTATTACGCCATGGCACAGCTGTTCTGCAAAGATGTGTTATGACCTCTAATGACTCGCTTAGCAAAGAGCCCAAACGGCGTATGAAACTAGTTATGAAAGGACATGCAGGGAGCAAGGGACATTATATGAAGACAGA
Source organism: Anomaloglossus baeobatrachus (assembly GCF_048569485.1). NCBI lineage: Eukaryota > Metazoa > Chordata > Amphibia > Anura > Aromobatidae > Anomaloglossus > Anomaloglossus baeobatrachus. Next base: position 65,461,500 of record NC_134360.1, on the reverse strand, counting down.
TGGCGGTGGCCAATTTTGTCGCGTAAATTATTGACTTTATACACAGAAAAAAAATGCCTATAGTCAGCAGTTCTGTACAGATGACAAACTGCAAAAAGCTAGGTGCTGCTGTTCAGAAATATTACAACCTTTAGTGACCTATTTAGGATTTTGATATTTGACGCCTGTCTAAAGGGTGCTTTACACGCTGCGACATCGCTAACGATATATCGTCGGGGTCATGGTGTTTGTGACGCACATGCGGCGTCGTTAGCGACATCGCAGCGTGTGACAGCTGGGAGCAACGATCAACGATCGCAAAAACGTCAAAAATCGTTGACCGTTGACACGTCGCTCCTTTTCATAATATCGCTGGTGTTGCATGCCGCTGGTTGTTCGTCGTTCCTGTGGGAGCACACATCACTATGTGTGACACCACAGGAACGACGAACATCTCCTTACCTGCATCCACCGGCAATGAGGAAGGAAGGAGGTAGAAGGGAAATTCCGCCCGCTCATCTCCACCCCTCCGCTTCTATTGGACAGCTGCGGTGTGACATCGCTGTGACGCCGCACGAACCCCCCCTTAGAAAGGAGGCGGTTCGCTGGCCACAGCGACGTCGCAGGGAAGGTAAGTCCGTGTTACGAGTGTAAGCGATGTTGTGCGCCATGGGCAGCGATTTGCCTGTGACACACAACCGACGAGGGCGGGTACGCTCGTTAGCGATATCGCAGCGTGTAAAGTGCCCTTAAGAGTTTACCACCAGTTCACTTGGAATTGAGAATGGAATTCCCTGCATGGTTGCCAACCAGAAATTCTTGGACAGTCTGGAGCTTCTTCTCACATTTGTGAAAAAAAATATTTATATTTAGGCTGTTACCGAAACAGCCTATGTTATATTAAACAGTGGATATATTGATAGATTGAGCTATAGATATGAATAACAAGCTTTATTATTAATTATAATTTTCTTATATTTTTTTCTTTTTTGTCTGTATGTCGTCATTTTTAGATGAGGATGTGAGTATCCTGAGTGGCTGTAAGCTGCTATTTTTAGGCTAGGGGGAACCCAATAACCCTGAGTCTCCCCAGCCTGAGAATATCAACCCCCAGCTGTTGGGCGTTCTCTTGACTGGGTGTCAAAATTTGGGGGACTACACTATGTTTTTTTAAAATTATTTAGTTGAATAATTTTTTAAAAAAAAGCTGCATGTGGTTCCTCTTATTTTAATCAAAAAAGTCCATGGAGCCTCTGTTAGGAGTCTCGACACGGAAAATAGCCAGATATCCCTCTGGGAAAGACCTAGCCAAGGAGTGGCTCTTTTTAGGAGACCACCATAACCACCATATTAAGTGGCCCTTTAAGTCAATATCCAACTCTTGACGAGTTTAAAGATATGACAAAGGAAATACCAAGGCCAGGTATCCATCCACAGACAGCTGTTTCGGGGTATTGCCCCTCATCAATGTGGAGTAGGATTCTGGCCAGGTGGGAGCAATGCCTAGTAGACCAACAAGACAAAACAATCACTGATCTCAGGGAGACCAACCAGAGAAAACACTGCCGGTGTCACGGGCGGGGAGGAGGGTGTCAGCACTGCGCTCACCCCTCTGCTCGGGTCCGGCTGCTGCTGCTCAGTGGTGGCTCGAGCGGTGGGCTGGATCCCGGGGGTTCTCGAGCGACGCTCCTCGCCCGTGAGTGAAAGGGGATTGGGTGTTGGGATAAAGTCTATTGTCCGTGAAGCCACCCACGGTTGTGGTGATTTGTTAGCACCACCGCTGCTCGGTGTGGGGATCCCGGGAGTGATGGTGTGAAGCAGCAAGTTGTTGTGCTGCCCCTCCGTGGGTAGGGGTTGGTGATCCCGGGGCCCAGTGATGAGGTGGGGGATGCAGGGCTTGGTGGGCGCAGGGACGCGGGGGCAGCGCTGTGCCTTGTGGCACTGTGGTACTCACTCAGCCTGAGACGTTGACACAGTTCTCGGTAAAACACACGGCTGGAAAGACGGTTCCCACGGACGGCTGCACTTGCTTTCCCCAGTAGGTGACGGTGATGTCCCTTTTACCTGCACCTGATGTTGTTGATGGTCTCGATGGGTTCCCACCGGTAACCCGCTCCCCGGCTTCAAGCTGGACCGGAGGAGCTCTACTCTTTGCCCGCAGGCGCTGGCCCTTAGAAACTGGTGCCCTGGCGGTGGCGGTGTCTCTACTGTAATGGTTGGGCTGTTGCCTTCAATCGGGACTTGGTTGTTGGGGGATCTACGTCCCCTTCACTGACGGATTTGGCAAATTATGGCGACTCCTAGCCTTGCCGGGGTCCGAGAGGCCCCTGCCCTGGTGCTTACTGTCCTTTGTACACTGCTCCAGACCGCCGGGCCACTACCCGTCCGCGGTCCTTCCAGGAACTTCCAAACGGTCACCCCTCCGGACAATCACCGCCGTTGCTGACCTTGCTGACTCCGTCCTGCACACAGCTAGACCAACTTCAGGCTTTCCACTCTCTTTCTTTCCTGTCACCACTCTTACTGTCCTCCTTTACCACTTTACTTCCTTCACTTCACTCCTGGTTTACTCCTCACTCTAGCTCGTCCCTGAGCTCACTCTGCCTGGTACTTCCTGCCTCCAGGGCTGTGAACTCCTCGGTGGGCGGAGCCAACCGCCTGGCCCACCCCCTGGTGTGAACATCAGCCCCTGGAGGAAGGCAACAAGGATTTTTGGTTAGCCTTGGTGTTCCTAACTGGGGTGTAGGGTGTGGTGGTGTGATGACCTGTGACCCCTGGCTTGCCCAGGGCGTCACATTTCCCCTTAGCAAAATGCAGACCGTCCGCGGGCTGCCCGTCCAACACCGGTTTTATTTTTCTGAAAATGCATAAAAGTAAACGGTAACATATTTACATTTTTAATAATTCTTCCCACAACGGGAGGCACATTTCTTAAACGTTGCATAACAGTTCACGGTTATGGTTTCCGCTCTCTCCCACCCAAGCAACCTGGCCCTGATGCTGCCCCTAAAGCCCAGGCAGCACCCCTTGACCCACAGTCCAGCACAAGTCACCCGAGCGGGATCTGTCCTTTCCCTCCAGAGGGTAGCCACCGGTTCCTTTGGTGGCTGGGCCCCAGCCTGCTCTGCTGAGGGCCCTCCCTCCAACCTGCCTCTCCGGAGGCGGCATTGCGGAAACGGTAACGGTAAACAACTTATTTACAAGCCACTTAACGTTTGTGGGTGCCCTGCAAGTTCTCGGGCTTGTCCATGGAAAGTTCTCCATGCATATCAACTTTTTAAACGGTCCCCACGGGGACAACGGTGCCGGCTCCGGCCGGTTCAATCACTGGTAGACAATCTGGTTACTGTTCGGTAATCATTTTCATCATTTTTCAAAACTTTCAAACAAAAACACAGTGGTGGTCCCAACGGGGACTGGACAACGGTGCTCCGCTGCCCTACTCAGAGTCCTCAGCTACGGCGGATCCATCCCCTCCACCAGCATATCAAACATGCACTGACATGCCTGCTGTGACAGGGGTACCCGGTACCCATTTCCACCGGTACGCGGGGTATGGAAGACCACTGGACCTCCTACATAGCGGGCACGCTCACTTGCCTCCTCAAGCTCAGCAGCGGACCCGGGGCCATCATCTCTTGTTCCTGCGTCAGGCGGGTCACCGCCAGCTGCCGCAGCCTCCTGGCCTCCAGCATCCAGCACTTCAGCCCCTTCCGCGGTAGCACGGAGCAGCAAATCAGGCGAGCTTACACTGAGGCGCCCCATAAGCAACGGCAAGGGTGATGCATAGGCCGAGACTAGGCCGGGCCCCTCAGCCGCAGCGGCCGGTCCTGGTAGGACAGAGGGACATGGGTCACCAGTCGGTTCTGCTACATCCATTTCCCCTCCGTACATCGGGGCAGTTGTAAGCAGCTCCTCCACCTCGTTGGTCCACTGCTCCATCATCCGGAAGATCTGATCCTGCTGACGCTGGTGGAATTGCATCACCCGGGCCTTCATCCAGGCCATGGTCTCGGGCTCAGGGTCTGGCACAGTCTCTGCTGGGACTTCTGGCACCATGCTGTTAAGGGGCCGCGGTCCTCGCGGTTCCGCCTGGTGCACTTCAGGGCCGTCCTGGACGTCTGCAGCCGGCTGGTCCGCCGGAGCGGCTGGGCAGGGTATCGCTACCGGTTGGGCAGGTAGCGGGCCTAATGGCGGGGCGGCAGCATCTATCACGGGTAGCGGGGAGAGAGTCAGGGTGAGCGGAAGCCGGCCGGGCCCCTCAGCTCCAACGGCCGATCCCTTAGGAATACAGGGGCGTGGGTCGCTTAACCGCTCCTCCAACTCCTCTTCAACCTCGCGTCTCCACATAGCAGCCACCACGTCCGCCATGTCGGTCTCCCACTCCTCCAGGAGGAATTGCATATGGGCCTGCAGACGATTACTCAGCGGGACGGTCCGGTCCCTCAACCACGTCGCCGTGCCGGGCGCGGGGGCTTCCTCGCTGGGAGTTGGGTTGTACATCTCGGCAATCGTGCCTTCCAGGAACCCAGTACTGCTGCAGAGTCCTGGCGTCCCTGCTTTTATAGCTGCTCTCACATGCAGCCAGCCGCCATCGCGTCCCCCTTAGCTCTTTCCGGCCCCTCCTCACTCGGGGCGGGGTTTTGGCATTCGCGCCTCCACTACTCGAGAAGACGCTCGAGCGGGAACTTTTCGCGCCAAAGATGGCGACTTCTGAAATTTTTCAGCCGGATACCTCCGGCGGTCACAAGGCGCACCTCTACCCAACGGCAGAGCGGTAAGATCCTGTTCGTGACGCCAAGTTGTCGCGGGCGGGGAGGAGGGTGTCAGCACTGCGCTCACCCCTCTGCTCGGGTCCGGCTGCTGCTGCTCAGTGGTGGCTCGAGCGGTGGGCCGGATCCCGGGGGTTCTCGAGCGACGCTCCTCGCCCGTGAGTGAAAGGGGATTGGGTGGTGGGATAAAGTCTATTGTCTGTGATGCCACCCACGGTTGTGGTGACTTGTTAGCTCCACCGCTGCTCGGTGTGGGGATCCCGGGAGTGATGGTGTGAAGCAGCAAGTTGTTGTGTTGCCCCTCCATGGGTAGGGGTTGGTGATCCCGGGGCCCAGTGATGAGGTGGGGGATGCAGGGCTTGATGGGCGCAGGGACGCGGGGGCAGTGCTGTGCCTTGCGGCACTGTGGTACTCACTCAGCCTGAGACGTTGACACAGTTCTCGGTAAAACACACGGCTGGAAAGACGGTTCCCACGGACGGCTGCACTTGCTTTCCCCAGTAGTTGACGGTGATGTCCCTTTTCCCTGCACCTGATGTTGTTGATGGTCTTGATGGGTTCCCACCGGTAACCCGCTCCCCGGCTTCAAGCTGGCCTGGAGGAGCTCTACTCTTTGCCCGCAGGCGCTGGCCCTTAGAAACTGGTGCCCTGGCGGTGGCGGTGTCTCTACTGTAATGGTTGGGCTGTTGCCTTCAATCGGGACTTGGTTGTTGGGGGATCTACGTCCCCTTCACTGACGGATTTGGCAAATTATGGCGACTCCTAGCCTTGCCGGGGTCCGAGAGGCCCCTGCCCTGGTTCTGACTGTCCTTTGTACACTGCTCCAGACCGCCGGGCCACTACCCGTCCGCGGTCCTTCCAGGAACTTCCAAACGGTCACCCCTCCGGACAATCACCGCCATTGCTGACCTTGCTGACTCCGTCCTGCACACAGCTGGACCAACTAAAGGCTTTCCACTCTCTTTCTTTCCTGTCACCACTCTTACTGTCCTCCTTTACCACTTTACTTCCTTCACTTCACTCCTGGTTTACTCCTCACTCTAGCTCGTCCCTGAGCTCACTCTGCCTGGTACTTCCTGCCTCCAGGGCTGTGAACTCCTCGGTGGGCGGAGCCAACCGCCTGGCCCACCCCCTGGTGTGAACATCAGCCCCTGGAGGAAGGCAACAAGGATTTTTGGTTAGCCTTGGTGTTCCTAACTGGGGTGTAGGGTGTGGTGGTGTGATGACCTGTGACCCCTGGCTTGCCCAGGGCGTCACACCGGCAGCCAGCAAAGGCGCTCAACACAGTGAAATCCTAGGTGCATTGCCCCCTTGAAGTATGCAAATAAAAAAAGTCCATGGAGCCTCTGGTAGGAGTCTTGACACGGAAAATAGCCAGATATCCCTCCGGGAAGGACGTAGCCGAGGAGTGGCTCTTTTTAGGACACCACCATAACCACCATATTAAATGACCCTTTTAGTCAATATCCAACTCTTGACGAGTTTAAAGATATGACAAGGGAAATACCAAGGCCATTATTTCCCTTGTCATATTGTGACGCCCTGGCAAAACCAGGTAGTCACAAATAGGCCCCCGCATAGCACCTTCCCTCACTTAGGTAACACACAGCCGACTGAAACCCTAGTCACCCCCCCCATTGGGAAAGATAGACACACTAGTGGGGGAGCCAGGTGGTTGGACACGCCCACCCCGGGGTCTAGACAGCCCGGGGCGGGAAAACAAGCAGAAAGAGTTAGTACTTCAAGTTGGAGGAGTGTGGGCTAGAGCTAGGTGTAGCTCCAGCAGAGGAAGTTCAAGTTGAACGGTGCCAGGGTCGGAGCCCTGGTGACTTTGGCTAGGTGGCAGACGGTGGTTTCTGTCAGCAGGAGAAGGAAAAATGGCTTGGCAGATCCGAGGTGGACCGGGACAGGGTACTAGCCCGCCGGTACCAACACGGAGAACTGACCCGGAAACCGTAGCACGGAGGGGGTACTCGGACACTGAAGCCAGGACCGAAACCAGCGGCCTAGCTAATTAACTGATTGACGGCAGGATTATAGGTCCTGTCCCACCCAAAGTCCCTAAGAGAAGACAACAGCCCACCGATAGGTATAAGGCCACCACCAGGGCCCATAGAACCCACGGGCCAGCGTCTGCGGGTATGGTTCCTTAGGCCACATCCAGCCGGGAGCGGACTCCTGAGTTCCAGACCAGACATTCCACCATTCACAAAGCAAGTACAGAGGGAAAAGACAGCGACCACCAGCCCGGGTGGGGGACCTGAATGCAACTGGCCATGGCGGCCAGCCACCAGCACCTTGGTTTACCAAAAGACTCGTGTGATTCATTTGCTGTGAGTAACCAAACATCCCCTCGCACGTCCGGGCACACCGGCCCTTGCCATCGCTATACCCTGCACAAAGACACTGGGCCCCAGGGCAACCATCCCTACCCACGGAGGGGTTAACATCCAGCTGCTACTACATCTCCCCCGGGTGCCCCCCAACCGCAGCGGTGGTGTCCCACTTCACCACACACCGTGGGTGGCGTCACAAACTTAATACGGCCTAGCCCGTATATCTACGTCCCCCTTTCTATTCAGCGTGTCTGCGAGACCCCCGGGTCCGGAGACCCTCGAGCAACCCACAGAAGGCCCGGATCCGAGCAGCGGCGGCTGATGGCACGGGGGCGGCACAATATCTTTAAACTGTGCTGGTATCAATGGATAAGGTACTCTATGCCAATTTTATTTATTTTTTATACCACAATGTAGACACGCAAACAGGGTCTGTGATTCCAACCAATCACAGAATTTGTCTTGGGGCAGGGTCTGACTGCAGCCAATCAAAGGCGCCAGCGGGGTTTGGGAAAGCAGTGAATATGGATGAGGGATAATCATCTGTCACGGATGTGTCTGGACCTTCAGGTGCTGCTGCTGGGACCAGGTGTAGAAGGGCCCGGAGTTCGTCCAGACGTTAATGGACGCTGTTCCTTTAAGGGCTTGATTTAGGGTTTTTTTCTGTTCCTTGCCAGGTTGGAGCCTTTCCTCCAGCTGGTAATTAAGGGCCTTTATAACGTCTGGCCTCTCACTATTCCAGTGCGGGTTATATTCACTTGGAGAGGTTGCTGCTCAGGAGTGCATGTGGCTTCAGACTACTGTTGCTGTATATTCTGAAGGTTCCCTCTCAAGATAAGTTGTTGTTTTTCCTTATTCCCCTCTTGCTGTTTATTTTTGTGTGTGTTTTTCCCTCTGTGGATTGGTGGGTGGTGGAATTTAGTCCTAGGGTCTGGCTAGGAGACAGGGGCACGTTGGCGGGCAACACCTCCTAACCATTATAGGTACCTGTGGTTTGAGGGCTAGCGCAGGGCCCCCCAGTGTCAGGGTCAGAGCAGGAGCCCCTTGGTTAACCCCCCTCTTTGTGTTTCAGCCTCCTTTATTCCCAGGAGTCCACTTGCTGGGTGTATCTCCCCACACCCAGCGTGACATCAGCGGTTCCAGAAGTACAGTTGTGGGAGCAGTTACAGAAATGCTGGAGACTCAGAAAATATGTCCTGCTTTATTTTCTTTCTTTTTCAGCCCCCTACACCATTTTACAATACACAAGTTTGGCCTCCCATTGAATTCAATGGGTTCGGTATGTTTGATGAAATGCTCTCCGAATTGTTTGGCGAAAACCGGGAGGCTCGGTAAAGATCGTCAAACTGAACTTTGAAAGGTTCGCTCATCTCTAGTCCCAGCTGCACAGACCCTAAAGGCTAAAACTCTATAAAAAAAACTCTATAGAAAGGGTATTGTTATGTGCGTGTATGTGAACTGTCTCCTGTGACCTCTACCTCTGTCATTAAGCGGCACTAATCTTACACTGTAAACAGTGCAGGGTAATGCTTTAACATTAGTATGGATGGAACTTGTGGCACTACCCTGCCCTTCTGCAGCCTACTGATTACCAGTTGTAAACAGCTTATTTCTGTGAAACGCACCCTAGTTATATCACCAACATTTTGCTGCAAGTTGCCAGTTATATGTTTATTCGTACCCTGGTCTGCTGTTTAATGAATCCCTATTGCTAGATATATGTTGCTACTAGTTATTGACCTTTGACTGTTTTTGATTCCCCCCTTGTCTGACAATTCTATTTCAAATTCTAACCTTTTGGTATGACCTTCGCACCCTTCTGACAACCTCACTGGTTTCAAAGTCTGACCTCACTCACCTCTCTCTGGTTTAGACCTGGTACGTCAACTTTCCTTTGCCAGCTTGTTCAACCGATCAATGAATGGAATCCAAGGGACTCTGCATTAAGTCCAGATCATTGGATAGGGTTAAGGGGTGAAAGCTAGGGTTCTTCTAGGATCTGCTTAGTATAGTCGCTTGAACAAAGCATGCCTGAAGAAGCCCTATCTATTCAGAGCTGTCTGGCTTCCACGTATAGCTTACTTTAAAGGTAGCCTCATGGAGACCTCAGTTAATATGCCCTATTGATGTATGTGTCATAAATGGTTGCAACTTCAACGGGGATCTACATCTATAACCTATAAAAAGCAGTGGCTTTCTTTCTAGAGAAGTCAAGCTATCCATGATCGAGTAATAACTGGCTGACCATCATCAAATTAGCAAGTGGTGGCAAGAAGTAGATGCAGCAGCTCTATCCTTGTAGGGATTGTTTGCAATGAGACAGCTCCTTTAAAGGGAACCAATCACTAGGATTTTCGTATATAACCTAAAGCCAGTGCTATACTGGCACTATCAGGCTGATTCTCTATTTACCTGTAGTGGTCAGCTCGGATGTTTACAAAATGATCAGCTGCTCGAGTGACAGCAGCTGAGGATTAGTGATGAGCGAGCATGCTTGTCACTACTCGGTACTCGCACGAGTATCGCTGTACTCGGGCTGCTCGGCGGGGACCGAGTAATCTCGCGATACTCGTGCTGTACTCGTGGTCTTCATTTCTGCATGTTGGCGCTCTTTTGAGAGCCAGCCCTCATGCAGGGATTGGCTGGCAGACCACTGCAATGCCACAGCCCTGTTAGTTGTGGAATTGCAGTGATTGGCCGGCCTGCACAGCGTGACCGAGCCTTTATATCGGCCGGCGCGCTGTGCTCTGCTCACAGCTATTCAGACAGTCAGTGTAGGGAGAGTGTCGCTGATTCAGGGAAAGCTTTGCGGCCCTTTATAGCTTTTTCAGTTGCAGGGCTGCAAACAGTGTGACCAAAAGTCCTTCTCAGGACTATTCTAGTTGTATACAGGCAGGCAGGGTATAGCCAGGTCGGAGTACAGTAGCAGAGTTCTTCTCAGGACTATTGTTGCTATATACAGGCAGGGTATAGCCAGGTCTGAATACAGGCTAGTGACCAAAAGAGTCCTTGTCAGGACTATTGTACCAGTATACAGGCAGGCAGGCAGGCAGGGTAGTGGTGACCGTATACCAGCCTTCATCATATCTGGGGCTGGTGTACACAGTGTAAAACAGTCCAAATAGTGTCTGACTTGTCTGTAATTGTCGCTCCCCAAAAAAACCTGTTAGGTTATTATTGCGTCCGTGCTTGGTTTTTAAAACCGCACGTGTGTGCCTGTTGGTGGCAGCGTACAGGTGCACTTGTGTGCAATTTCCACACACTTTGATATAACGCACAAGTAGTGAATATACACGTCAGCAGTGCACAGCATTGCAAAATGCGCAAGGGCATTGGCAAGGAACAAGGAAGTGGACGTGATGGTGGTGCAGGCAGAGGCCGAGGTCGTGGGCAAGCTCTAATTTCGCCACAACAAAGGGCCACATCTAGTCGCTCGCACGTCCTGTCCCAAATTCTTGGGGACCGCAGCAGTACACCGCTCTTGAACCAAGACCAGTGTCAACAGGTTGTTAGTTGGATAGCAGATAATGCTTCCAGTCAGATTGGCACCACCACAAACACCCTGTCTTCCACACGGTCAAGTGTCAGTAGCCGTGATACTGCACCGCACATTTCTGAACCTGATCCTCCTTCCTACCACCAGGCTGAGTACACGTCCTCCTCGGACATTAATGATCCCACACTTGGACACTCGGAAGAGCTGTTCACGTTTCCATTCACACATTCTGGCCTCTCGCCAGCTCATATTGAAGTGGGTCATGAGGAGATCGTCTGTACAGATGGCCAAATATTTGAGCAGCCACGTTCTCACGAAGTTGGCAACGTGTCTCAACAAGTGGTGGACGATGATGAGACACAATTGTCAGGAAGTCAGGAGGAGGAGCAGGGTGCGGAAGAGGAAGACGACGTGGTGGATGATCCAGTAACTGACCCAACCTGGCAGGAGGATATGCAGAGCGAGGACAGCAGTGCACAGGGGGAGGGAGGCGTAGCATCCCAACAGGCAGTAAGAAGCAGGGTGGTGGCCCCAGGCAGAAGTCAGGCAACCGTTCCCCGGAACAACACGACGACACAAGGTGCCTGTACAAATGTTAGGTCTTCCCGAGTCTGGCAGTTTTTTAAGTTGTATCCAGATGATTCAAAAAAGGCCATTTGCAACACCTGCCGTGCCAGCATCAGCAGGGGTACCAAAACTAGCAGCCTGACCACCACCAGCATGATCAGGCACATGTCAGCCAAGCACCCGACTTTGTGGGAAGTACAACAGAGTCGAGGAGCAGTGCTTGCTGATGTCACTGCTACGTCTTCGCTGGTTGTGCATGCGAGCCAATCCTCTGTCCATGCTGCCTGCGAACAAGCCTCCTCCACTCCTGCACCTGCAGTTGCCTACGCAGAAAGAACACCATCATCAAGCACGTCCTTGTCCCAGCGCAGCGTTCAGTTATCCATTCAGCAAACCTTTGAACGCAGGCGCAAATACACTGCCAACACCCCACATGCCACAGTTCTAAATGCTAACATTTCGCGACTGCTTGCGCTGGAAATGTTGCCTTTTAGGCTGGTGGAGACAGAAGCATTCCGTGACCTGATGGCGGCAGCTGTCCCACGTTACTCGGTCCCCAGCCGCCACTATTTCTCCCGGTGTGCCGTCCCCGCGTTGCATAACCACGTGTCACAAAACATCACACGTGCCCTGAACAACGCTGTTTCACCCAAGGTCCACCTAACCACAGACACGTGGACAAGTGCTTGTGGGCAAGGCCGCTACATCTCGTTGACGGCACACTGGGTTAATATTGTGGAAGCTGGGACCCAGTCTGAGCGAGGGACGGAACACGTCCTTCCCACACCAAGGTTTGCAGGCCCTACCTCAGTCAGTGTTTCACCCACACTCTACAGCTCCGGAATGTCATGCTCTTCAGCCTCCTCCTCCTCCTGCGCATCCTCATCCACTGTGCCCTCCACACCAGTCACAAGCTGGAAGCACTGCAGCACTGCCTCGGCGAAGCGGCAACAGGCTGTGCTGAAGCTAATCTGCATAGGTGACAAACCCCACAATGCAGAAGAGCTGTGGACAGCTCTGAAACAGCAGGCAGATCACTGGCTCACACCTCTGAACCTAAAGCCAGGAAAGGTCGTGTGTGACAATGGCCGGAACCTGGTGGCGGCTTTGAGGCGAGGCCAGCTGACACATGTTCCATGCGTGGCCCATGTGCTCAACCTCGTGGTTCAGCGGTTTATAAAGTCATACCCAGAGCTGTCTGATCTGCTGGTAAAAGTTCGCCGCCTGTCTGCACATTTTCGAAAGTCACCTACTGCTTCAGCCGGCCTTGCCGGCTTTCAGCGCCGTTTGCATCTTCCGGCTCACAGACTGGTGTGTGATGTCCCCACGCGTTGGAATTCAACTCTGCACATGTTGGTCAGGATATGTGAGCAGAAGAGGGCAGTTGTTGAGTACCTGCATCACCTAAGCCGTCGGGAAATGGGTCAAACTCCACACATAACACCTGAGGAGTGGAGATGGATGTCAGACCTATGTACCATCCTCCAAAACTTTGAGGACTCCACCAAGATGGTGAGTGGTGATGATGCCATTATTAGCGTCACCATACCGCTACTCTGCCTTCTAAAACGGTCTCTGCTGAAAAACAAACATGATGCATTGCAGGCGGAGCGCGATGAGTTGCAGCAAGAAACAGTAGTGGGTGTGGGTGATAACACACAGCCCAGCCTCGTCTCATCACAACGTGCAGTGGAGGACTATGACGAGGAGGAGTATGAAGACATGGAGCAACTCTACGGCCAAATTGAGGATATGACATGCACACCAGTCATATCCTCGGTTCAGCGTGGCTGGCCAGAGGACAGGGTAGATGAGGAGGAGGAGGAGGAGGAGGACAGCATGTTCAGTCATCTTGTTGGTCAGGCTACTGAAGTCCTGGCTGTTAAGAGTCTGGCGCACATGGCTGACTTTATGGTAAGCTGCCTGTCTCGTGACCCTCGCGTTAAGAACATCTTGGCCGACAATCATTACTGGTTGGTAACACTGTTAGACCCACGCTACAAGGAGAACTTTTTGTCTCTTATTCCCGTGGAGGAGAGGTCAACCAAAATGCAGCAGTTTCGGAAGGCCATACTCACGGAAGTAGGCAAAGCATTCCCCTCACAAAACGCTAGCGGCATAGGTCATGAATCAGTGGACAACCGAGGCGTACAGCCGAGAGAGGCACAAGTCCAATCCGCCAGAGGTAGGGGAACAGTCTTTAAGATGTGGGACAGTTTTCTCAGCCCCTCACGTACCACAGCCCCTGAGGTGCGGGGTAGTGCCACAAGAAATCCTAAGTTTGCCCAGATGCTGAAGGAGTACCTTGCAGATCGAACAACTGTACTCCGACATTCCTCTGTGCCTTACAATTATTGGGTATCCAAGCTGGACACGTGGCATGAATTGGCTCTCTACGCCTTGGAAGTCCTGGCCTGCCCTGCTGCTAGCGTTTTGTCAGAGCGTGTTTTTAGTGCCGCAGGTGGAATCATTACAGATAAACGCACCCGCCTGAAAATGCTGACAGGCTGACTCTGATCAAGATGAACAAGGGTTGGATTGGGCCAGACTTCACCACACCACCAGCAAATGAGAGCGGAATTTAAAGTTTGCCATGTACCTCCACTCACCCATGGGTACACACTTCTGGACTTTGGATAATCGCTGGACTGCTCCTCCTTCTCCTCATGCGCCACCATGATGATGACCGTTACAAATTGCAATACTTAGGCCTTTGTTTCAGGTATACCCCCAGTGGTAAATTTTTTCGTCCATTCTTTGCAGAATGGACATTACAACGACAGGAGACCCGCTCCTTTGCAATGGGAACAATGTTTTGAGGCCCTCATGCACGTCTCTACCCAGGGACAACGTGGAGCCTCCCAATTTTTGGCTACCCTGCCTAAGGGCTATACTATAATACACCCACTTCCTTAAAATGGACACTTAATGTTTAGAGGCCCTCATGCACGTCTCTACCCAGGGACAACGTGGAGCCTCCCAATTTTTGGCTGCCCTGCCTAAGGGCTATACTATAATACACCCACTTCCTTAAAATGGACACTTAATGTTTTGAGGCCCTCATGCACGTCTCTACCCAGGGACAACGTGGAGCCTCCCAATTTTTGGCTGCCCTACCTAAGGGCTATACTATAATACACCCACTTCCTTAAAATGGACACTTAATGTTTTGAGGCCCTCATGCACGTCTCTACCCAGGGACAACGTGGAGCCTCCCAATTTTTGGCTGCCCTGGCAAAGGGCTATACTGAAATAGACCCACTTCCTTACAATGGGCACTTCAGGTTTACAGGCCATCATGCACGTCTCTATCCAGGGACAATGTGGAGCCTCCCAATTTTTGGCTGCCCTGGCAAAGGGCTATACTGAAATAGACCCACTTCCTTACAATGGGCACTTCAGGTTTACAGGCCATCATGCACGTCTCTATCCAGGGACAATGTGGAGCCTCCCAATTTTTGGCTGCCCTGCCTAAGGGCTATACTATAATACACCCACTTCTTTAAAATGGACACTTAATGTTTTGAGGCCCTCATGCACGTCTCTACCCAGGGACAACGTGGAGCCTCCCAATTTTTGGCTGCCCTGGCAAAGGGCTATACTGAAATAGACCCACTTCCTTACAATGGGCACTTCAGGTTTAAAGGCCATCATGCACGTCTGTATGCAGGGGCATTGGTGAACCTCACAATTTTGGACTGCCCTGGCAAAGGAAAATACTACAAAGACTCACTTCCTCAAAATGGGCACATTAGACTCAAGAGGCCTTCATGTACGTCTCTTCTCAGGGACATCGGAGTGCCACACAATGTTTTCACGTAAAATCTTTCATGTATTAATCTCAAAAAGTAACATACACCAGCTCTATCTCACTATTGGGTATGTGCCCTTAACATTTCCGCCATGAAAAATCATTTTGGGGTCATTTTGGAAGGTTTTCTGGTGAGTCCGTAAAAATGGCGTAAAACGCGGACAAAATTGTTCACAGCTGTGACTTTTCAGTGATAAATGCTTCAAGGGGTCTTCCCCATGCTGTTGCCATGTCATTTGAGCACTCTTCTGAGACTTTTGTGACATTTTTAGGGTTTCTCCATGCTGCCGGGGGGTCATTTCACAAAAATACTCGGGTCTCCCATAGGATAACATTGGGCTCGTTGCTCGGCCCGAGTACACGAGTATCTTGGGCGGCTCGGCCCGAGCTTCGAGCACCCGAGCTTTTTAGTACTCGCTCATCACTACTGAGGATCAGATAATATCATAGTTATTAGAATCAGCATAAATGTTATACACTCGATTTAATTTTTAACTTGTAGGACCTGTGCTGATGTCATACCCATGTGACCAGAAGGGGCAGGGCCTCAGCCAACAAAGCTGATACAAGGAAGCAACATTTTTCTGTTGGCTGAGACCCTGCCTCTTCTGGTCACATGGGTAAATTGATTGTACAATACTTATGCTAATTCTAACAGGGGGAGGGGATAACTATGAATACTCCCCAGATATTATCTGATCCTCAGCTGCTGTCACTCAAGAAGCTGATGATTTTATAAACTTTACTTTCTTGGATTTCAAAACCTAAACATCCGAGCTGACCACTACAGGTACTGTATGTATAGACTCAGCCTCATAGGGCCAGTATAGCACTGGCTTTAGGTTATATGCCAAAATCCTGGTGATTGGTTTCCCTTTAAGGCTTAGGGGCACTTTTAACACTACGACATCGCACGCAGCAGACACAGCCGCTCCGGTCACCTCCACGCAGGTAATGAAGACAGCCGCGCGATCAGCTGATCTGTCACTGAGGTTACCCGCGGCCACCGGTGGATGCAGCGGTGGCCGCGGGTAACCTCAGTGACAGCAGCTGATCGCGCGGCTGTGTTCATTTGCTGTGTGGAGGTGACCGGAGCGGCTGTGTCTGCTGCGGCTCCGGTCACCTCCATGCAGCTGCGGTGGAAGCGACGCTGGATCATCCTGGATTACGCCGGACAAGGAGGGCTTTTTGGGGCTGATTAAAGTGGTGAACCAGGGTATATGTGTGTGTTTTTATTTCTAATAAAGGATTTTTTCTGGTGTGTGTGTTTATTTACTGTAACTTACAGATTAATCATGGAGGGTGTCTCATAGACGCCTGACATGATTAATCTAGGACTTATTGGCAGCTATGGGCTGCCAATAACTCCTTATTACCCCGATTTGCCAACGCACCAGGGTAAATCGGGAAGAGCCGGGTACAGTCCCAGAACTGTCGCATATAATGTATGCGGCAATTCTGGGCGGCTGTTGGCTGATATTGTTAGGGTGGGGGGCTCCCCATAACGTGGAGCTCCCCATCCTGAGAATACCAGCCTTCAGCCGTATGGCTTTATCTGGCTGGTTTTAAAAATGGGGGGAACCGCACGCCGTTTTTTTTAATTATTTAATTATTTATTTTGTGGCGCCCCTGACCTGGTCAGGCACCACTGAGTACTGCACCCATGCTGGGGACAGTACAATACAGGTAATCCAGAAGGCTGACCGAGGTGTGACTACACAGGCGCATAGTGATCAGGTCTCACACATGTACCTTTGGGAGGACCCCTGGGGATCCCAGGAGGGGGCAAAGCCTTCACCTCCACTGGAATAGTGGAGGGGGTAAAAAGCCTCCATCTCCACTCAAGGGGTGTGGTGGAGAGCCTGGTTGCTAGGTGGCGTAGGCAAGAACAGGAGAGGAGGAGCAGTGAGCCGGTTCAGTGTGCAGTTCAGGGGGAGCAGACGTCAGGAGCAGACCCCTGGGGCTGTTGCAGTCTGACAGCGTCCGCGCAGTGGCTACCGACGGGGGAGAACGGTCACCTAGTAGTGCTACCCGAAATCCATCTTCAGCTAAAGAGAGAGCAACGGAGTGGGAAGTAAGGAGACTGCTAGGGAGTTACCAGGCCCAAACGGGTAGTAGGTCCCAGTGCAGGGATAGATCCACCTTTCCTTGCCAAACCTGCTTGAGGGGGCACTTCACACCCCCAAGAACACACTACAGAGTCCGCAGCCACGTAGCCACAGTTAGGGCCCATAGTTCACAGGAGGCAAGCAGCCGGAGTGTCCTGGTCCAGGCTACAAGCAAACGGGCCAAACGAAGGGGAGAGAGGCTTCAGCAACTTCCCTGGGTGACCCCCATAGGGACTAAAAGTCGGGGTTACCCCAAAACGCAAAGGGCTAAGGAAGGCGAGTCGGTAGTCACCCTCATCAGTCAGCCTGAAGGACACCTGGTTCCAGCCTGGTTCATCCCAGCTACGCCCGGGTTACTCACTCTGCCACCTTCTGTGAGTAAAACCCCTGAAAGACATTCTGCTTGTGTGGAGTTATTCTGCGCCTTGTGGTTCTACACACCTACACAGGGCCCTGGGGCTCGCCTCACTCTCAGGAGGCTACTACAACTGACTGCACCCACCATCAGCCCCAGGCCTCCCTTAATCTGCAGTGGCGGTCCCCACTGACCGCAATTCTGAGAGTGGCGTCACGACAAATAGAAGATTTCCTACCTGTGACAAGATCCAGCCGAGTGGAGTCCCTGAAGGTAATGCACCGACACAATACTTGCGGGGCTTCACATCTGGCGTCACGAACAGGATAAGGACTAGACCTGTCCAGACAGGTGACCATGTGCCTGGGCGGTCCGCTTGAAAAATTGGAAGCGCCGCCATATTGCCACCATGAAAAGCGCACTGAAAAACAACAGCAGCCCGCGCTGGGAGAAGTTACCGCCCACGAAGAGGTGTGGCTACCCAGAGATCCCCTGCAGAGTCCTGACCTCGCCAGTGAAGAGAGCGGAAGCGTCCAGAGACGGCGGAACGGAAAAGAAGCCAGCAGCTTGTTGTTAGAGAAAATGGCGTCTGAATGCAGAGACCCAGAGCCAGGCTCCGCTGCCTGGTGGTGTCGGGAGCTTGCCGAGTTCTGCGATCAACTGGAGGCCAGGATCGGAAGGCTGATCAGAGAGGGACGTGCGGAGTTCCTGGGAATGACCGCGGCGGTTCAGGCCTATGAAGAGAGAGCCGCGCGCCGAGTGCCAGACCGGGCGGTGACGACTCAGACCCCGATGCTGCTACCGATGGGTGAGTCCAGTGTTGCCCCTGCCAGCACGAGTGCCCCGACCCCTGCTGCCACGCCCGTAGTCCCCGAAGAGGCGCCCGCCGCAGCGACGCTGCACCAGGCCGCAGCCACGCCAGGTGCGGCCCGCCAAGCCCAGGCCGCCGCAGAGATGCCCTGCCCGGCCCGCAAAGATCCGGCTGCCACCGCGACCCTCATCCATGCCGCGGGTGTGACGCTGACCCAGGCCGCCGCCTTGCTAGGCCCGGCCCGCCAAGACCCCATCGCAGCTGCGACGCCAATCCAGGCCGCCGCAGCGATGCCCTGCCCGGCCCGCCAAGAACCGGTCATAGTAGCGATGCCCGCTAAGACTTCAGCTGCAACAGCGACGCTGATCCAGGCCGCCGCCATGCCAGGCGCGGCCCGCCAAGACCAGGCCGCCGCCATGTCAGGCGCGGCCCGCCAAGACAAGGTTGTATCACCATTTACCCCGGCCTGCAAGGCCAGAGCAGACACCGCTCCCCAGTCCAAGGAGGTCCCTGCTAGGAAGTCTACGCTGGGGGAGGACCCCGAATACCAGAAGCTGAAGGCTGACCTAGAGGCCCAGTTCCCAAAGGAGATGGTGGACCGGTATCTGCTCCCTCCACATACCCCTCAGAAGACTCTGGAGATGTCCACGCCAAAAAGTCCACCGCCCGGGCCAGCTGATGAACACTCATCCCCAGCGCTGCCACCAAAGGAGTGCTCTGAAGAACTAAGGGGGAGAGGAGGCCAGGAAGCTGAGGAGCTGACCCCGGAGCCATCAGCAGTGGATCCATGCCCAGAGCCAGAGATGTTGCCATACTCCCGCTGGGATGAAGAGGAAGATTTGTCCAGAAACCTCACCTGGGAGCCTGCAAACAGTGAAGCCGCAACCCAGCAGAACCCAGCCCGTAGGACACGGCGCCGTAGCAGAACCAAGCTTTCCCCTGCACCGCAGTCTCCAGAGCAGAAAAACGAAGTCATGGCAAGAGACTTGGAAGAGAAACGGTTCCTGAGAAGGGCCAAATCCCAGGTCAGAGGCCCACTTTGTCGTGGAGTTGTGGAAGACTTCAGCTTGAAATCAGGATATGGCTTCATAGTAGCTCCTGGTATGAAGGAAGGCATCTTTGTTAATAGAAGAGACGTAAGAGCCCATTTGCCCAGAGGACATCCAGGTAGAAATCTGCGAACAGGAGACTCAGTGGAATTTACCATGCATCAGGGAGAAAGAGGCTGGTATGCATTGGATGTTACACCATGTACCAGAAAGCCTTACAGCAGTCCTGCAAAAGAAACAGACACAGAAGAAGACGGAGATAGAGAAAGGAAAGATAAAGAACCCACTGATGAGACCACCACGGACGATGAAAAAGATCGAGAAACCAACAGGTGCCGCAGCCCTACAGGCCCAAGCCCTGGTATGGAGGAGTAGAGGAAAGTAAAGTAAGAAGTACAACAAGTTACTGTTTTGACCAGTTTGAAGTTTTTGCAACGTTCACAAGTTTAAGCAATGTGCCCACATAAACTAATGTGAGAAATGAACCTTAAGGCTATGAACTGGCTATAGCCACAAACTCTCGCAGTGTAAATAGTTACACCAGAGGGTACCACCACCAGAGCCAGCCTGTTTAGGGGCCTGGCTCGCCTGCAACCAGGGAGCACGTCCGTTATGGGGCCTTGGCTTACCTGCAACCAGAGAGCATGCCTGTTTATGGGGCCTGGCTCTCCACCACAAAGAGGGTACCTGGTCAGCACCAACTGTGGAGGCCGCCTCTACATCCTGCCAGAAGAGGCTGAAGGCGCGGATCCACCAGGCCAGGTAAACCCTGAAAACCACCAGACCCTGGAAGCCGCCTCTACATCCTGCCAGAAGTGGCTGAAGGCGCGGCCAACGGGAGAGGCAGATTGGAGGAAAGGTCTGGGGAAGTGGATGGCCCAGATCTGGTTACCAAAAGAAACCGGTGACCTGCCTCCTAAAAGGGTTTAGGGTGGGTTAACGGACTTGTGGGTGGAGGGTGGTGATGTATGGTACCTGGTGGTTTTAAAATGTTTTACCATGTTTTACTGTTTTATGCATTTCAAAATGTTGTCTTGCAGCCCGAGGACGTGCTGGTGATAACTAAGGGGGAATGTGGCGCCCCTGACCTGGTCAGGCACCACTGAGTACTGCACCCATGCTGGGGACAGTACAATACAGGTAATCCAGAAGGCTGACCGAGGTGTGACTACACAGGCGCATAGTGATCAGGTCTCACACATGTACCTTTGGGAGGACCCCTGGGGATCCCAGGAGGGGGCAAAGCCTTCACCTCCACTGGAATAGTGGAGGGGGTAAAAAGCCTCCATCTCCACTCAAGGGGTGTGGTGGAGAGCCTGGTTGCTAGGTGGCGTAGGCAAGAACAGGAGAGGAGGAGCAGTGAGCCGGTTCAGTGTGCAGTTCAGGGGGAGCAGACGTCAGGAGCAGACCCCTGGGGCTGTTGCAGTCTGACAGCGTCCGCGCAGTGGCTACCGACGGGGGAGAACGGTCACCTAGTAGTGCTACCCGAAATCCATCTTCAGCTAAAGAGAGAGCAACGGAGTGGGAAGTAAGGAGACTGCTAGGGAGTTACCAGGCCCAAACGGGTAGTAGGTCCCAGTGCAGGGATAGATCCACCTTTCCTTGCCAAACCTGCTTGAGGGGGCACTTCACACCCCCAAGAACACACTACAGAGTCCGCAGCCACGTAGCCACAGTTAGGGCCCATAGTTCACAGGAGGCAAGCAGCCGGAGTGTCCTGGTCCAGGCTACAAGCAAACGGGCCAAACGAAGGGGAGAGAGGCTTCAGCAACTTCCCTGGATGACCCCCATAGGGACTAAAAGTCGGGGTTACCCCAAAACGCAAAGGGCTAAGGAAGGCGAGTCGGTAGTCACCCTCATCAGTCAGCCTGAAGGACACCTGGTTCCAGCCTGGTTCATCCCAGCTACGCCCGGGTTACTCACTCTGCCACCTTCTGTGAGTAAAACCCCTGAAAGACATTCTGCTTGTGTGGAGTTATTCTGCGCCTTGTGGTTCTACACACCTACACAGGGCCCTGGGGCTCGCCTCACTCTCAGGAGGCTACTACAACTGACTGCACACACCATCAGCCCCAGGCCTCCCTTAATCTGCAGTGGCGGTCCCCACTGACCGCAATTCTGAGAGTGGCGTCACGACAAATAGAAGATTTCCTACCTGTGACAAGATCCAGCCGAGTGGAGTCCCTGAAGGTAATGCACCGACACAATACTTGCGGGGCTTCACATCTTCACTACACAGTATAGACACGCCCACCGGCTGCTGTGATTGGGTGCAGTGTGACACCTGTCACTCAGAGTGGGGGCGTGTCTCACTGTAACCAATCATAGGCGCTGGTGGGCGGGGAAAGCAGGGAATACGAGATTGTTTAATGGGCGGCCGGCTTTTTCAAAACAGTAAAAGCCGTCGGAGCAGTGAGAAAGCCGTGCAGCGCCGGGGATCGGGGATTGGTGAGTATATGAGAGAGGGCTGCTAACTTCAGTTACTCAGGGAATTAGCGGTCACTGGTGAGTCTTCACTGGTGACCGCTAATCAGGACACGACACAGACAGAGCCGCAGCATCACAATGAAGTCGGGTGAAGTTCACCCGAGTTTATTCTGACAGTGCGGCTCTGTCTGTGTCTGCTGTCATCTGCCATTCAGCTCTGCTACATGGCTGTCTGTGTCTGCTGTTAGCGGCCATGTAGCAGAGCTGAATGGCAGTGACATAGTAAAAACGCATCCCTACACATTACACACGCTTGGCAAGTCAATAAATAAAAAAAAAAAGGTGCCCAATGCATACGTCACAGAACACATGATCTAAAGGATCGCACACAAAATTGACCAATTTAACATAGACTACTAGCGCACGTGTGACAGCAAATGAACGACCAACGTGAAATCTCATAGATCACGTATGCAACCTGGGCGTGTCACATCGCAAATGCGATTGTACAACTAATTGCAACGTGTAAAGTGGACTTTAGAGGGATGTGACTATTCCCAGGCCGATCTAGCAATACATCTGTAAATGCTCAGTAGCCAAATCTAGAATAAAGGGTATGCTTAAAATGAGAGAAAGAAAGACAGCCAGTAATGTGTCTTGACCACAGGGTTTCCATTACGTTGGGAATGACACCATGTGATGAATATGACAATGGCTTGGTTACTTGCTTCTTTGCTTCATCAAGTGATTTCTCATGTATAAGCCACACACCTACTGTTGTCACACAATACATAGTCTGAAGGGGTAATAAAATATTCATGTAGATGTAGAACAGGTATTGGCAAAGTGACAACAGTGATACTATCTCCAGCATATGTGCCTCTTCGCTGTCTGTACACACAGAATGAAATACATCTCATATTATTCGCTCATGTAAAATCTACATATGTTTTACACTAAAATTTATTGCATTAAATGCACTGCTCAAGTAGCAGTACACTAATAAGTACATTAGTACTGCATAATGATTAGTGATGAGCGAGTACTAAAAAGCTCGGGTGCTCGAAGCTCGGGCCGAGCCTCCCAAGATACTCGTGTACTCGGCCCGAGCACCGAGCCCAATGTTATCCTATGGGAGACCCGAGTATTTTTGTGAAATGACCCCCCGGCAGCATGGAGAAACCCTAAAAATGTCACAAAAGTCTCAGAAGAGTGCTCAAATGACATGGCAACAGCATGGGGAAGACCCCTTGAAGCATTTATCACTCAAAAGTCACAGCTGTGAACAATTTTGTCCGCGTTTCACGCCATTTTTACGGACTCACCAGAAAACCTTCCAAAATGACCCCAAAATGATTTTTCATGGCAGAAATGTTAAGGGCACATACGCAATAGTGAGATAGAGCTGGTGTATGTTACTTTTTGAGATTAATACATGAAAGATTTTACGTGAAAACATTGTGTGGCACTCCGATGTCCCTGAGAAGAGACGTACATGAAGGCCTCTTGAGTCTAATGTGCCCATTTTGAGGAAGTGAGTCTTTGTAGTATTTTCCTTTGCCAGGGCAGTCCAAAATTGTGAGGTTCACCAATGCCCCTGCATACAGACGTGCATGAGGGCCTGTAAACCTGAAGTGCCCATTGGAAGGAAGTGGGTCTATTGTAGTATAGCCCTTAGGCAGAGCAGCCAAAAATTGGGAGGCTCCACGTTGTCCCTGGATAGAGACGTGCATGAGGGCCTGTAAACCTGAAGTGCCCATTGGAAGGAAGTGGGTCTATTGTAGTATAGCCCTTAGGCAGGGCAGCCAAAAATTGGGAGGCTCCACGTTGTCCCTGGATAGAGACGTGCATGAGGGCCTGTAAACCTGAAGTGCCCATTGGAAGGAAGTGGGTGTATTATAATATAGCCCTTAGGCAGGGCAGCCAAAAATTGGGAGGCTCCACGTTGTCCCTGGATAGAGACGTGCATGAGGGCCTGTAAACCTGAAGTGCCCATTGGAAGGAAGTGGGTCTATTGTAGTATAGCCCTTAGGCAGGGCAGCCAAAAATTGGGAGGCTCCACGTTGTCCCTGGATAGAGACGTGCATGAGGGCCTGTAAACCTGAAGTGCCCATTGGAAGGAAGTGGGTGTATTATAGTATAGCCCTTAGGCAGGGCAGCCAAAAATTGGGAGGCTCCACGTTGTCCCTGGATAGAGACGTGCATGAGGGCCTGTAAACCTGAAGTGCCCATTGGAAGGAAGTGGGTCTATTGTAGTATAGCCCTTAGGCAGGGCAGCCAAAAATTGGGAGGCTCCACGTTGTCCCTGGATAGAGACGTGCATGAGGGCCTGTAAACCTGAAGTGCCCATTGGAAGGAAGTGGGTCTATTGTAGTATAGCCCTTAGGCAGGGCAGCCAAAAATTGGGAGGCTCCACGTTGTCCCTGGATAGAGACGTGCATGAGGGCCTGTAAACCTGAAGTGCCCATTGGAAGGAAGTGGGTCTATTGTAGTATAGCCCTTAGGCAGGGCAGCCAAAAATTGGGAGGCTCCACGTTGTCCCTGGATAGAGACGTGCATGAGGGCCTGTAAACCTGAAGTGCCCATTGGAAGGAAGTGGGTCTATTGTAGTATAGCCCTTAGGCAGGGCAGCCAAAAATTGGGAGGCTCCACGTTGTCCCTGGATAGAGACGTGCATGAGGGCCTGTAAACCTGAAGTGCCCATTGGAAGGAAGTGGGTGTATTATAGTAAAGCCCTTAGGCAGGGCAGCCAAAAATTGGGAGGCTCCACGTTGTCCCTGGATAGAGACGTGCATGAGGGCCTGTAAACCTGAAGTGCCCATTGGAAGGAAGTGGGTCTATTGTAGTATAGCCCTTAGGCAGGGCAGCCAAAAATTGGGAGGCTCCACGTTGTCCCTGGATAGAGACGTGCATGAGGGCCTGTAAACCTGAAGTGCCCATTGGAAGGAAGTGGGTGTATTATAGTATAGCCCTTAGGCAGGGCAGCCAAAAATTGGGAGGCTCCACGTTGTCCCTGGATAGAGACGTGCATGAGGGCCTGTAAACCTGAAGTGCCCATTGGAAGGAAGTGGGTCTATTGTAGTATAGCCCTTAGGCAGGGCAGCCAAAAATTGGGAGGCTCCACGTTGTCCCTGGATAGAGACCTGTTAGGTTCTTAGAGCCTCCGTGCTTGCATTTAAAAACTGCACGTGTGTGCCTGTTGGTGGCAGCTTTCCGCTGCATTTGTGTGAGTTTTGCAAAAACTTGGATATAACGCACAAGTCTAGTGAATAATACACATCAGCACAGCATTGCAAAATGCGCAAGGGCGTTGTCAACGAACAAGGAAGTGGACGTGATGGTGGTGCAGGCAGAGACCGAGGTTGTGTGCAAGCTCTAATTTCGCCACAACAAAGGGCCACATCTAGTCGCTCGCACGTCCTGTCCCAAATTCTTGGGGACCGCAGCAGTACACCGCTCTTGAACCAAGACCAGTGTCAACAGGTTGTTAGTTGGATAGCGGATAATGCTTCTAGTCAGATTGGCACCACCACAAACACTCTGTCTTCCACACGGTCAAGTGTCAGTAGCCGTGATACTGCACCGCACATTTCAGAACCTGATCCTCCTTCCTACCACCAGGCCGAGTACACGTCCACGGACATTACTGATCCCACACTTGTACTCTCGGAAGAGCTGTTCGTTCACGTTTCCATTCACAAATTCTGGCCTCTCGCCAGCTCCTGTTGAAGTGGGCCATGACGAGATTGTATGTACAGATGCCCAAATATTTGAGCAGCCACGTTCTCACGAAGTTGGCAACGTGTCTCAACAAGGGGTGGACGATGATGAGACACAATTGTCAGGAAATCAGGAGGAGGAGCAGGGTGCGGAAGAGGAAGACGACGTGGTGGATGATCCAGTAACTGACCCAACCTGGCAGGAGGATATGCAGAGCGAGGACAGCAGTGCACAGGGGGAGGGAGGCGTAGCATCCCAACAGGCAGTAAGAAGCAGAGTGGTGGCCCCAGGCAGACGTCAGGCAACTGTTCCCCGGAACAACACGACACAAGGTGCCTGTACAAATGTTAGGTCTTCCCGAGTCTGGCTGTAATACTATTGTATGTATTGAGGATTTCGATTGCGTTAGGGCAATGACAACCAGAGACGAGTTCTTGGTGCAAGACGTTTATAATATGCAACCAGCAAATATGTACATAAACGGAACAAAAACACAGTAGAACATAAATACAGGAAATACCTTCCAGGGACGGAGCGAAAGGGAATTCCCGGGACCGCGCACCGGACTCCCCCAGGGAGACCACCAAGAGCGAACCCCTATACAGGGACTGTCTGGCAATCACCCCAGAAGCCCTAAATGCGCAGCAGCCGGGACACAAAAGGGCAATAGGTAAGTCCAAAAATGTCCGTACGTGATGTGAGTCCAGAGTGGTATTAAACGGAAGGAACCGGGCAGAAGTGCCGACCAAAGACGGCAAACGGAGTCCGGGCACAGCTAGATGATACCAGATGAAGTCCAGAGTCGGTGTCGGTTGTTTTCCAAGAGGATCCGAATAACAATCAGGAACCAAAAGCAGCAGGGCAGGAGCACACAGGAAGCAGTATACTCAGGCACTGGACTAAGCTTTAGGGGCGGCTTTTAAACAGATGGACAGGAAGTAGGGCAACAGAACAGAAAACTCCATGTTAACAAAGGGCAAGCTCTTTCAAAAGAAAACTGGAAAACCCGGAACTCTGACACTGGCAGTTTTTTAAGTTGGCTCCAGATGATTCTAAAAAGGCCATTTGCAACACCTGCCATGCCAGCATCAGCAGGGGTACCAAAACTAGCAGCCTGACCACCACCAGCATGATCAGGCACATGTCAGCCAAGCACCCGACTTTGTGGGAAGTACAACAGAGTCGAGGAGCAGTGCTTGCTGATGTCACTGCTACGTCTTCGCTGGTTGTGCATGCGAGCCAATCCCCTGTCCATGCTGCCTGAGAACAAGCCTCCTCCACTCCTGCACCTGCAGTTGCCTACGCAGAAAGAACACCATCATCAAGCACGTCCTTGTCCCAGCGCAGCGTTCAGTTATCCATTCAGCAAACCTTTGAACGCAGGCGCAAATACACTGCCAACACCCCACATGCCACAGTTCTAAATGCTAACATTTCGCGACTGCTTGCGCTGGAAATGTTGCCTTTTAGGCTGGTTGAGACAGAAGCATTCCGCGACATGATGGTGGCAGCTGTCCCACGTTACTCGGTCCACAGCCGCCACTATTTCTCCCGGTGTGCCGTCCCCGCATTGCATAACCACCACGTGTCACAAAACATCACACGTGCCCTGAACAACGCTGTTTCAGCCAAAGTCCACCTAACCACAGACACGTGGACAAGTGCATGTGGGCAAGGCCGCTACATCTCGTTGACGTCACACTGGGTTAATATTGTGCAAGCTGGGACCCAGTCTGAGCGAGGGACGGAACACGTCCTTCACACACCAAGTTTTGCAGGCCCTACCTCAGTCAGGGTTTCACACACACTCTACAGCTCCGGAATGTCATGCTCCTCAGCCTCCTCCTCCTCCTGCGCATCCTCATCCACTTTACCCTCCACACCAGTCCCAAGCTGGAAGTGTCGCGGGCGGAGGAGGGGACGGTGCGCTCTCCCACTGCTCGGGTCCGGCTGACGCTGCTCTACGGCTGCTGCTATCGCTCGTTGGCTCGAGCGATGGCCGGATCCCGGGGACTCGAGCGGCGCTACTCGCCCGTGAGTGAAAAGGGGTGGTTTGGGTTTTGGGGATATTGTCCGTGACGCCACCCACGGTTGTGGTGATTGTGTGGACACCACCGCTGCTCTGGACGGGGATCCCGGGAGCCTGTGACAGGGAGCAGCTTTGTTGTTATTTCTCCCCTCCGTGGGTAGGGGGGTTGGTTGTCCCGGGGCCTGGTGATGGGGTAGAGATGGATGACAGGCGGGTTGGGGGCCTGATGAGGTGCAGGGTCGCAGGGGCAGCGCTGTGCCGCACGGCATGGAGGTACTCACTCAGCCCAATGATGATGACACAGTTCACGGTAAAACAAGTGGCTGGATGGACGGGTCACTCGGACGGCTGCGGTTGTTCCTCCCTGCAGGTTAGTGATGACTGTCTCTCCCTGCACCTAAGTTAAGTGTTGGTAGTGATGGTTTCCCAACGGTAACCCGCTCCCCGACCTGGATATGGGCCGGAGGAGCCCCTTTTGCCCACAGGCGCTGGCCCTTGGAGACGGTTGCCCTTGGCGGTGGCGGTGTCTCCCCTTCACGGTTGTACGGTTGCCTTCTATCTGGACTTGGCTGTTTGGAAACCCTGAGGTTCCCTTCACTAACGGATTTGGCAAATTCACAGCGACACCAAGCCTTGCCGGGATCCGAAAGTCCTCTGCCAATGGTGCTGGCTTCTCTTTGTATACCGGTCCGGTACGGCCGGGTCACCACCCATCCACGGTCCTTACGGCAGACTCCAATCGGCCTCAACTGCAGACGGTCACCACATCCTGCCAACCTTGCTGTCCTGTCCGGTCCACACACCCGGACCAACTTCAGGCTCTTTGCTGTCACTTTTCTCCTCTCTACTACTTTCCTCCTTCCACTTCCTTAGCTTAACTCTCACTGCCTGTGTTTTCCCTCCTCCTCGGTGGGTGGAGACCAACCGCCTGGCTCCACACCCTGGTGTGGACAACAGCCCCTGGGGAAGGCAACAAGGATTTTGTGTTTTGACTATGATATGCCTGCAGGGAGTGTGGGGTGTTTAAGTGTTGTGCTCTGTGGCCCCTGGCTTGTCCAGGGCGACACAGAAGCACTGCAGCACTGCCTCGGCGAAGCGGCAACAGGCAGTGCTGAAGCTAATCTGCATAGGTGACAAACCCCACAATGCAGAAGAGGTGTGGACAGCTCTGAAACAGCAGGCAGATCACTGGCTCACAACTCTGAACCTAAAGCCAGGAAAGGTCGTGTGTGACAATGGCCGGAACCTGGTGGCGGCTTTGAGGCGAGGCCAGCTGACACATGTTCCATGCGTGGCCCATGTGCTCAACCTCGTGGTTCAGCGGTTTCTAAAGTCATACTCAGAGCTGTCTGATCTGCTGGTAAAAGTTCGCCGCCTGTCTGCACATTTTCGAAAGTCACCTACTGCTTCAGCCGGCCTTGCCGGCTTAAGACGCCGTTTGCATCTTCCGGCACACAGACTGGTGTGTGATGTCCCCACGCTTTGGAATTCAACTCTGCACATGTTGGTCAGGATATGTGAGCAGAAGAGGGCAGTTGTTGAGTACCTGCATCACCTAAGCCGTCGGGAAATGGGTCAAACTCCACACATAACACCTGAGGAGTGGAGAGGGATGTCCGACCTATGCACCATCCGCCAAAACTTTGAGGACTCCACCAAGATGGTGAGCGGCGATGACGACATTATTAGCGTCACCATACCGCTTCTCTGCCTTCTAAAATGGTCTCTGCTCAAAAAACAACCATGATGCATTGCAGGCGGAGCGCGATGAGTTTGAGCAAGAAACAGTAGTGGGTGTGGGTGATGATAACACACAGCCCAGCCTCGTCTCATCACAACGTGCAGTGGAGGACTATGACGAGGAGGAGGATGAAGACATGGAGCAACTCTCTGGCCAAATTGAGGATATGACATGCAGTCATATCCTCGGTTCAGCGTGGCTGGCCAGAGGACAGGGTAGATGATGAGGAGGAGGAGGACAGCATGTTCAGTCATCGTGTTGGTCAGGATACTGAAGTGATGGCTGTTAAGAGTCTGGCACACATGGCTGACTTTATGGTAAGCTGCCTGTCTCGTGACCCTCGCGTTAAGAACATCTTGGCCGACAATCATTACTGGTTGGTAACACTGTTAGACCCACGCTAAAAGGACAACTTTATGTCTCTTATTCCCGAGGCGGAGAGGTCAGGCAAAATGCAGCAGTTCCAGAAGGCCATAGTCACGGAAGTAGGCAAAGCATTCCCCTCACAAAACGCTAGCGGCATAGGTCAGGAATCAGTGGACAACCAAGGCGTACAGCCGAGAGGGGCACAAGTCCAATCCGCCAGAGGTAGGGGAACAGTCTTTAAGATGTGGGACAGTTTTCTCAGCCCCTCACATACCACAGCCCCTGAGGTGAGGGGTAGTGCCACAAGAAATCCTAAGTTTGCCCAGATGCTCAAGGAGTACCTTGCAGATCAAACAACTGTACTCCGACATTCCTCTGTGCCTTACAATTAATGTGTATCCAAGCTGGACACGTGGCATGAATTGGCTCTCTACGCCTTGGAAGTCCTGGCCTGCCCTGCCGCTAGCGTTTTGTCAGAGCGTGTTTTTAGTGCCGCAGGTGGAATCATTACAGATAAACGCACCCGCCTGTCAACTGTAAATGCTGACAGGCTGACTCTGATCAAGATGAACAAGGGTTGGATTTGGCCAGACTTCACCACACACACCAACAGCAAATTACAGCGGAATTTAAAGTTTGTAACGGGAATTTGCCATGTACCTCCACTCACCCATGGTAACACACTTCTGGACTTTGGCTAATCGCTGGACTGCTCCTCCTTCTCCTCATGCGCCATCATGGTGACCGTTACAATAGTTAAGCCGTTGTTTCAGGTATACCCCCAGTGGTAAATTTTTTCGCCCATTCTTTCTGAATGGGCATTACAACGACAGGAGACCCGCTCCTTTGCAATGGGAACAATGTTTTGAGGCCCTCATGCACATCTCTATCCAGGGACAATGTGGAGCCTCCCAATTTTTGGCTGCCCTGCCTAAGGGCTATACTACAATAGACCCACTTCCTTACAATGGGCACTTCATGTTTACAGGCCATCATGCACGTCTCTATCCAGGGACAATATGGAGCCTGACGCTGCCACCGACTGCCACACACGTGCTGTTTTTAAATGCAAGCACGGACGCAATAAGAACCTAACTGGTTTTTAGGAGCGACAATTACTGAGAAGTCTGACACTATCAGACACTGCTGACTGACGTGTATTATACACTAGACTTGTGCGTTATATAATAGTTTGTGCAAAACGCGCACCTGTACCCTGCCACCGACTGCCACACACGTGCTGTTTTTAAATGCAAGCACGGACGCAATAAGAACCTAACTGGTTTTTAGGAGCGACAATTACTGAGAAGTCTGACACTATCAGACACTGCTGACTGACGTGTATTATACACTAGACTTGTGCGTTATATAATAGTTTGTGCAAAACGCGCACCTGTACCCTGCCACCGACTGCCACACACGTGCTGTTTTTAAATGCAAGCACGGACGCAATAAGAACCTAACTGGTTTTTAGGAGCGACAATTACTGAGAAGTCTGACACTATCAGACACTGCTGACTGACGTGTATTATACACTAGACTTGTGCGTTATATAATAGTTTGTGCAAAACGCGCACCTGTACCCTGCCACCGACTGCCACACACGTGCTGTTTTTAAATGCAAGCACGGACGCAATAAGAACCTAACTGGTTTTTAGGAGCGACAATTACTGAGAAGTCTGACACTATCAGACACTGCTGACTGACGTGTTTATACACTAGACTTGTGCGTTATATAATAGTTTGTGCAAAACGCGCACCTGTACGCTGCCACCGACTGCCACACACGTGCTGTTTTTAAATGCAAGCACGGACGCAATAAGAACCTAACTGGTTTTTAGGAGCGACAATTACTGAGAAGTCTGACACTATCAGACACTGCTGACTGACGTGTATTATACACTAGACTTGTGCGTTATATAATAGTTTGTGCAAAACGCGCACCTGTACCCTGCCACCGACTGCCACACACGTGCTGTTTTTAAATGCAAGCACGGACGCAATAAGAACCTAACTGGTTTTTAGGAGCGACAATTACTGAGAAGTCTGACACTATCAGACACTGCTGACTGACGTGTATTATACACTAGACTTGTGCGTTATATAATAGTTTGTGCAAAACGCGCACCTGTACCCTGCCACCGACTGCCACACACGTGCTGTTTTTAAATGCAAGCACGGACGCAATAAGAACCTAACTGGTTTTTAGGAGCGACAATTACTGAGAAGTCTGACACTATCAGACACTGCTGACTGACGTGTTTATACACTAGACTTGTGCGTTATATAATAGTTTGTGCAAAACGCGCACCTGTACGCTGCCACCGACTGCCACACACGTGCTGTTTTTAAATGCAAGCACGGACGCAATAAGAACCTAACTGGTTTTTAGGAGCGACAATTACTGAGAAGTCTGACACTATCTGGACTGTTTTACACTGTGTACACCAGCCCCAGATATGATGAAGGCTGGTATACGGTCACCACTAGGAATGGCTATATACCCTGCCTGCCTGCCTGTATACTGCTACAATAGTCCTGACAAGGACTCTTCTGGTCACTAGCCTGTATTCCGACCTGGCTATACCCTGCCTGTATATAGCAACAATAGTCCTGAGAAGGACTCTGCTACTGTACTCCGACCTGGCTATACCCTGCCTGCCTGTATACAACTAGAATAGTCCTGAGAAGGACTTCTGGTCACACTGTTTGCAGCCCTGCTCCGGAACTAACTATAAAGGGCCGCAAACCTTTCCCTGAAGCAGCGACACTCTCCCTGCACTGACTGTCTGGATGGCTGTGAGCAGAGCACAGCGCGCCCGCCGGTATAAAGGCTCGGTCACGCTGTGCAGGCCGGCCAATCACTGCAATTCCACAACTAACAGGGCTGTGGCATTGCAGTGGTCTGCCAGCCAATCCCTGCATGAGGGCTGGCTCTCAAAAGAGCGCCAACATGCAGAAATGAAGACCACGAGTACAGCACGAGTATCGCGAGATTACTCGGTCCCCGCCGAGCAGCCCGAGTACAGCGATACTCGTGCGAGTACCGAGTAGTGACAAGCATGCTCGCTCATCACTAATAATGATGACTGTTGGTATTCTACATCTATGGCACATCTAGGTGTGCTGGCACTAGGGGCAAGAATTCAGTTTGGTGCCCTCTTATCATGTGACCGCTCATATGTGATTTTCACACTCATAGTCACATGCCGACGAGCTGCTTTTATGGATTCTTTCCATGTTCATGTTCTAGAGCCTCTGCTTTCCTGAGAGAAGCAAGAAAATAAAGCTAATTCTTACTTAAGAATCAACAAGAAGAGCTGAATCCTTACAGTGAGTATAATACACACTGTTAGGATTGGGCATGCTATAGTGCTTAATGTTAATTTTAAAAGGGTTTTCCAGGTTTGTGATGAAAGTCTACAGTCACTATGTGACTGTAGACTTCTGAATTCTCACAGCACTTACCACACATTTTCAGGATTCTCCGGTGTCGGCAGCAAGAGTGGATGGTCATGTGATTGCAAATATGCAATTGCAAATATATTGCTTCTGGCAACATTATGACTAGACAGCCTCTTTTAATCACTTGTACTGAGCAAGGCAGTGCATATCTAGTATGCACATGATTGTGTGGCGCCCCTGAGGCTCTGGTCGCCACAGGATACTGCACTCCAACCGGGGTGTAGTACTGATCATGGATCTAGGGGAGGTCGGTGCCGGTTTCACCATACACAGCCACATACATACATGGGTCTCCCCTTCCCCACTGGGGACTGGGCTAGGGTCGAGTACCAAAGGGGTCACCTACAGTGTGGAATACAAGATGCCATCACAACTGGGGACCCAATCCAGTAGCTTGGGACCTGGGTGAGGGGAGGAGCAGCCACCAGGGGGGAGTGAGGAGTCGCACACAGCAATAAGAGAGTTCTCCAGCGGGAGAGATAGTGAGCGGACATGCTTTCCGGTAGCTCCTGTGGGACATAGAAGTTTAACGATCACTGTGGAGGATACCGTGTCAGTTCCCCGGGACCAGCGCAATTCAGGGTGCAGCACCCTAGGGTGGTGCA
Organism: Anomaloglossus baeobatrachus; assembly: GCF_048569485.1. NCBI lineage: Eukaryota > Metazoa > Chordata > Amphibia > Anura > Aromobatidae > Anomaloglossus > Anomaloglossus baeobatrachus. Next base: position 65,427,863 of record NC_134360.1, on the reverse strand, counting down.
ATTCCAAGTTTCACCATCAGACGGAGGGGTTTTATGCCTCTCCGACCACACAAGTTTCCGGAGCCAAGTGGCACCTAGGATTCCGGTGCCTCGATCATGGGGATCCACGCTACTGGCATAGGGAACAGTACTCTACCTAGTACGGAAGGGACTCTAAGTCCTTCAAGCCACAGGGACCCGCACTACAAAGCGGAGCAAGGAAGGGCCCACAGACTACTGCACCGGTTCTGACCTCCCACGGATCCGGGATCAGCTGGAGCCCATCATGGCGGTGACCTGTACTATGGAGCTGGCAACTGAAGTTGTGAGTAAAAGACATCTTGAACCCACAGAGGCTGTGTCGGCTTGTACTTACCGGCGTTGCCGCCCCTCGCTTAGGCGCCGACCGCCATTATCACCCTCCTCATCCACCCGGGGCCTGCTCAGCCTGAGGGGAGTTACACCATACCAGCTGGCATAATACCTGCCCCGGTGAGGATTTCTGCAGCAGCAGCTACTCCCTGGCCTCATACCACAGGTGGTGTCACGACAAACTTTCCCCAATCACCCCTCCTTCCCTTCATTTACTGCACGCCTCTGGGCAACGGAACCGGGCAAGGCTAACCATGACATCGTCTGACCTGACCCGCAATGGCCCTGCAACGGGTAAGTTAACCACCTGCCCTGTGGGGCGCTACATTTGGCATCACAAACAGGATATCGTGCCCATTTAACCGGGTACTGTGTGCCTAAGGCCTACCTAGTTTTGGACTGCTTACTTTAAAAAGTTGCACCTCAGCGGCCATTAGAAGACAACAAGTGGCCAGGGTGTGCCCGCCCTTCGTGGGTTGGTGGGACAAAGTGGCGCGAAAGCCTAAACCTGCCCCTTTCCATGTTCCAGGAGGAGAAACAAGACTAACATAGAATGTGGGCGGAGCAAACTTTCCTGGAGACCGGAAGAGAAGGGAGAGTTAAGAGAGTCGAGAGTTGGAAGAGCGGACATACCAGGCCCACCGGAGGTGCAGGGTGTCAGTCATGGTGTGGCGCTCTGGCCTAACCAGGTCGTCACAGATAACATACAAACACCCCCACCCCCATCAGACAGGGACAACAACCAAACAAAAACCCTTGTTGCCTCCCTCCAGTGTCTGATGTCCACACCAGGTGGGGCGGAACTAAGCAGTTGGCTCCACCCACCGAGGAGTTCACAGGCCTGGAGGTGGGAAAAGTGGGAGAACAGTTTAGGAGTTTGGAGTGAGAGGAGTAAAACACTTGGGTGTCTGGGTTTGTGGCCCAGGCACTGACAGCAAGGTTGGCAGACGGTGGTGGCCGTCTGCAGCAGTGGTGGAGCAACGCGGAACCGTAGGACCGTGGACGGGCGACGGCCCGCCGGTACCGACCGGGGAGCGAAGTGAAGCCAGCACACACAGGCAGGGCCATCGGACCCCGACCCGGCTTGGAGCCACCGACAATAGTCAGATCCGAATGTGACTGGAACCCCCGGGGTTTCATAACAGCAAAAGTCCCGATTGAAGGCAACCGCCCACACCGTGAGGGTATACAGCTACCGCCTAAGGCTAGAGACCCAAGGGGCAGCGTCTGCGGGCAAACGGGCTCCTCCGGTACCCATACACCGGGGAGCGGACTACCGTTAGGAATCCATAGTAGTCAGAAAGAGAACATCAAGGTGCAGGGAAAGACAGCCGCCATCCCCTGTCTGGGGAGAAACACTGCAGCCGGCTGCGGGACCCGTCCATCCAGCCATTTGGTTTACCGCTCGAGTCCCCGGATCCGGCCCACCGCTCGAGCCACCAAGCAGCCATCGCAGCAGCGCCGGACCCAAGCGTTAGCGAGAGCGCAGCAGCGACGGCGTCCTCCCCGCCCACGACAATGGCATACCCTGGCCATCAAGGGGGCACACCGGTGCGCCCAATGTTCTGGAGAGCTCAGGAGATGGAGGAAAAAGTGCAGCGGGTAACTCAGGAACTTCAGCGAGTTCATCTGGTGGTCATACGTGACTAGAGGGCGTCCATGCTAGAGAAGGTGGGGGCCATACTGGCCTACGAGGAACAGCTGCCGTGAATCCTGGATGAGGAGATGTCGAAAGAAGGGTCTGTGGTGGAGGAGGTAGAGACTCCAGTCACCACTACAACCGGTGACACCCTCCAGGATTCCTCACACCACCAGCCATCCCTCCACATGCTGTGTCCACACCCATTCCCCCCTTTCTCTTCCTCACACATTTCACTCTCTCACTTTCCATATTGTCTCTTCATACATTCACCCTCGTCTGCTCCACATACTGTTTCTGTCGCGGGCAGGGGCTGACTGGCCACGTCAGGGAAGGCTACACGAGGCGCTCGGATCCGGGATCATGGCTGGGACTCGAGTGGCAGCCGGATCCAGGGCTCGTGCAGCAGCCCATCACCCACAACAAATAAAAAAGGGGGGTATTTAAAGGGGAAGAGTTTGTCAGTGACGCCACCTGTGCGTTGCAGTGATGGATGGTGACACCACCGCTGCCTTGGTGCGGGGACGCCCGGGGCTGATGGAGCTGGGCAGCAAGGTGGAATCCCCTCCACGGGTAGGGAAGGTGTAGTTCCGGGACCCCGGAGGATGATGAGGGCTGGCAGGGAGCAGTCTTTAGGAAGGGACCGGATGGTACCGGTGTACTCACTGTGGTAATAAAGCACACAAAGTTCGTATTGTAAACCAAGGCCTGATGCCGGGAGCCTCTGGAGGTGTGTACTTGGTTTCGCACACGGGCTGACAGGGCAGGGGCCCTTCCTCCTGTATTTGTGGTTTCTTGTGTGTTGACTTAACCTCCATAAAACTGGAGACGTCCGCTCCCCAGTGTTTTGTGTACGGTGGGAGCCGTTGCCCACAAAATCTGACCCATGGGATCTCTGTGGGTTCTGGCAGACACCCTATCCCCCTCGTTGGGATTTCGTTTCGCTCTCTGGGCTACTCGTGGGACAAAGTCTGGAAACTTGTCCCCTGCTGGCTAATCGGTGAGGTGCTTGAAGCGGTCCTTGCCCTGGGGTCCAGGTACCCCGACTGTGCACGGCCTCTGGACCGGATTCCGGCAGCGGCGGGCTACAACCCTGCCCCGGTCCACTTAAGGTCTCCTGCGACCGGATCTCCATCGCCTGTGGCCCTGCTCCGCCGTCTACCACCTATTCAGCTCAGTAGTCCGGTAGTCCGGGAGCTGCAACCCCCGACTACCACTCCACTCCTCTCACTTCCTCTGTCTCCACTTCTCTCGCTCTAACTCACGTTTTCCCTCCCCTGACACCTTAGGACCCCTAGGTGGGCGTTCCCAACCGCCTGGTCCCGCCCACTGGTGTGTCCCTATTTTCCCGGGGTGGGTGACTAGGCTTTTGTGGCTGGTGTTACCTGTGTGTGGTGTTGTGTTGGAAAGCCAAGGAGGATGGAGTCCTGCACATGGAAGATTTGTGCAGTGTCTGCGACAACCTTGTTTTGCCAGGGCGTCACATTTCCACATTCATTCCCCCTCCCCATATTGTTTTCACAAACCACTCCCACCCACTCCACATATTGTTTTCATCATCCTGACCTAAAAGTGATGGTACAAGACGTGAGTACAATTGATTTCTCGGAGCCGACGTTAGGCTATATGCACACGCTGCGTTTTTTGCCGCGTTTGTGTGCGTTTTTTGGGTGCAGTTTTGGTCTCAAAAATGGATGAATTTCCTTCCCCAGCAAAGTCTATGAGATTTCAGTTTTGCTGTCCACACATTGCAGTTTTTCTTGGCTGCATCTTTGTGATGACCACAAAGATGCAGCATGTCAATTCTTTTTGCGTTTTTCACCCATTGAATGCATTGGACAAAAATGCAGTAAAAAACGCATCAAAACACATACAGCAACGCATAAAAATGCATGCTTTTTTATGTTTTTTTCCTGTGGGTACGTTTATGTGCGTTTTTTTGGGCCAAAAACGCTGCATCTTTGTCGTCAGAAAAAGATGCAGCGTGCGGACATAGCCTTACACTTCTCAGAGCCAGCTGTCAGCTTAACAGTTGGCTCAAAGAACTGGTGAATTCCACTATGGGGGCGAAGATAGTACTCTGCACTCCTGTTCCACCAATGTAAACATTAGCCCCAGTGCCTCCCATGTGATGTATAGGCTGCACCACCAGCATGTCCTATATGATGTACAGTATATGACCTGGTGTATCTTATGTGATGTATATTCTCTAGCCCCTGTGTCTCCTATGTGATGCATATGCTCCAACCCGTGTGTCTCCTATGAGATGTAGACATAGCAGCCCCAGTGTCTCCTATGTGATGTATACAGCCGATCTGTATACTGCTTGAGTTTTTTAAATGTTATAAAACAACAGCTTTAGAATGCACAGCCAAGGAATTCAGATAATGACCATGAATTGGGTTGCACACGTCAAGCAAAACACATTTTGGACAGGAGAAACAAGAAGCTTGACCATAAAGGCACTCACTCCACAAGGTATATAAAGGGTTAAAAAACAATTTTATTTGTGTACAAAATATTAAAACCAACAATAACAAACATGATAAAGTGCACAAAGTGTGATAAAGCACCAAAGACAACAAGCAATACCCAGTTGGTCTTCCTATAAAATTATTTATAATGAATTTTCCATAAGGTTCAAAGGGATTGGATCTATATAAAAATTTGAATATCAAGCCGTTTACTTCAAATCAAAAAGCACTGGAATTCAAACAATACAGTACCTGACACTCCTTGCCCCTGATGAAGCTGCTCTAAGCGACACGCGTTGGGCCAGGTCTTCCTTATTATAAGCTAAGTATTTATCATTACAGGGATTGTGTATATTTAGATCAGTGGATCTGGATCTTTTGACTACTGGGTCAGGATTTTTTTTTTTTTTTTTTTTTTTTTGCTGCTGCCTCAAACTGGGGTCCAGTGAAGGACTTATAGGTACTAGTATCAGTGTACTATATTATCCTTTTTTAAATGTTATGTGAACAGTGATGAGTTTCCCACATTGAGGAGACATGCAGTGCAATATACATCAGTGTTCAGAACGACTTACTACTGCGAGTTCTTTACAAAACCTGGAGAGTAATAAAAGTAGTTGCAATTAGCAACGTCATCAATATAACTTAACGTCACACTCAAAGCCAAAGTGAAGCAGTTCCAGCCATGACAATAGGGGTGAATTAACTAAACGTTTGACCAAATATAGCTGAATAACTTTGAAGTTGAAAATTTTGTGCAGCCCAAGAGTGAGTGGGGTTATAAATATCAAAATGGTCGATTGCAGAAAAAAGGTTCCCCACACTTGTATTATTGTAACTGCTATGAGTCTGTCTCTTCATGTGTAACTATAAAACTTTTTGCCTCTTGGGAGTAAAGGTATGTTCCTTCATCAGCCTGTGTGTCTCCATGTGTTTCTGTGCCACTAACATTCACTAACACCTCTTCTAATACACAAATACTTTTGCGCACAAATTGAAATTAGGCATGTTTAAGCAGTTCTGATATTTGCCACCAGGGTTAAACCCGTATTAGTAATATTGGACAATAATATACAAAATATATGACCCTGGAATTGTAGATTCCGGAATACCCCGGAGACATCCCACCCCACGGATCCCTCCTTATCGTAATAATGACTCTGACACCATCTTTGGATAATTTTGGCCACAACAGCCATTTTATTAAAACAGATACATAACAGAAAATACACCGAACTAAGTAAAGTCCTTGAAGCAACAATAAAACCTGGTGATTCTCAATAACCAAAACGTAAATCAACTTGCTCAAAGTCCGTTACCCACACAGGCTTGGGAGCACCAAAACACGAAGTGTTATTTTCCACCATTAACCAACACACATGGGGGCCCGACAATCTCCGCCGGGATCTGCCAAAAATCAACAGGTAACCAAGCATTCCTTGCCAATTAGGGGATCCATACCCGGATGGATCCACTGGACCAATGTAAACAACTTCAAGGACCCACCAAAAACTGCCCAAAGTCACTACGACCCGATAAACTCCCCCCATTACTGACAACCCACTCATAAAAATGTTTTCCTCTAGGGAGGGTGGGCGGAAGTATTGCACTGTCCCAGAAGAGCGGGAATGATGACAACTCCACCACCACCTCGTCTTTTGAAAATGCTGTAGGGGTTCTACTCCTCCTTCCCACAATAGATCCTCTTCTCCCCTCCAATCCTGGTCATGCTGGCCTCCGCACATTTCCTGGGGGGTAGTGCTCCAGCCTGTCTTTACTGTCACTTGGACTACCATTATATTGCATCTAGAGATACAGATTTGGACTTTGCAATACTATTGTAACTTAGGTTTGGTTGTTTAATCCCTTAGAGGTAATAACTGTATTCTTCGAAAAAATTCTGGACCATCGCTAATCACTAGAATGAAGGGATACACTTTCTCTGCTGACTACTTTTACCTCCTTTCTGAAGTCTGATTTTTTATTTAGCTTTTTTTCGAGGCTGTGTATAGATTTAAACTTTTTATATTCCTCTTTATACCCCACACATACTGTAAGTTTGACAATAAAAACAGCTGCGATCAAAATTATTCCAACCGCATTGCAAATTAGGTTCATTAGTACAATATACACATTTTTTGATGTTTGCAGTAAAACAATCATAATTTAAAAATATAAATAGCTCAACACATCTAGTATAACAAGTGGTTTCTCAAAATTCATCACAAAATTCCACTTTTAATGATTACTTTTGTCTCCAAAGTATTCAGTGTCTTCACATCAAGAATCTTTAACACTTAGGAGAGCTCCTTGGCTTTTATAACCTGCTGCACACATGGTGCATAATCAGACACCAGCTTCTGGCAGCATTCCTGAATAATTTTAGTCTGATCCTCATGGGCAATGGTCTAGTTCCATAATATTCTTAGGATTGTGTGCTGCAACTGCCTTCTTCAAACCTCAAAAAAGATTTACTGTGGAATTTAAGTCAACCAATTGTGATGGTCAATCTAGAATCTTGCAGAACTTCTGAAACCAAGCCTTGGTGGACTTGAGATGAGCTTGGGATAGTTGTCCTGGTGACAGGTTCAATGACGCCAAAGCTTGAGCTTCTTCACAGAAAGCATGAACATTTCTTCTAAAGCTTGAATCCATCTTGCTCAACATACACTACAGGTTTCTAATGGAAGAGTAAAGCAGGCTTTACACGCTGCGATATCATTAATGAATTATCGTCGGGGTCACGGTGTTTGTAACGCACATCTGGCATCATTAGCGATATCGCGGCTTGCGATGTCGCAACGTGCAAAGTACCCCTTAGAGTTTGGCCATAGAGACCTTCAGGATTCAGTCTGCACCATACCGTACAAACTGAATCCTAACTGACTGCTGCCCCCAATTCCCCCTCCAGGTCTAAGACAGTCAATCGAAGGGTTTTAAACCTGGCTCAACTATAAAACAAAGATGCTCTGGAGAAACACAAGTCCAGTAATATATAAAAAACTCTGGCACGCTTAACAAGAAATTGTGAAAAAGTCCATAGTGGTGCTGCAAAAATTATATTTATTCAACACTTAAGCATGAAAACATAGTCCGACGTTTCGACCCTGAGGTGGGTCTTTTTCAAGGACCGAAAGACTTATGATGTTTTATATAGAACGTAGAAATATTCCTCCGTGTGTTTGGGAGCAATGGGATGCCAGTCTTAGAGAAATTTGTAAAAATTGAGATAACTCCGGCACACTACTAATTTTCCCATAAGAATCAAGGAGACATGGTAGATTTGAAAAATCTTTTTTCTTTTATTTTGCTTGTGAGGTAGTGAAAAAGGTGCTGTACATAAGTCCGCCGACGTTTCGGCCAATCGGCCTTCCTCAGGTCGGACAAAACTGCGTATTTACAATGGTAGAAATACAAAATAAAGAAAAAAGACATTAATCAATACAGGTAATAGAAGACATGTAAATCACAAAGGTATGTATAAATAGGTACAAAATGAGATACAAGATGAGGAGACCACGATATAGTGTCAGGGGTATTAGTCATCTTACAAGAATCATGTCATGATAAAGGTGAGATTTCACCGGAGAGTATCGATATGTTAACTCATATAGATACAGGGATATATTTACACACACATTGATACATAGTGGGATACAAATACTCAATGGGGAAACCATGAAACAGTATCAAAGATAATAGTCACCCTGTAGGGATTATGCCATGAATGAGACAAAACCTCACCATAAAGTTGATATAGGTACATGAAGGTCAGGTTGGTGTTATGCGGGTATGAACAGAGAGGAAATCTCATGATAAACGTGTGTCCAGAGTCAGTGATGGTACTGACGACGTATCTAGTGATAATATGATGTGATATATCGAAGAGTGTAGGAGTGATTGGAGATCGCTCACCTGGAAAGCAGCAGGAGAAGAAGCAAAATAGAGGTAGATATATTAGACCTGTAACGTGAGAGAATGGTTAATGGGGATGTGATGGGGTTACACATCCCCATTAACCATTCTCTCACGTTACAGGTCTAATATATCTACCTCTATTTTGCTGTTACTGTTTCATGGTTTCCCCATTGAGTATTTGTATCCCACTATGTATCAATGTGTGTGTAAATATATCCCTGTATCTATATGAGTTAACATATCGATACTCTCCGGTGAAATCTCACCTTTATCATGACATGATTCTTGTAAGATGACTAATACCCCTGACACTATATCGTGGTCTCCTCATCTTGTATCTCATTTTGTACCTATTTATACATACCTTTGTGATTTACATGTCTTCTATTACCTGTATTGATTAATGTCTTTTTTCTTTATTTTGTATTTCTACCATTGTAAATACGCAGTTTTGTCCGACCTGAGGAAGGCCGATTGGCCGAAACGTCGGCGGACTTATGTACAGCACCTTTTTCACTACCTCACAAGCAAAATAAAAGAAAAAAGATTTTTCAAATCTACCATGTCTCCTTGATTCTTATGGGAAAATTAGTAGTGTGCCGGAGTTATCTCAATTTTTACTGACTGTTTTTCTCCAGAGCACCTACACAAGGTGAAGCGAGGTCTTTTTCTCACTAATTAGAGAAATTTGTGGCCACCTCACCTGATCTACCTGAGTCACCACCTTTACCACCAACGCAGGCGATCCTCACAGCCTGCAAACTGTGGACACTTTCCTTCTACTTTTCCATGGAAGACTGAAAGGGTACCCTGGGAACCGGTAAACTCCAATCCTGAGATTATTACCCTAACAAATCTCCCACCTCAGAGTCGAAACATCGGACTATGTTTTCATGCTCAAGTGTTGAATAAATATAATTTTTGAAGCACCACTACGGACTTTTTCACAATTTCTTGTTAAGTGTGCCGGAGTTCTTTTTATATTACTCAAGGGGTTTTGACCATCTATAGCCTCAGGAATCTGCAAAAAAAAAAACAAAAAAACCTGCATCTCCAAATAGAACATAACAAGTGTGAACAGGTGCCAGCTGCTATAACTACATGAACACAAACAAAAGAAAACAGCAGCACTCTGTAATCGCTAACATATGTGCAAACATAGAATATATGAACTTTATACTGCATTAATGCTATATAGCAAATACTTGGAAAAATTAAGGTACTTAGCACATAAATTGGCCAATTCATGTGAGCTCATCAACCATTGCAAGATTATCTTTCTTGAATAAGACCCTATCCTAATTTCATGCCTCTCCTGGACTAAAAGTGTACAAATATATGGGCAGATAGGATCTGACACTAATTAAAAACACCCTGGGGCTGATGGGAGTAGAACATATTCAGTATAAGAGGCTGTCTATACCTCCAATATATACTGCAAGAAACAAAAAAACTGCATCCAAAAATAGAACATAGCAAGTGTGAACAGGTGCCAGCTGCTATAACTATACAAGACACAAACAAAAGAATACAGCAGCACTCTGTAAGTGCTAAGATATAAACGGTGCATATATGAAATTTAAAGTGCATTAATGCTATATGGAATATACTTGGAAAAATGAAGGTTCTTTGCTTATAAATTGGCCAATTTATGTGTGCCCATCAACCGTGGTACCCCCTTTTGGGGTATTTAGTATAATGTATTTTTTCTTATGCCAATATTGCAACCATATTAAATGTATTCTTTAGCTTAGTGCTACATACACTACATATATACACAGATGATATTCAGGTACTCACCCCTTTACCCTACGCTTTTATAATGCCCCAAGTACCTGTAGCGATAGTCGAGAAGCCACCAAAGAAGCAGTGTTATATTTCGGCGCACAAGAGGGAGTCGCAGGAACAAGGGGAAAGCTTTATTTTCAAACAGGATAGAAGCATTTATGCACTTGCATGGAAATACAATTGGGCAGTAATCTCGTTTAACAATACTGTCACAATCTCTAGCTGGGAGCACCAACGACACAATGCCTATACTCTCACATCTATAAGTACAACAGTGAAGACACATAAACTCTACAACAATGACTATACTACACTACCACCCATCTGGCCTCACTACTCGGGGCCGCGCACATGCCGTACCCTATCTGCTGAGGCCTATGGTATGCCCTATTAAGTGTGCATGTGGCGCCCCTGAGGCTCAGTCGCCAAGTGCAATGCTTGGAATCCACTGGTGTTTGTTTCACTACACAAAACATCTAGCTATGAGTCACCACTTACACGGGAAGCTGGACAGTTTGGTGAATTTCAGGTTACCCGGGCAACAGTCACTAAGAGTCATCCCAAGGGTGGGGGTACAGAGTGAGTAGGAGAAACACAAAGAGTTTTGACAAGAGAACAGTCTGAGACAGCAAAGGAACAACAGGTGCCCTGGGGGGAGTGCTACACTCAGCTCCCCTCAGGGGGACTGCCTGGGATGTGTGCTTAGGAGCTATCTCGGGGAAGGAGGAGAGAGTGCCAGAACATCATGGGACTTGTAGTACGACGGCTACTATAGAGAGTGCTTCACAGAACTACTATAGCTATGACCGGCCAGACTGGAAGAGGGTGAGAGACAGAGGCGACCGGTGGAGATGGTGAGACAGAGGAAACATAGCAGCGTGGGGGGAGCTTAATCACTTCCATAGTGTCAGCGCAGTCGAGGTGCAGAACCCTCGGTTGGGGACACCTTCACAGACTCTAACAAATCTGCAGGGGTTGGGGATTTCATGTCTCATCGCCCACCACCCACTTTCCTGGAGCACAGGGACATATAGGATCCAGGGTCGGGTTTACAGCCAGGCCCCAAAGCGAGGACCCGTGTCACCTGCTTACGGGACAGGACACCTAACATGGACAGCAGAGTCCCCAAGTTACTTCAGGCCAAGGGAAGGTCTCACACATTTCCACAGACACTGGTGATTGCCTCCGATTCACATGGGACCGGCTGTAGTCCATCCATGGCGGCAGACAGCAGCACCTCCGGGGAGCTTTAAGAACTGTGAGTAAAATTAACTTTGAACCACATCCCCGGTGTTGTCCTTGTCATTGCCAGTGCCGCCGCCCCGCTCTTCAGCACCATGGGTGGCACTGCAAAGCATCTCCCATTCCCATCCAACACAGCTCCTGGAAGAGTAAAAGTTGCAGGAAGGGTCCGCGGCGGAGGAGGCCGGGACCTCGGTCGCCACTGCAACCGGAGACCTGCTTCCCAGGGACCCGTCACCCTCCTTTCATCCCCCTTTACACCGGACACCCGTTAATTTGTCGCGGGCGGAGGAGGGGACGCCGCGCTCTCCCACTGCTCGGGTCCGGCTGCCGCTGCGGCTGCTGCGGCCTGCCGCTGCTCGGTGGCTCGAGCGATGGGCCGGATCCCGGGGACTCGAGCGCCGCACCTCGCCCGTGAGTGAAAAGGGATGTTGGTGTTTTGGGATAGTTTATTGTCCGTGACGCCACCCACGATTGTGGTGATTTGTTAACACCACCGCTGCTCTGTATGGGAAGCCCGGGAGTGATGGTATGGAGCAGCCAGTTGTTGATGTGCCCTCCGTGGGTAGGGGTTGTGGTGCTCCCGGGGCCCGATGATGGGATTGGTATGGTGGACAGGCGGGTATGGGGCCTGTGGAGGTGCAGGGGCGCAGGGGCAGCGCTGTGCCGCGCGGCACGGAGGTACTCACTCAGCCAGTAAACACGACACAGTTCTCGGTAAACAAACGGCTGGTTGGACGGGTCCCTCGGACGGTTACGGTGCTGCGGTTCCCTGCAGTTAGCGGTGACGGTCTCTTCCCTGCACCTATGAAAAGTCTCTTTGTAGCGATGGGTTCCCACCGGTTACCCACTCCTCGGCTTCAAGCTGGGCCGAAGGAGCTCTACTCTAGCCCGCAGGCGCTGGCCCTGGAAAACTGGTGCCTTGGCGGTGGCGGTGTCTCCCCTTATCGGTCGGACGGTTGCCTTCAATCGGGACTTGGTTGTTAGGAGACAGACGTCCCCTTCACTGACAGATTTGGCAAATTATGGCGACTCCTAGCCTTGCCGGGATCCGAAAGACCCCTGCCCTGGTGCTGACTGTTCTTCGTATACTGCTCCGGTACCGCCGGGTCACCACCCGTCCGCGGTCCTTCCAGCAAACTCCGAGCAGTCCCCCTGCAGACTATCACCGCCGTCTGCTGACCTTGCTGTCACAGTCCGGGGCACACACCCGGACCAACTTCAGGCTTTACTACTCGCACTTTTTACTCTTTCTCTCCAGCTCCTCTACCATTTCCTTCTCCTTCACTCCCCTAGCTTGAACCCCGTTCTTCTTCCTGTCCAAACTCTATCTGCCTGGTTCTCCCGCCTCCAGGGCTGTGAACTCCTCGGTGGGCGGAGCCAACCGCCTGGCCCACCCCCTGGTGTGGACATCAGCCCCTGGAGGAAGGCAACAAGGATTTTGGGTTAGCTTGATGTACCTGCAGGGAATGTGGGGTGCGTGTGGTGTTGTGACCTGTGACCCCTGGCTTGCCCAGGGCGTCACATTCCCCCTTAGCAAAACGCAGACCGTCCTCGGGCTGCCCGTCCAACACCGGTTTTATTTTCCTTTTTGTTTTTCTGAAAACAATATGAAAAAACGGTAACATATTTACAAATTATGACATCATCCCACATCGGGAGGCACATTTCTTAAACGGTTTCAAACGGTGTACGGTTACGGTTTCCGCTCTCTCCCACCCAAGCAACCTGGCCCTGATGCTGCCCCTAAAACCCAGGCAGCACCCCTTGACCCCAGTCCAGCACAAGTCACCCGAGCGGGATCTGTCCTTCCCCTCCAAAGGGTAGCCACCGGTTCCTGTGGTGGCTGGGCCCCAGCCTGCTCTGCTGTGGGCCCTCCCTCCAACCTGCCTCTCCGGAGGCGGCAATTGCGGAAACGGTAACGGTAACACAACTTATTTACATGCCACTAACGTTTGTGGTTGCCCTGCAAGTTCACAGGCTTGTCCATGAGCAGTTCCTCATGCAACTTTTTAAACGGTCCCCACGGGGACAACGGTGCCGGCAACGGCCGGTTTCCAAATCACGGTTGACAATCAGGTGAACTTCACGGTTTCATTTTCCTTATTATCTTTCATTTTCAAACACAAACACTGGTGGTCCCAACGGGGACGGTACAACGGTGCTCCGCTGCCATTACTGGGCATTTTCGTCCTCCTCACCCGGCTCGGGGTGGAAGAACACGGGCACCAGCCCCTCCAATGCATAGCAAGCACGACGTGGAAGGGCCACCCGATATCCGTTGTTTCCACTTCGGGGAACATACGTGGCCTCCATGCCATGCAGGGCAACGACCCCCTCATCCTCCTCCGAAACGGGTTCGGTATCAGGCCCAGAGTCACCATCGTCTGTCCCTGCGTCAGGCGGGTTGCCGCCAGCTGCCACAGCTTCCAGGCTTGCCACTCTTTCTGCCATGGTCACAGAGGGGTATACGCCCGACGGGCCAGGAGCAGTGCGATGCACGAGCAGGGAGGACGGAGGCGGCGTGGGGGCCAGGGGTAGACCGGGTCCCTCGGCCGCAGCGGCCGGTCCCTCGGGGACACAGGGGCGTGGGTCACTCACCAGCTCCTCCATCATGGCCTCCATTCCATACACTCGCGCAACAGCAGCTATCGCCTCCACCTCTGCGGTCCACTGCTCCATCAGTCTGCAGATCTGGCTCCGGTAGTGACGGCAGATCCCCGCTGTCCGGGCCCTCAGCCATGCTGCTGTTCCGGGCACCAGCTCGGTAGCCTCCGCATAACTAGGTGGGGCGGACATTCCTTGCCAGGGTCGGCGGACTGTGGGGGTCTCAGCGTTTCTGCTTGTACCGCCACCTTCACATGCATCCAGCCGCCATCGCGTCCCCCTTAGCCTCTTTCCGGCCCCTCCTCTATTGGGGCGGGGTTTTGGCCTTCGCGCCTCTGCTACTCGAGAAGACGCTCGAGCGGGAACTTTTCGCGCCAAAGATGGCGACTTCTGAAATTTTTCAGCCGGATACCTCCGGCGGTCACAAGGCGCACCTCTACCCAACGGCAGAGCGGTAAGATCCTGTTCGTGACGCCAAGTTGTCGCGGGCGGAGGAGGGGACGCCGCACTCTCCCACTGCTCGGGTCCGGCTGCCGCTGCGGCTGCTGCGACCTACCGCTGCTCGGTGGCTCGAGCGATGGGCCGGATCCCGGGGACTCGAGCGGCGCTCCTCGCCCGTAAGTGAAAAGGGATGTTGGTGTTTTGGGATAGTTTTTTGTCTGTGACGCCACCCACGGTTGTGGTGATTTGTTAACACCACCGCTGCTCTGTATGGGAAGCCCGGGAGTGATGGTATGGAGCAGCCAGTTGTTGATGTGCCCTCCGTGGGTAGGGGTTGTGGTGCTCCCGGGGCCCGGTGATGGGATTGGTATGGTGGACAGGCGGGTATGGGGCCTGTGGAGGTGCAGGGGCGCAGGGGCAGCGCTGTGCCGCACGGCACGGAGGTACTCACTCAGCCAGTAAACACGACACAGTTCTCGGTAAACAAACGGCTGGTTGGATGGGTCCCTCGGACGGTTACGGTGCTGCGGTTCCCTGCAGTTAGCGGTGACGGTCTCTTCCCTGCACCTATGAAAAGTCTCTTTGTAGCGATGGGTTCCCACCGGTTACCCACTCCTTGGCTTCAAGCTGGGCCGAAGGAGCTCTACTCTAGCCCGCAGGCGCTGGCCCTGGGAAACTGGTGCCTTGGCGGTGGCGGTGTCTCCCCTTATCGGTCGGACGGTTGCCTTCAATCGGGACTTGGTTGTTAGGAGACAGACGTCCCCTTCACTGACAGATTTGGCAAATTATGGCGACTCCTAGCCTTGCCGGGATCCGAAAGACCCCTGCCCTGGTGCTGACTGTTCTTCGTATACTGCTCCGGTACCGCCGGGTCACCACCCGTCCGCGGTCCTTCCAGCAACCTCCGAGCAGTCCCCCTGCAGACTATCACCGCCGTCTGCTGACCTTGCTGTCACAGTCCGGGGCACACACCCGGACCAACTTCAGGCTTTACTACTCGCACTTTTTACTCTTTCTCTCCAGCTCCTCTACCACTTCCTTCTCCTTCACTCCCCTAGCTTGAACCCCGTTCTTCTTCCTGTCCAAACTCTATCTGCCTGGTTCTCCCGCCTCCAGGGCTGTGAACTCCTCGGTGGGCGGAGCCAACCGCCTGGCCCACCCCCTGGTGTGGACATCAGCCCCTGGAGGAAGGCAACAAGGATTTTGGGTTAGCTTGATGTACCTGCAGGGAATGTGGGGTGCGTGTGGTGTTGTGACCTGTAACCCCTGGCTTGCCCAGGGCGCCACACATTTTTCCTTTACATGTAGCCTATGGGGCCACGGAGCCAGGTCAGGCCAGTCACAGCAACCCCACAAAACCACTGGCCTAATGACGAGTAAACCCCTGAGGCCTTGTGGGGAGCTACATGCACACAAGTAGAGGCTCACGGTACAGTTGAGGGGGGACCAGTCCACTCACACGGGTACGATCCCATAATGTACATCGGTGCACACTTCTTCTGGCAGAGCAGAGGGAACTTTTATTCTTCTATGGACCCAAAGTATCTGGACTCCTCTGGAAGATATCTTTTCTTTGGCTAAAATTGGCGGCCTTGGTGATGTCTTCTCCTCGGTTAGATACTCACTCAGCAATGACCCGGGGACACTCTCTGCCCAGCTCACTGCATTCTCGCAGCTGGCACCAAAACCCGTCTGCCATCGTGGTTCTTAGGCTCCTCACAGGCAATGTCTCTCTCTACCCTCACTCCAGTGACCCGACTTTTCTTGTTTCCGCACTCAGCTCTTCGCCCGCTCTGCTTCCTTCTCCCATACTTTTCTTAGCAAGGTTAGTTCAACCTCCCAGGGAGGGAGGAACCACTGGCTGGGTTGACCAGTCCATGACACACAGGGGAACACTGTCTCTTAAAGTCATATCACTATCAACCGTTCGTAGAACCTGTACCCCTACATACCAAAATCTACATGTACTACAGTCCTTAGTTCACTGTAAAGTAAAGCACTGCTGCTTATTTTTTGCTTCTATAGCTGAGAGAGCAACCTTGGAGAACCCTTAACAGGGTGATACTCCCTCAGCAGGTTGCACCACAGATTGGAGTGTTTTTTTTTGAGGGTTGGGGTTTGTAAGAAAGGCTGTAATTTAATCTATTATGACCCCCTTATGTTAATATTAGTCCCCATTAGGAAAACCTCCTAAATATTCAGACCCTAAATACAATAATTAATTCTGTATGACCAAATAGCTAGTCACATTTGCCATTGCCATACAACTATAATTATAATTTGTAAACCAGCTTCTCCAGATACAAATATAACTAGGAAGACAGCTGGAAAGAATGTGTAACAACTTGGCAGGATAGTTTGCCTTAAGGACTGTGTATCTTGCAGGGTAGGCATGGAGGGGACATATAGCGAGGGAGGCTAAGGGAGGTCTTCCGGGTCTTCGGGTGACATATTGTCCTTTAGATTCTGAATAATTCATGTTAAATTCTAGGCCCTAAAGAACTACATTGAGAGCCTGTGGCTCAACAGACAGTGAACAAGATTATTTATTTACATACAATCCGTCCATGCAGGCATGTATCCCCCTCCGTACTGTCGCCTGCATGTGTGTATGCTAGAATTCTCCTTTCATTTATTGATTTGAATCACATCATAATTCATAGACCTGCTTTAAGTAGTTTTTTTGTGGGAGCAAAGCCCCTTAAGACATAGTCAGATATGGTCCCATGCAGTTGGCCATTAGTGCTTGTTGCATGTTCCTGGAATCTTATAAGCCCTCCATGGCTCCTCCCCCACCATTCATTCCTTAGGCTTGGTAATCTCATAATGCTGTGTGCTACATCACCTCCACACTTAGGGGCACTTTGCACACTGCGACATCGCAGCCCGATGCTGCGATGCCGAGTGCGATAGTGCCCGCCCCCGTCGCAGCAGCGATATGTGGTGATAGCTGGCGTAGCGAAAGTTATCGCTACGCCAGCTTCACACACACACTCACCTGCCGTGCGACGTCCCTGTGGCCGGCGACCCGCCTCCTTGTTAAGGGGGCGGGTCGTGCAGCGTCACTGTGACGTCACACGGCAGGCGGCCAATCAGAGCGGAGGGGCGGAGATGAGCAGGATGTAAACATCCTGCCCACCTCCTTCCTTCCGCATATCCTACGGAAGCCGCAGTGAGGCCGGTAGGAGACGTTCCTCGCTCCTGCGACTTCACACACAGCGATGTGTGCAGCCGCAGGAGCGAGGAACAACATCGGACCGTCGCGTCAGCGTAATCATGGATTACGCCGACGCTGCACCGATGATACGATTACGACGCTTTTGCGCTCGTTAATCGTATCATCCAGCCTTTACACACTGCGATGTCGCATGCGATGCCGGAAGTGCGTCATTTTCAATTTGACCCCACCGACATCGCACCTGCGATGTCGCAGTGTGCAAAGTGCCCCTTAAGCTGGGGTCACACTAAACGACAGCGACAACGACGTCGCTGTTACGTCACCATTTTCTGAGACGTAGCAGCGACCTTGTAAGTCGCTGTTATGATCGCTGCTTAGCTGTCAAGCACAGCGACGCAGCAGCGATCATAACGTCGCTGCATGTGCAGAGAGCAGGGAGCCGCGCACACTGCTTAGCGCTGGCTCCTTGCTCTCCTAGCTACAGTACACATCGGGTTAATTAACCCGATGTGTACTGCAGCTACATGTCACAGTGCAGAGAGCAGGGAGCCGCGCACACTGCTTAGCGCTGCCTCCTTGCTCTCCTAGCAACAGTACACATCGGGTTAATTAACCCGATGTGTACTGCAGCTACATGTCACAGTGCAGAGAGCAGGGAGCCGCGCACACTGCTTAGCGCTCGCTCCTTGCTCTCCTAGCTACAGTACACATCAGGTTAATTACACGATGTGTACTGCAGCTACATGTGCAGAGAGCAGGAGCCGGCGCTTGCAGCATGAGAGCAGCGGAGGCTGGTAACGAAGGTAAATATCGGGTAATCACCTTGGTTACCCGATGTTTACCTTGGTTACAGCTTACCGTAGCTGCCAGATGCCGGCTCCTGCTCCCTGCTCGCTTCATTTCGTCGCTCTCTTCGCTGTCACACACAGCGATCTGTGCGTCACAGCGGGAGAGTGACGACCAAAAATGAAGCTGGACATTCAGCAACGAGCGGCGACCTCACAGCAGGGGCCAGCTCGTTGCTGGATGTCACACACAGCGACAGCAACGGGACGTCGCTGCAACGTCACAGAAAATGGTGACGTAGCAGCGACGTCGTTGTCGCTGTGCGTGACACCAGATTTATTCTTTTGCAGCTGCACCACGTTGTCCCCTGGGGATGATTCTGGACCATCGATCTCTAAAGACCTTGACAATGGCCTGGGCAAAAGTCCTAACATCAGTGTAAAGGCCACTTTACACGCAACGATATCGCTAACGAGATGTCGTTGGGGTCACGGAATTCGTGACGCACATCAAGCCTCGTTAGCGACGTTGTTGCGTGTGAAATGCACGAACGACCGTTAACGATCAATATTACTTACCTAATCGTTGATCGTTGACGGGTCATTCCTTTCCCAATTATCGTTGCTGTTGCAGGACGCAGGTTCTTCGTCGTTCCTGCGGCAACACACATCGCTATGCGGAAGGAAGGAGGTGGGCAGGATGTTCGTCCCGCTCATCTCCTCCCCTCCGCTTCTATTGGGCGGCCGTTTAGTGACACCGCTTAGTGACGCCGCACGAAAGGCTCCCTTAGAAAGGAGGTGGTTCGCCGGCCACAGCGACGTCGCTAGGCAGGTAAGTATGTGTGACGGGTGTAAGCGATGTTGTGCACCACGGGCAACGATTTGAACATGACGCACAACTGACGGGGGCGGGTACGCTCGCTAGCGATATCGATAGCGATATCGCTGCGTGTAAAGTGCCCTTAAGGGTGGTGGACAACGGCTATCGCATTCCTTCCCCTGAAGACACCAATTGCGTCATGTTTTGTAATGTATATATTTAGTAGTGTTAAAGATAGTATTGTTTAATGTATAGCAATATTGTGTATAGTTGCGAGACTGTGGGGCAGGAAACAGTTAAGTGTTTTTCTGATGTGATATATCATAATGTTTGTGTTGCTATTGGAGGATGGTGACTAGCCCACAATGGGAGAGGTCAGCTGAAAGGCAAAGTGATGGTTCATTCTGGAAGGCATCAGTAAAGGCCTAGTGTGATCGTGAAAGATGTGTAGTCAGTCAGTCAGGTCCCATACACTGGGTGGTTTGTAGCAATGAAGGAGAGGAGGGAGAAGGCAACATAGCGTGATCCTTAAGTGTTGGCAGAGGCACAGGGTGTGGACAGTGTTGGAACTAAAGACTGATCCTCGAATGGAGAGGCCAAGACAATAGGAGCCAGAGGACGGAACCCTAACATCCAGTCCCCTTAACCGTCAAGCTAACAGGATACTCCTACTGGCGCAGGACTCTAGTGGCCAGGCCCCTTAACCGTCAAGATACCGGGTGGACTTGTACTGGCGTGTGAACATAGTCAACCAACCGATTGGTTTTCCCCTAAAGTTCTGAGAGTGCAAAGCTTTAAGGCCGCTTTACACGCAATGACATCGCTAATGATATGTCGTTGGGGTCACGGAATTCGTGACGCACATACGGCCTCGTTAGCGACGTCGTTGCGTGAGAAACGCAGGAACGACCATTAACGATCAAAATTACTTACCTTATCGTTGATCGTTGACGCGTTGCTCCATTCCTGTTGCAGGACGCAGGTTGTTTGTCGTTCCTGCGGCAGCACACATCGCTACGTGTGACACCGCAGGAACGAGGAACCTTACCTGCGTCCGCCCGCAATGAGGAAGGAAGGAGGTGGGCGGGATGTTCGTCCCGTTCATCTCCGCCCCTCCACTTCTACTGGGCGGCCGCTTAGTGACATCATTGTGACGCCGAATGAACCGCCCCCTTACAAAGGAGGCGGTTTGCCGGCCACAGCAACGTTGCTACGCAGGTAAGTATGTGTGACGGGTGTTAGCGATGTTGTGCGCCACGGGCCGCGACTTGCCCATGACGCACAACCGACGGGGGGCGGGTATGCTCGCTAGCAATATCGATAGCGATATCGCAGCGTGTAAAGTGCCTTTTACTCTGGTCATGATGAGACCCCTAAGGAGACTGGACGGGGGACTGCAGGAAGTGAAGGTGACTGTTGTGTCCCATGAATGGGAACAACCTGTTGTTTATATTTCTTGCATTGCATATTTTTCCTCCTATCAGGAAATTCCTTTATTGTTACTAGGTAGATGTAGACTGTATGAAGTTTGTCGCTATGTTTCTCCCTTAGTTGGCTTCTGTATAAAATACTCCTCCCTTTCTTCCTCAGTTTCGTCTAGAGAGGAACCATTGCTGAAGACATGGCTACAACCCTGTACAGATTATTCCTTTTCACCTGCCTTTACTTTGTACTTAATACAAGATTCTAGAAGAAAACTACAGCGTTTCTCCTGGTCTTTCTACAAGTCATCATTTCTAGCTGAGTTAAAACTATCTGTTGATGCCGGAAGTGTGAGTACAATCATACAGTTATCTAAGGGACTGATAATTAGAGCGCTTGGGATTCATAGCTACCAGGAAGAAACAGAATAGTGAAAAGGACTAGCTGTGACCGGGATTAGTACACATATATCAGTAAATAACCTGTTTCCAGGAGTGCTATACTACATACAAGCCAGAGAACAGATTACCCCAAGGGGCTGATAACAAGCCACAGCATAAAACTTTATAGCAGCTTCAGACAGAAAGTGCCCTGTAAAGTATTAACCTGTTATCAGAACTGTGTGCAGCTATAAACCTAGAATCATCCATAAGCTAATTGTAAGCTGCAGCCAGAGACTCTGCAAATACATTCTGCAAACACAGGCTACTCCCAGCTAATTTGCAACATTGTATAGGTTTCCCTGACAACCAGTGCAGAGCAGCATTCACCCTTCCTGATGGATGTAAAGAGAACCCTTTCACTACCTGCTCTAGAGCAACAGGATAAAGACATGGACTCACACTTAAATTACAGTGAAAGATCTAAGCGGTTTACCAAACCAACATGGAAGGTTAAAGAGAACCTAGAAACAGCCAGAAGTGAACTGCACACCCAGACAGCATTATTGTGGCAAAGAGTGCAAAAACAAGTGACTGTTTTATCTGCGCCCGGTGCTCATGAGCTACCACCAGAGGGAGCCCTTGAACAACTGTACTCAACATACCAGTCCTACAAAGAGATTTGTAAAAAATCCTCTACCCTGCTGAGATCAAATACATCTGAGTTTCAAAAAGAACTACAGGACTTCCAACAGCTTAATGCTGAACAAGACCAAAACAGTGCGCGACATTGTGAGCGAGACTGAAGCAAAAATGGCGCAAATGTCAGGAGCAGCATCTTACAAATCCAGGTCCATTAAGAGCTCAAGGCACTCACTCAAATCAGGCTCATCAAGGTACTCAACCCTCAATGAGCAGCTCTTAAAGGCACGCGCTGAAGCAGAAACAACAAAAGTACAAGCCATCTTCGCCCAGAGAGAAGCAGGGATGAAAGAAGAATCTGCACGCAGAGAAGCAGAGATGAAAGCAGAATCTGCATGCAGAGAAGCAGAGATGAAAGCAGAATCTGCACACAGAGAAGCAGAGATGAAAGCAGAATCTGCACGCAAGGAAGCAGAGATGAAAGCAGAATCTGCACACAGAGAAGCAGAGATGAAAGCAGAATCTGCACGCAAGGAAGCAGAGATGAAAGCAGAATCTGCACGCAGAGAAGCAGAGATGAAAGCAGAATCTGCATGCAGAGAAGCAGAGATGAAAGCAGAATCTGCACGCAAGGAAGCAGAGACAATTGCAGAATCTGCATGCGAGGAAGCAGAGATGAAAGCAGAATCTGCATGCAGAGAAGCAGAGATGAAAGCAGAATCTGCACGTAGAGAAGCAGAGATGAAAGCAGAATCTGCATGCAGAGAAGCAGAGATGAAAGCAGAATCTGCACGCAAGGAAGCAGAGACAATTGCAGAATCTGCATGCGAGGAAGCAGAAATTGAAGCCCTACAGAAGCAATGTGAACATGTGGCGTTCATGGCAAGGCTAAAGGTCTTTGAGCAAGCTCTGGGTGGGAGCCAAGAAGGCAGGGCAGTTTGTGTGATCTCGACACAGAAGACTCACTTGAGTGAAAACAGAGAGAGGAAGGGCACTACCCGTGGGATCTCCAGGTATACAGAAAACTATGCCAAATAACGTAAGAGAAAAGAAGTATACCAAGCACGGGATCACCACAAGGTCAATTTATATAAGGAATTCGCTTTATTGTACAAAAAACCACACGTCCACACCAGGAGTGTAGCACACACAGAAGATAATAAAAACACGTAAAAAGCCTATGGCATATTAAACCTATCACGTTGGGAAACAATACATATAATGAGAAAATGTATATCAATACAATATTAATAACTTCTCCTATTGCACCATACATATGTTTTAGATAATATTACACATTTCATTGCTGCTTAGTTTGTCCAAAATAACTGATCAGTTAAATCCACCACAGATGATAAAGGGGATCATAACACCATATACGATTTAGTAAAGGCCTAGACCTCCAAATAAATATATCCAAGAGATGTAAATAAGAAATGCTGCATTATCATCAAAATACGGTATTACATCCTAATATCCTAAACCGTTGGCTGGCTACAAAATTCCGACTATGATGACAAAGACATGACCAATGATCTAGTATATCCCAGAATGGATCAGAGCAATTGTCCTGCACCAAGCCTTTAGGATACCTTTAGTCTATACTCACTATCAGTGAGATGCTAGCAAAATAGACAAGGACCGTGCAAATGAAGGTGAAGCCCTTCTCCTTTCCCCTGAGGAAGCCACCCTTAGAGGTGGTGATACGCGTGGGGTAATCCCGTGGGAAACCCTCTCCTTATGCTACCTTCATTTGCACAGTCCTTGTCTATTTTGCTGGCATCTCACTGAGAGTGAGTATAGACTAAGGCTATGTGCACACAGTGCGTTTTTCTCGGCGTTTTTGCGCGTTTTTCGGGTGCGTTTTTGGCCTCAAAACTGCATGACTTTGCTTCCCCAGCAAAGTCTATGAGTTTTCATTTTTGCTGTCCCCACACAGCGTTTTTTTTTCAGCTGCGTTTTTGTGGTGACCACAAAAGCGCAGCATGTCAATTATTCCCGCGTTTTTCACTACGCTTTTCATCCATTGAGTTCAATGGGATGTTGAAAGACGCAGTGAGAAACGCAAATAGCTGCGTTTTGGTGCGTTTTGGTGCATTTCTAAGACCAAAAACGCAGCTATAAACGCAGGAGGTGGGTAGTAAAGTGACGTGTACAGGAAGAGGATTCCTTCTGTCAGTATATACAGAAGCGTGAATCCTCCCGGTACCGTCACCGTCGCTTCCATCTCCCGTCCTGTGCATGTATGCTGCCGTGCGGTGCCATGTCTGGGCGGGAGGTGGAAGCGGCTGCGAAAACAAAAGTTAACAGTAGAAAAAAAAAAAAAAGTTATACTCACCTGTCTGCAGGGTCACGGTGCCATGCCCACTCCCATCTCCTCTCACGGTATCGCCGCTCCGGGTGTGTGCAGACGGCCGGGAAAGCTCCGATGGATGCAGGACCTGGCGATGGATCACCTGATGCAGTCACCTGACGCATCAGCTGATCGTAAGTATCGCGGTGACGCGGGCGCCCGGCCGGTATCAGCGGATGCGTCAGGAGACTTCATCCCTGATTACCGGCAGCTGCTGCAGCGATCGGACAGGATCAGACTCCGCTGCAGGA
The DNA here is from genome assembly GCF_048569485.1 of Anomaloglossus baeobatrachus. Taxonomy (NCBI): domain Eukaryota; kingdom Metazoa; phylum Chordata; class Amphibia; order Anura; family Aromobatidae; genus Anomaloglossus; species Anomaloglossus baeobatrachus. The sequence continues at coordinate 65,403,572 of NC_134360.1, read as the reverse complement.
GCTGCCGGTAATCAGCACATAAGTGAGTATTTTTTTTTTTTTTTTGCACCGATGCATCAGCTGATTGTATAATCGGCTTTTATACAATCAGCTGATGTGTGAAGTGCTTCAGCCCCTAGAACCTGACACATCATCTGATCACTTTGCCTTCCAGCAAACCGATCAGATGATATTGGATCCGGATTGGACGGCGCGGGACCCTTGACCCAGGATTACTGCGGAGGGGGGTTCTTTATTTCAATAAAGATGGAGTCACTAATTGTGTTGTATTTTATTTCTAATAAAAATATTTTTCTGTGTGTTGTGTTTTTTTTTTATCTTTACTAGAAATTCATGGTGGCCATGTCTAACATTGGCGTGACACCATGAATTTCGGGCTTAGGGGTAGCTGATAATATACAGCTAGCCCTAACTCCATTATTACCTAGCTAGCCACCCGGCTTCAGAGCAGCTGGAAGAGTTGGATACAGCGCCAGAAGATGGCGCTTCTATGAAAGCGCCATTTTCTGGGGTGGCTGCGGGACTGTAATTCACAGCGAGGGTGCCCAGAAAGCATGGGTACCCTGCACTGTGGATTCCAATCCCCAGCTGCCTAGTTGTACCCGGCTGGACTCAAAAATTGGGCAAAGCTCACGTCATTTTTTTTTTAAATTATTTCATGAAATTCATGAAATAATTTAAAAAAAAAAGGGCTTCCCTATATTTTTGGTTCCCAGCCGGGTACAAATAGGCAGCTGGGGGTTGGGGGCAGCCCGTACCTGCCTGCTGTACCCGGCTAGCATACAAAAATATGGCGAAGCCCACGTCATTTTTTTTGTTTGGGGGGGCAAAGAAATCCTGCATACAGTCCTGGAAGGAGGATGCTGAGCCTTGTAGTTCGACAGCTGCTGTCTGCTCTCCTGCATACACTATTGGATGGAGGATGCTGAGCCTTGTAGTTCTGCAGCTGTCTGCTGTTCTGCATACACTAGTGGAGAATGAAGAACACATTGAAGAAGGAAATGACATCAGACCTTTTTTTTTTGTTCACTGATAAAAAACGCATAAGGACGCAGTGAGCAAAAACGCAGCAAAACGCAGCAAAAAAACACACCAAATCGCGGCAAAACGCGTGCGTTTTTTGCCGCGTTTTTTCGACGCAGGTGCGTTTTTGTGCGTTTTTAGCGGCCAAAAACGCACAAAAACGCAGCGTCAAAAAAACGCAGTGTGTGCACGTACCCTTAAGGTATCCTAAAGGCTTGGTGCAGGACAATTGCTCTGATCCATTCTGGGATATACTAGATCAGGGGTCGGGAACCTATGGCTCGTGAGCCAGATATGGCTCTTTTGATGGCCGTATCTGGCTCGCAGACAGGGCTCCTACCTGTCTATGGGAAGGATGCATGCACCGCGCTCCATCAGGCCGCGGTGCACGCTGATCAGGCCCGGACTGACAGGCGGGAGGGGCGAGTGCTCGGGCAGCCGCTGATCTTGTCTATTGCCGGCAGACAGCACTGGGGGTGGGACTTCCTCCCTCCGGCTCCTACATGCTCCCCTGTGAAATTGCAGATAGAAGCAGAGTGATGGGGCAGGGGCCTGTATAGTGCCGTGCGTTCTGCCTCTCACCCTCCAGTTCTGTGCTCTGCTGCTCAGGTCTATAAGGTCTTTTCTTGGAGAGAAAAGAGGAGAATGAAGCCAGCCCTTGAACTGCTGCATCCATCACTTGTGCTGCACCTGATCTTACAGGGGAACTAAGCAGCAGGTACTTATATCTGTGTGTGCTGTGCATACGGCGCGTGCGTGTGCTGTGTATACGGCGCGTGCGTGTGCTGTGTATACGGCGCGTGTGTGTGCTGTGTATACGGCACGTGCGTGTGCTGTGTATACGGCGCGTGCGTGTGCTGTGTATACGGCGCGTGCGTGTGCTGTGTATTCGGCGTGTGTGAGTGTGTGCTGTGTATATGGTGTGTATGTGTGCTGTGTTTGTTGTGTTTGGCACTTAATAAAGTTTCATATTGTGAGGTTTATTGGTATATCTAATTCCTGGTGTGCATATGTTTACCTGCAGAGCTTTTTTTCTTCTCCTTATGTACTGTGTATACGGCATGTTGAGTGCTGTGTATGGCTTGTGTGTGTATCTCCTGGGTCTGAGCCTCTCTTTTTTGTTCATTTTCTGTAAGACCAACACTTTTAAAAGGGCCACTGACAGATACAATTGCTCCAGCGGTCACTTAGTACACAAAGGAGTGTTCCTCTCTGCTGCACTAAGCCACCGCTGGACCTAAACAATAATTCGCTGTAAAATAATAAAATAGATAATTGACATAACTGACAATGCGTTGTGTGACATGTCCAATATTCCAGCTTCTTTCTTCTGCGAATGCCTCAAAGCTGGCATTCTCTCAACATCAGGTGGGAAGAATGCCAGCTTCCAGTCATGCGCAGGAAAAAGAAGAAGCCAGACTGCTGGACTGATGTCATGCATCGCAAGTTCACAATGTAAGTTATTTATTTGATTTTTTTACTGCTAATTACCATTGTTTCGGTCCAGTTGTGGCTTTATACAGCAGGGAGGAGCATTCCTTGCTGTACTAAGTGAACATTGGAGCGATTGATCTGTCAATGGCCCTTTAAACATATTGTACGGCTCTCGCGGAATTATATTTCAAAATATGTGGCGTTTACGGCTCTCTTAGCCAAAAAGGTTGCTGACCCCTGTATACTAGATCATTGGTCATGTCTTTGTCATCATAGTCGGAATTTTGTAGCCAGCCAACGGTTTAGGATATTAGGATGTAATACCGTATTTTGATGATAATGCAGCATTTCTTATTTACATCTCTTGGATATATTTATTTGGAGGTCTAGGCCTTTACTAAATTGTATATGGTGTTATGATCCCCTTTATCATCTGTGGTGGATTTAACTGATCAGTTATTTTGGACAAACTAAGCAGCAATGAAATGTGTAATATTATCTAAAACATATGAATGGTGCATTAGGAGAAGTTATTAATATTGTATTGATATACATTTTCTCATTATATGTATTGTTTCCCAACGTGATAGGTTTAATATGCCATAGGCTTTTTAAGTGTTTTTATTATCTTCTGTGTGTGCTACACTCCTGGTGTGGACATGTGGTTTTTTGTACAATAAAGCGAATTCCTTATATAAATTGACCTTGTGGTGATCCCGTGCTTGGTATACTTCTTTTCTCTTACGTTAGAAGACTCACTTGAGCGTACAAGAGATTACGTGCTGAGCCAAGCCGACAAACTGCCAACTACCATCAACATTCCCATCAGTGCTAACACTTTTCCAGAGCTTCAAGACACTGATCCACCTACAACTTCCAGTCTTCCAGGTCAGTCCAATGCACCTCAGACTTTCAAGACTGAACCTGCTTTATATTTCAATGCACAGCCACACCCTGCGCATCAGCAACCTCTGTATGCCCTTGTCTACATGCAACCTAACATGCCGGCAAGGCGCTACACTCCCAAGAACTGTGTAACTCTGGCCCCGCATACAACAGAGACTGTACACACCAAACCGATCACTGGTCTAAACGCCTACGCCACTCCGTACTTTCCCACGTTCCTGAACCGAGAAGCTACAAACCACACAACCAGCACCACGCAGTCAGCAAATGTGCCCCCAATGTTGGAAAGATCAGACATGTCCAACTTTGCGAGGTACATGATCCGCCGAGAACTCACCAACACCGGTCTCACAAAGTTTGATGACCAGCCCAAAAACTACAGAGGGTGGAAGTGTGCCTTCAAAACCGCAACGCGTGACCTCGTCATTACGGCTGCTGAAGAGCTGGACTTGCTAATCAGGTGGCTAGGGCCACAGTCTACCAAGAGAATCAAGAGACTCAGATCCGTCTACATCAGCGACCCAACAACTGGTCTCGCAACCGCATGGGACAGACTAGAGAAAGGCTTCAGCAGTCCTGAAGCAATTGAAGATGCATTGCTGAAACAACTTTATGACCTTCCCAAAATATCTGGCAAGGATGCTTCAAAGTACCAGGAACTCAGCGATCTGCTGTCTGAGCTCCAGCTGGCCAAAACAGACACACACCTACCTGGCCTCAGCTACCTGGACACCACTCGTGGGGTGAAACCCATAGTCGCCAAGTTACCTTACAACGTGCAGGAAAGGTGGACCACGGTAGGAACAAACTATAAAAAAGAGCACCAAGTCTCCTTCCCTCCATTCTCCTACTTCTGCGAGTTCATCAACAGCATCGCGGAACGTAAGGCAGACCCCAGCTTCACCTGTGGAGAACCCACCGGCTCCATTTCACCAGCTCATAGATATGAGAACACTCATCAAAATGACAGAAAATGTAGGGGCCCAGTATCAGTCAAAAAGACCGATGTTCTACCACCTACACCAACGTCAACACCAGACAAGGGCAATGAAGGCGGGAAGGCCTGAAGAAGTGCATTGGCTTCAGGAAGAAACCCCTTCAAGAACGAAATTAACTCTTGAAAAGGTTTGGGGTATGTTTCAGGTGTTGTGCCTCTACAGAACACCTTGCCAAGGACTTTAAGGTTACAATTAAGTGCATGAAGTGCGACAGCACGGATCACGTACAAGCGCTCCACCCATCTCAGCCTGATCCTGCACCTACACCTTCTCCTACCACAAGTCATGGCGGGGAGAGTACAGGCCAAGCTGCAAACCACCTCACAGTATCCTCCTCATGCACCGAAGTCTGCGGAGAAAATCTCCAGGACAAGTCTTGTGCGAAAATATGCCTAGTAAACGTATATCCCAAAGGTCACCCAGAAAGGGCTGTGAAGGTGTACAGCATCCTGGACGACCAGAGCAACAGGTCACTGGCCAGGTCCGAACTCTTCGACTTGTTCGGATTAAAAGGAAATGCCTACCCTTACACACTAGGTACTTGCAGCGGCATCTCAGAAGCCGAAGGACAGCCAGTGGTGTCGTGGTAACATCTCTTGAAAATACCATAGAGATACCTTTACCGACACTCATCGAGTGCAACCAGATACCTGCTAACTGGGAAGATATTCTGACACCGGAGGCAGCTCTTCACCACCCTCACCTGAGAACTATTGCCAGCAAGATCCCAGTTCTCGATCATAGTGCAAAAATCCTGATTCTGGTTGGAAGGGACATCCTCCAGCTACACAAAGTACGCCAACAAATCAACAGGCCACACGACGCGCCATTCGCTCAGCGCTACGACTTAGGCTGCGTGATCATAGGAAACGTCTGTGTAGGCAGAATGAAGAGTCCCGAAGTGATTTCCTCCTACAAGACGCACATCCTCCGAAATGGTCGCGGCACTCACTTTCAACCATGTCCGCATCACTACTGGATGAAAGAGAGGCTGAGCAACACCAGGTGGCGACAGCAGCCGCCCGACTGCGCAGACGCACACCATCTCTGGGATGACAACTTTGGGTCAACAGTGTCAACAAATTGGCACCGACGAGAGAAGACAAGGAATTCATAAAGATTATGGATAAAGAGTTCTCTCAAAATGACTCTAACAATTGGGTAGCCCCATTACCCTTTCGGTCTCCAAGGCCAAGGTTGCCAAACAACTCCCAGCAAGCAAGGTTCTCCTCTCTAAAACGCACCATGAAAAGACAACCAGAGATGGAGAAACACTTTGTCGAGTTTATGCAAAATATCCTCGACAGAGATCATGCTGAACAGTGGCACCACATTCCCACCGAACAAAACCCAGCTGACCGAGGAACGAGACTCACTGCTGCGTCCAAACTTGGCAACAACATGTGGCTGACCATCGCGCGCTTCTCAAGTTAGTCACCTGCAGCACGAGCCGTAGCTCGTCTTATTCACATCGCTCACTGTTTTACCGACTACAAGTCTTCAACGTGCCACGGCTGGCACATGTGTGTGAATCATCCTGGTGTCATCGACAAAGAACATGCCAAACAATTCCGGTCCGACTGTGGAACTAATTTCACAGGGGCTTGTAAGGAACTGCAGCTAAACAACTTCTTGGCTGACAACGGTTGTATCTGGGTGTTCAATCCCCCAAACTCATCACACATGGGTGGATCCTGGGAACGCATGATCAGAATCGCACGAAGAATCCTTGATTCCATGCTACTAAATCACAAACTTCCTCTCACCCACGAAGTGCTGGTGACCTTCCTCGCAGAGGTATCCGCTATAATAAACGCCAGACCTTTGGTTCCTGTATCATCCGACCCCGACGCTCCAATGATTCTCACTCCAGCCACACTCCTCACACAGAAAATTGGAGCTGTTTCAGTCCCTCCTGGGGGCTTCAATCAAAAGGACATTTTCAGACGTCAATGGAAGCAAGTACAACACCTGTCCAACGTGTTCTGGCATCGGTGGAAGACCGAGTATTTGCATCTGCTTCAAAGCCATCACAAATGGCAGAAGTCATCTCCTAACCTGCAAGTAGGAGACGTTGTCTTGCTGAAAGACAGAGAGGCTCATCGCAACTAGTGGCCAATGGGACTCATCACCAAGGCTGTACTCAGCGACGATGGAAAGACCCGGAAGGTAGAAGTGAAGGTGACGAAGGGCGGTTCAACCCGAATCTTCTTTTGTACAGTCACTGAACTCGTGCTACTTTTACCGAAGGAGGACGTTACATGAACTAACTTTGTTGTTGGACACTGCCACGGCGGGGAGCGCACCTTTTCTTACCCCTGCTGTATTGAACCTTTCCTTTGGACTAAAACTTTACCGTTGGATTATTGGGTTGGAGGAAGAGTTGGCATGTTTGAGGCTTCCCCAATCTGAAGATGAGTTTGTTGAACTTGAATTCATTTTTTCCATTTTTCTACTTTTACATTTTTACACAAGGACTATGCATCATCGACCAAGCATGGACTTGAATTCTGTGCATTGCCGTTGCATTTTTTGTGTTTCTCTCTTTTCTCGTTACAGGTTTCGTGACATCGAGAGACAGGATTGACTCCTTACGTCGTAGAAGGACTTGTGAAATCAGATGATTTCAGATGGGGAGTGTTGTGTCCCATGAATGGGAACAACCTGTTGTTTTTATTTCTTGTATTGCATATTTTTCCTCCTATCAGGAAATTCCTTTGTTACTAGATAGATTTAGACTGTATGAAGTTTGTCCCTATGTTCCTCCCTTAGTTGGCTTCTGTATAGAATTGTTAAAGACATGTCTACAACCCTGTACAGATTATTCCTTTTCACGTGCCTTTACTTTGTACTTAATACAAGATTCTAGAAGAAAACTACAGCGTTTCTCCTGGTCTTTCTACAAGTCATCGTTTCTGGCTGAGTTAAAACTATCTGTTGATGCCGGTAGTGTGAGTACAATCATACAGTTATCTAAGGGACTGATAATTAGAGCGCTTGGGATTCATAGCTACAGAAACAGAATAGTGACTGTCACGGTGTGTGTTGTAACCCAGGACTCGGTTGCACTGTGATTCCCAAGACCAGTTATATATAAAGCAACCCAGAGGGAAGTTAAACTGTGTTTGATAATTCTGTGCAAAACTGTAACGTGCTGGAAGATATGTGCCATCTATGTGGTACGTGAAGGTGTGACGATGAATGAACGATACATGAAAGGGTTGTTTAAAGTGAACTGTTGGTCTCTTTGTGAGTGTGAGTCATCATCTGGTCCTGGACAACCAAAACCAGTGGCAGTATATGGTCTACAGGGGTTCCTAGCCCACACGGTGAAAGTCCATACAGCCAGCCAGAACCAGGTATTTCATGTAACGTGCCAGGGCATGTGGAGTCAATCCCTCGACCGCGACTACCATCCAGAGAAACTCTATATCTGCACTGTGTGGTATTCTTTGTTTTTTACTGATGTTTAACAGTAATAATTCAGAGTATCCAAGATGATTAAAAAAAGGAATGGTAATAATAAAGGACACTGCGATTCCCTCCTTGGGGCAACAGACACTGGGCAGAATAGAGCAATCACAGGAAGAATATGGAACAGTGGACATACTGTGTCTGCTGTGGGCTAAGATGACATCAGGCTATGCAGAATACAGATTTGATAATGGCAAGCATGTAAAGTAGTGCTGGCATCAGCACTTTTATTCACGGCAAATGCTGACCGGTAACCTGACATGTCTGATACAGTGCAGCATAGGCCAATTTTAAAAAAAAAGTAACAGAGTTTCTTGTGTTTGCTTTGCTTATTACTGTCTTACATGATGTGTCATTTATGGATTGCTGCCTTTCCTTCTTCCTTTTCCCCTCTACCATCCCAAAGTGCAGGCAACTGACAGTCTTGGTATCGACCCAGTAAAAAAAAGTAAAATATTTATGTTTTATCAATAAGATTCTACGATGGGTAAAAAAAGTATTTAGTCAGGCACCAATTGTGCAAGTTCTCCCATTTATAAAGGTGAGAGGCCTGTAATTGACATCATAGGTGACCACAATTATGAGAGACAAAATGAGAAAACAAATCCAGAAAATCACTTATCTGATTTGGCAAGATTTTTTTGCAAATTATGGTGGAAAATAAGTATTTGGTCAATAATAAAAGTTCATCTCAATATTTTGTTATATATCCTTTGTTGGCAATGACGGAGGTTAAACATTTTCTGTAAGGGCGGCTTTGCACACTACGACATCGCAGGTGCGATGTCGGTGGGGTCAAATCGAAAGTGACGCACATCCGGCGTCACTTGCGATGTCGTAGTGTGTAAATCCTAGATGATACGATGAACGAGCGCAAAAGCGTCGTTATCGTATCATCGGTGCAGGCTCCGACATTTCCATAATGCCGGTGCCGCGACAGGTACGATGTAGTTCCTCGTTCCTGCGGCAGCACACATCGCTGTGTGTGAAGCCGCAGGAACGAGGAACATCTCCTTACCTGCCACCAGCGGCTATACGGAAGGAAGGAGGTGGACGGGATGTTTGCATCCTGCTCATCTCCGCCCCTCCGCCGTCATTGGCTGCCTGCCGTGTGACGTCGCTGTGACGCTGCACGAGCCGCCCCCTTAGGAAGGAGGCGGGTCGCCGGCCAGAGTGACGGTCGCAGGGCAGGTGAGTGCATGTGAAGCTGGCGTAGCGATAATTATCGCTACGCCAGCTATCACAAGATATCGTACCTGCGACGGGGGCGGGGACTATCGAGTGTGACATCGCAGCATCGGCTTGCGATGTCGCAACGTGCAAAGCCCGCCCAAGTCTTCCCAAGGTTGGCACACACTGTTGGTGGTATGTTGGCCCATTCCTCCATGCAGATCTCTTCTAGAGCAGTGATGTTTTGTGCCTGTCGCTGGGCAACACGGACTTTCAACTTCCTGCAAAGGTTTTCTATGGGTTCAGATCTGGAGACTGGCTGGGCCACTCCAGGACCTTCATAGGCTTCTTATGAAGCCACTCCTTTGTTGTCCTGGCGGTATGCTTGGGATCATTATCATGCTGAAAAACCCAGCCACATTTCATCTTCAATGCCCTTGCTGATGGAAGGAGGTTTGCACTCAAAATCTCACGATATACAGCCCCATTCATTATTTCATGTACATGGATCCTGGTCCGTTTGCAGAGAAACAAACCCCAAATCATCATGTTGCCACCCCCATGCTTCACAGTAAGTATGGTGTTCTTTGAATGCAACTCAGCATTCTGTCTCCTCCAAACACAACAAGTTGATATGACATTCTGTCAATACTCTTCTGGATAATTCAAATGCTCTCTAGCAAATTTCAGATGGGTCCGGACATGTACTGGAAGGAGGGGAACACATCTGACACTGCAGGATGTGAGTCCCTGGTGGCGTAGTGTGTTACTGATGGTAGCCTTTGTTATGGTGGTCCCAGCTCTATGCAGGTCATTCACTATGTCCCCCCATGTGGTTCTGGGATTTTTGCTCACCATTCTTGTGATCATTTTAACCCCATGGGGTGAGATCTTGTGTAGAGCCCCAGATCGAGGGAGATTATCAGTGGTCTTGTATGTCTTCTATTTTCTTATTATTGCTCCCACAGTTGATTTCATCACACCAAGCTGCTTGCCTATTGCAGATTCAGGCTTCCCAGCCTGGTTCAGGGCTACAATTTTGTTTCTGCTGTGCTTCGACAGCTCTTTATCTTCACCATAGTGGAGCTTGAAGTGTGACTGTTTGAGGTTGTGGACAGGTGTCTATTATACTGATAACAAGTTCAAACAGGTGCCATTACTACAGGTAATGGAGTGGAGGACAGAGGAACCTCTTAAAGAAGTTACAGGTCTGTGAGAGCCAGAAATCTTGTATGTTTTTAGATGACTAAATACTTATTTTCCATCATAATTTGCAAAAAAAAATCTTGCCAAATCAGACAAGGTGATTTTCTGGATTTGTTTTCTCATTTTTCTCTCATAGTTGTGGTCTACCTATGATGTCAATTACAGGCCTCTCTCCTCTTTTGAAGTGGGAGAACTTGCACAATTGGTGGCTGACTAAATACTTTTTTCCCTACTGTACATGTTACGAACCCTCTTGATCTTTTTTTCAGCATCACCCCAGTCCCGCTGTGCCATCTTCTGACTGACCGGAAGTAAGAAGTTAAGTCACAAGCTCTCAATACAACTCTATGAGAGCCAGAACAAGGACAGAACATGGCTCTCTTAGAGTTGCATTGAGTTGTGACCTCCATTAATCACTGGAGCTGCTGGCAGGTCACAAAAGGACCGACCGGAGCAATGATGAAAACAGATGAAGATGCCGGAGGTTGAGTATAAGACAGGGGCCAGGAGACTTAGATTTAAAGCACTACTCCAACGTTGAGATTAAAATAAATGCTAAAGTGGTGCTTTAAGTAGAGGTCATAAATGGGATGTCACCAAATTTTCTGGTCCATTTTACCCATGTCAGCTTAGGGTCAGACTTATCATGGAATATGGGTTGTCCAAAGAATGTGTCATACGGTGTTTGGTTCTAAACTCACTGAGAGTCATGGTGGCATCTGATGCTGTTCACACTGCAGAATCTGACACTCCACACTATGCCTCCTTTAGTGCTTATGAGTTACAGAGACAGGCTCGAGCATTGACCAGCTGTGTTCTTATTAGTGATCGGGCTTGCTGGACTTAATTTTTGCTAGCCTGCTGGTTACCTCTTGGATCACATGTTGTGGGAGACCTAACACAGTGACTCCACGCCTTTTTAGGATGGAGGAGCCTGTCTTGCCATGTCGAAAAAAGCTTTTTGCTAAAGCAGTCCGTGTGCTGTTGTATCCCAAGTTCTGCTGGTGATTGTATTACGTTGTGTGTGGAGTTGTTGTGGAGTACTCCTGTTATCTTCTTGTTTCTTCCCTGCTCTTATTTTCCTCCTAAGCTCCTTTGTCTTAAGGCCCCTTTACACTAAACAACTTACCAGCGATCCCAACAACAATACAACCTGATAGGGATCACTGGTAAGTTGCTAGGAGGTTGCTGGTGAGAGGTCACACAGTCAGACGCTCCAGCGATCCCACCAGCAACCTGACCTGGCAGGGATCGCTGGAGCATCGCTACACGGGTTTCTGGTGAGCTGTCACCAGCAACCAGTGACCAGCCCCCAGCCAGCAGCGACGCACTGAAGCGATGCTGCGCTTGGTAACTAAGGTAAATATCGGGTAACCAACCCGATATTTACCTGGGTTACCAGCGCACGCAGCTACACGTGCAGAGAGCAGAAAGCCGCGCACACTGCTTAGCGCTGGCTCCCTGCTCTCCTACCTACAGTACACATCGGGTTATTTACCCGATGTGTGCTGCAGCTACATGTGCACAGAGCAGGAGCCGCGCACACTGCTTAGCGCTGGCTCCCTGCTCTCCTAGCTACAGTACACATCGGGTTAATTACCCGATGTGTGCTGTAGCTACACGTGCAGAGAGCAGGGAGCAGCGCACACTGCTTAGCGCTGGCTCCCTGCTCTCCTAGTTACAGCACACATGGGGTTAATTACCCGATGTGTACTCTGCTACACGTGCAAGGAGCAGGAGCCGGCACTGACAGTGAGAGCGGCGGAGGTTGGTAACGAAGGTAAATATCGGGTAACCAAGGACAGGGCTTCTTGGTTACCCGATGTTTACCGTGGTTACCAGTGTCCGCAGAAGCCGGCTCCTGCTGCCTGCACATTTAAGACCCCTTTACACACTGAGACTTTCTAGCGATCATGCAGCACAGCGGGAAACAAAGGACCAAAGAATGGTCCTGAATGATTTGTAGCGATCAGCAACTTCACAGCAGGGGCCAGGTCGCTGATGTGTGTCACACACTGCAATGTCGCAGGGGAGGTCACTATTACGTCACAAAACCAGTGACGTTACAGCGATGTCGTTTGCGATGTTGCAGTGTGTAAAGCCACCTTTAAACCCCTGGGTGTATGTGAAGTGAGAAAGAGATTTGGTTTCCCCTGTTTGTCTATTTCTGTTGGCTTTATCACTCCTACTCCATCCCTTCCCAGAGGTTGGGGGGAGGGGGGTATAAGATGAGGGCTGGTCAGAAGTGGTGCAAGGAAGGGGGCCCAGATAGTCTCACCATTAGAGGTAACCTTGAGATTAGGGATAGCTAGGGTCCCCTACCTGAGGGCCAGTCTATGTCCCCTGCTTTCTACCTACACCTTTGCAGAAAGATAACCTAGTGAAATTAAGTAGAGATGAGTGGATCGATTCGTGGGACTCCGGTCCAGTGTACATGACAGTGGTACCCAGCGGCTGGACAGGAGGCCTGTGAATCTCTTACCATCCGGCATCCGTGGCAGGGCTTTTCATTAACCAGGGCTCGCACAACGTTTTCTGTGATTCACATCGCTCACCCACTGCACATCCAGCACATTTCTCTAAAAGAAAATGGATTTCTACAAGAAAAGTAAGAAGTTAATCAGCATTAAAGCACCTTTATATCCATACCACTAGTTTGGGAAATAAAATCCTCATGACAGGTTTGCTTTTAAATTACTTACATTTAATTAACTCAAAGGTGTAAACAGTGATGGACAGGGCCATTGGGACACAGGACTATCCTCTTGTGGGCCCCACATCCTCAACGGGCCGTATTGGTGTATGTAGTAGAGGCCTGCAGATTAGTATGCAGTTAGAACGACCATGGGCCTATTAGAGGCAGCACACATTACCTTGCAGCTCATACAAGTAACATTAAAATGGTCGTTGGACTATCAAAAGCCGATGGCCATTCAACATCATTGCTACGCGCCCCACATTGACATATGCGAGTGAGCTCTGATGGTCAGCGGCCATTTTAATGACCGCACTGGATATGAAGCCGCAAGAGGATGCCAGTGGAGGGCAGGAACGTGAGAAAAATCTGGTGATTTGTGTATTACCTGTACACTATACACTGTATACAGAGCACAGGTGTATAATGTCACTCGTGGTAATATTAGTGTTATTAGTATTGTGGTTTTTAGTCATGATTATTATTGTAGTATTATTCAGTTCCTTTGTAGTGGTAATATGTGGTCTGGTCTCTTGTACAGTATATGTTATTATTGGTCTTGGTATAGTGCATTGTGTTGTGTATAGCGGTCACTTGTTCTCTCTGATATCAATATGGGGAAGCAAATATGCATTTAAAAATGTTCTCCAGTGGAAAAAAGTAATCACCTCTTCTAAGTCCACATTTACACTTTCAGTATTTGGCCAGTAGTTTACATCAATATTTGTAAGCCAAAACCAGGAGTCGGTGAAAAATGCAAAAGTGGAGCACATGTTTCTATTATACTTTTCCTCTAATTGTTCCACTCCAGATTTTGGCTTACAAATACTGATGTAAAATACAGAATGTGTGGACGTGACCTAAGGATAAGTGAGTAGTTTGGAAGGATAAGTAGTTGATTGGTGGGGTTCCGACTGCTGGCACCTGCATCGATCGTCAAAATGTGCAACTTTTATACTCAGTAGACTGGAGCTCATGTAAGATTCGACCACTGATCCATTAAATCCCTAAGTGACTGTGATTGCTGCACTTGGCTTTTTCTGGCAGCCCTAAAAAGGATGAATGGAGCTGCAGTCATACATCTGACCTGCTGCATTTTAAAATAGGGATAAAAGTGCCCTGTCAGGAATAAAAGTTCCCCGATATTCCGATCCCTGCAGTTTTCAATGATCGGAATCCACTGATCAATAAGTTAACACCTTCCTAACCTGTTGATCGATGATAACTTGTTTTCCCCAAAGAACCCCTTTAATGCATACATGTACATCCCAGTTATGTGCAGGAGCCTCCTGTATTTTACAGATGATGCTCCACTATAAAGGGGATAATGGCTAAGGCTGGTTTCAGACGTCCGTCTTTCACCTACGTGTAACATCTGTTTTTAAAACGGATGCCACATGTACCCATGTTGTTATTTGCTGTTACTCACACGTCCATGTTTTCACACGGTCCATGTGACCTCTCAAAACCCCGCACGCACAGACGCAGACATGTCCGATTTTTCTACGGTGTCACACGGATCGCACACTGATGTGATCCGTGTGACATCAGTGGGGCACGTACCGGAGAAAACACGAATCTTTTTAATAAAAAGGTTTTCTATATTTACCTGTATCCAGCGATGCTGTCTCCTGCTCCTGATCCCCGCTCATTAAACTCATAGAATATTCAGTGCCCTGTGGATCTGGAAGCAGGAGCAGTGCTGGGGACTTCAGTGCCAAGGACCGCATCTCTGAGTGAGTATTCAGCAGAGTGTGTGTGTGTTCAGTGTATACATGCATGTGCATTATGTGTGTGTATGTGCTCGGTGTGTCAATGTGTGTCTGCTATGTGTGTATACATATGTGTGTATATGTGCTCAGTGTATACTTGTGTGCGTATCCTGGGTGTGTGTGTGTGGTGAGAACCTGGAAGCCGGAACATCGCGGGGACAGCATCAGGGACTTATCACAGTTCCCAATGAACACTGATGAACCCGTGAAGCTGTAGTGCGGGTGTCGCGGGGGTCATCAAGATGTCATCAGGGTTTATTGGGAACTCCAATAACCTCCTGGATATCACTGTGCTTGCAGAATACTCACCTGTCCGCACAATGCCGTCCTCAGTGGTGCTGTACCCAGCGCTGCTCCAGATTCAAGGTCCTGGGTGCAGTGAATAATCCATGAATATAATGAGCGGGGGTCAGGAGCGGGAGGCAGCAGAACCGGAGACAGCAGGTAAATATGGAAAATCTTTTTATTTCACTGACCCATGTTTTATCCGGTACCTGTCACACATATGCAAACACTGATGTCACACGTGTGACCATAACCATGCGTGTGACTGATACCTGATTAAACACGGACATCTGAAAGCGGCCTAACAGGTATTTACAATAGCGGAAGTTTGACCCCTAGAGTTAATTGCTTCTGTGAGACCCAGACACTCCAGTTCGATCCTGGATAAAAATTAGATAACATAAATGTTGTCAGATAGGGAAAGTTAATATTTGGAAAGAATACGGCGCAAGTACTAAAAAAAAAAAAATCACATTTTCCTTGGGAATAATGGAATACTTGTCAGGGCCAATAAGTCTCCTCACACTTAATACCTCCCATTTTGTGCCTCACATTTATAAAAGATTTAAACAACTTGCAACTTGTTCTTTCATTTCTATTTCACTTCCATTAAAATATGGGAAGTAAATACCAAGAAGATATATTATTATATTGCAGATGGTGTAGAGTAATGGACAGTGTAATAGTGTTAGTAGGTACTAGATGATCCATGGCTATAAAAACAGACCTAAGGCAAATTTATTAAGTTTATTATTGTTGCAACAGATGAACAAATCTGTGAAATCTGTGATTTTTGCCAATGGGTGAATCTCCTATTACAAAGTTATATTTCCCTATAGGACTATGGAGACTGAAATAGAGATTATGGTGGAAAAAAAGTTCCAAAGTAGAAAACGTCTCCGCAACTGGGTCGATAATGAGTGTGTCTTTTGTGTAGGTAATTTATCAGTAATTAGGTTACAGAAGCAGCCCATTATTTTAATTTCCAAACAGATCTTATGCCCCTTCCAATAGCTTTACCAATGTGAACAAAACACGTTGAGATGGAATAAAATTATCTTGTGATGAATTTGGAGGTTTTCATTACCACTACGTGTAAAGCAGGTTACTTGGATGCAACAGTACAGATAATGAGGAGACAGTGGTAACCGAACCAACAATGGTTTATTAACTTTATACAAATCAAGGATGAGCACTTTAAATATCAAATAAGGGTGTCATGATTCACTTGTGGCTTTGTCTCTTACAGAGCCACTTTGTTTTGTGTGTTTTCCTGTTGCCGGTATTCTCTGGGGTATTGTCCGGTGGGAGGGGCCTATTCTGTCATGCCTCGTTTTGGGGAATCACGCTGAGTTGTTTTTTCCGGAATGCCGCCAGTGATAGTTCCTACTCAGCAGTGTATGCTTCTGATTCTTGTGACTGCGTTCTGATCTTGTTCCGCTACCCAGTGTTTCTCCCCGTGACCTCGTTCCTCCCGTTTTGTCTGTCCTCCCTGTCTCACTGACCCTTTGCTTGTTTTGTGACCCCAGCTCCGCTCTCCCCTCTGTTCTTACGTGTTACCTTGGCTTCTGACCCCGGCTTGTTCTCTGACTATGGCTCTGCTCTCCTTCTGTTCTTGACGATACCTCTTTGCATACCAATATTCAGCTCTCACGTAACCTTGGCTTCTCTTACTCTTCTGTTCAGACGTGACCTCCTAGCTACTGACATTCAGCTGATCGACTATTCTCTTGACATCCCCACTTAGGTACTGGTGACCCCTAGCGTTTCTTCCATCTCACTACACCTAGGAGCTCTGCATTTCTTAAGTGTTCCTGTGCCCCCTGGTGGTAACATTACAAAGGGTATGACACAAGTAATAATGGTAAAGCAGATTATTTCACAATGAAGAAATTAGCAACACAAGTTTGCAGAATCCAATCACAGTATTATTTATACACTATTGTTTTATACCAAGTAAAGGTCACCACTGGCGTTGTCTTCTCTAAACACCTCTAGGAGGAAAACGTCAATGTCACCCTACTTTCCACTGTTGACTGCTTAACTAAACAATACTAAACAGTGTACAGGACATAACCAGGTTGTAGGTAGACTCTATCAGCTAGGCCGCAAGTCCAGGAGGGTGGGATCCCTGCACACACTTTGAGTGGGGACTGAAGAACGGCCCACAAAAAATGCCTGTGCAGGAAACATCGTCCCACTTAAAAAGGTCATCTGATACAGCCGGATTGTCTCTTTAACCTAGTTCGGATCTGTGACGCCCTGGGCAAGCCAGGGGTCACAGGTAATGACATCACTACACCCCGGTTAGGTACACCTGAGCTAAACCTGAAATCCTTGTTGCCTTCCTCCAGGGGCTGATGTCCACACCAGGGGGTGGAGCCAGGCGGTTGGTCTCCACCCACCAAAGAGTTCACAGTCCTGGAGGCGGGAAAACCAGGCAGTTCAGTTTTGGAGGAGAGAGGAGTAGTGCAGTGGGAGTGAAAGGAGGAAAAGTGACAGTTTGAAAGCCTGAAGTTGGTCCGGGTGTGTGCCCCGGACCGAGACAGCAAGGTTAGCAGACGGCGGTGACCGTCTGCAGGAGTGGCCTATCGGAGTTATCGTAAGGACCGCGGACGGGTTGTGGCCCGGCGGTACCGGACCGGTACACAAGGAGAAGCCAGCACCATTGGCAGGGGCCTTTCGGATCCCGGCAAGGCTAGGAGTCGCCGTGAATTTGCCAAATCCGTCAGTGAAGGGGACCTCTGGGTCTCCAAACAGCTAAGTCCCAATTGAAGGCAACAGTCCAACCATATGAGAGAGACACCGCCACCGCCAAGGCACCAGTTTCTCAGGGCCAGCGCCTGCGGGTAAAGAGGGGCTCCTCCGGCCCATATCCAAGTCGGGGAGCGGGTTACCGGTGGGAATCCATCGCTACCAACAGTGAACGTAGGTGCAGGGGAAGAGACAGTCACCGTTAACTACCGGGGAAAAGCAACAGCAGCCGTCCGTGGGAACCGTCTTTCCAGCCGTGTGTTTTACCGAGAACTGTGTCATCGTCTCAGGCTGAGTGAGTACCACCGTGCCGTGAGGCACAGCGCTGCCCCCGCGACCCTGCACCTCACCAAGCCCTGCACCGGCCCTGCCACCCCTCATCCTCCACCTCATCACTGGGCCCCGGGACAACCACCCCCTACCCACGGAGGGGAGAACTAACAACTTTGCTGCTCCCTGTCACCGCTCCCGGGATCCCCACACAGAGCAGCGGTGGTGCTATCAAAAATCACCACAACCGTGGGTGGCGTCAAGGACAATAAATCCCCAAAAATCAAACCCCTTTCACTCACGGGCGAGGAGCGCCGCTCGAGTCCCCGGGATCCGGCCCATCACTCGAGCCACCGAGCAGCAGCAAGCCGCAGCAGCCGCGGCAGCCGGACCCAAGCAGTGGGAGAGCGCGGCGTCCCCTCCTCCGCCCGCGACAACTTGGCGTCACGAACAGGATCTTACCGCTCTGCCGTTGGGTAGAGGTGCGCCTTGTTACCGCCGGAGGTGTCCGGCCGAAAAATTTCAGAAGCCGCCATCTTTGGCGCGAAAAGTTCCCGCTCGAGCGTCTTCTCGAGTAGTGGAGGCGCGAAGGCCAAAACCCCGCCCTAATAGAGGAGGAGCCGGAAAGAGGCTAGGGGGGACGAAATGGCGACTGGTCGCATGTAGCCGCGACTATAAAAGCAGGGATGCCAGGACTCTGCGGCCATCTTGTTGCTAGTTCCTGGAGAGCGCGACTGCTAGGATGTCCGCTCCAACTAACAGCAACGAAACCCCGGCACCGGGCACAGCGGCGTGGGTAGAAGACCGGACCGCCCCGCTGAATCAACGTCTGCAGGCCCGCATGCAGCTCCTCCTGGAGGAGTGGGAGGCCGACATGGCGGACGTGGTGGCTACTATGCGGAGATGCGAGGTGGAGAAAGATTTGGAGGAATGGGTAAGAGACCCACGTCCCTGTACTCCCGAGGGATCGGCCGCTGTGGTTGAGGGGCCCGGCCTACACCCGTTCACCCTGCTGTCTCCCCCACTACCCGCGTTAGACGCTGCCGCCCCGCCACTAGGCCCGCTACCTGTCCACCCGGTAGCGGTACCCTGCCCGTCCGCCCAAGCGGACCGACCGGCTGCAGACGCCCGGTGCGGCCCTGAGCTGCTTCCCCAGAGG
Source organism: Anomaloglossus baeobatrachus (assembly GCF_048569485.1). NCBI lineage: Eukaryota > Metazoa > Chordata > Amphibia > Anura > Aromobatidae > Anomaloglossus > Anomaloglossus baeobatrachus. The sequence continues at coordinate 65,384,426 of NC_134360.1, read as the reverse complement.
CCACCGGAGCCGCGGTCCCTTAGTGAAAATGTGTTGGAGGCCCCGGCAGTGATTGCACCGGGTTCCATGCCCGAGCTCGGGACTGTGGCGTGGATGAGGGCCAGAGTAGTTGAGTTCAACCAACGTCAACAGAATCAGATCTTCCGGATGATGGAGCAGTGGACCCATGAGGTGGAGATGCTGATTGCAACTACCCCAATGTACGGGATGGGAACAGATGTGACGGAGCCGACTGGTGACCCACGTCCCTATATCCTACCAGGACCGGCCGCTGCGGCTGAGGGGCCCGGCCCAATCACGACCCACGCCTCACCCTTACCGTTACTTTTGGGGCGCCTCAGTGTTGGCCAGCCTGACCTACTGCCCCACGCTACAGAGGAAGGAGCTGAGGTGCTGGATACTGAAAGCCAGGAGGCTGCGGCAGCTGGTGGCAACCCGCCTGACACAGATACAAGTGACAGTGACTCCAGCGACTCCAGCTCTGGTGCTGAGCCCGCCCCTGAAGGTGTGGAGGCAAGGGAGCGTCTCCGCTATGTGGGGGAACCGGTAGTTTATTACACCGCGCGTAATGGTGGGAATGGATACCGGGCGCCCATGTCACAGCAAGCCTGTCACTGCATGTTTGATATGCTGGTGGCAGAGGATCCAGCAGACACTGAGGAGTCGGAGTAGGGCAACGGAGCAACGTTGCACCGTCCCCGTTGGGACCACGAAAGTCTGTATGTGTGTACAAGTTTTAAAGTTCTGAAAGTTATGAGAAAATGATAAGTGATCAATCGAGGAAGTCACCTGATTGAACCGTGATTTGGAACCGGCCGTTGCCGGCATTGTTATCCCCGTGGGAACCATCTACAGTTTTGCATAGAAACTTCAATGAACAGGCCCGAGAACTTGCAGGGCAACCACAAACGTTAGTGGCATGTAAATATGTTTTGTTGCAGCTTACCGTTACCGCCTCCGGAGAGGCAGGTTGGAGGAAGGGCCCGCAGTGGAGCAGGCTGCGGCCCAGCCACCACCGGAACCGGTGGCGATCCTCTGGAGGGGAAGGACAGATCCCGCTCGGGTAACTTTTGCTGGACTGGGGTCAAGGGGTGCTGCCTGTTTCTTAGGGGCAGCATCAGGGCCAGGTTGCTTGGGTGGGTAAGAGCGGAAGCCGCAACCGTTGTAACCGTTATCGTAACGTTTAAGAAAAGTGCCTCCCGTTGTGGGATGATGTTATTCTACTTGTATTGTGTTTTTTATCTTTTTCAGAAAAATAAAACCGGTGTTGGACGGGCAGCCCGCGGACGGTCTGCATTTTGCTAAGGGGGAATGTGACGCCCTGGGCAAGCCAGGGGTCACAGGTAATGACATCACCACACCCTACACCCCGGTTAGGTACACCTGAGCTAAACCTGAAATCCTTGTTGCCTTCCTCCAGGGGCTGATGTCCACACCAGGGGGTGGAGCCAGGCGGTTGGTCTCCACCCACCAAGGAGTTCACAGTCCTGGAGGCGGGAAAACCAGGCAGTTCAGTTTTGGAGGAGAGAGGATGAGTGCAGTGGGAGTGAAAGGAGGAAAAGTGACAGTTTGAAAGCCTGAAGTTGGTCCGGGTGTGTGCCCCGGACCGAGACAGCAAGGTTAGCAGACGGCGGTGACCGTCTGCAGGAGTGGCCTATCAGAGTTACAGTAAAGACCACGGACGGGTGGTGGCCTGGCGGTACCGGACCGGTACACAAGGAGAAGCCAGCACCATTGGCAGGGGCCTTTCGAATCCCGGCAAGGCTAGGAGTCGCCGTGAATTTGCCAAATCCATCAGTGAAGGGGACCTCCGGGTCTCCAAACAGCTAAGTCCCGATTGAAGGCAACAGTCCAACCGTATGAGAGAGACACCGCCACCACCAAGGCACCAGTTTCTCAGGGCCAGCGCCTGCGGGCAAAGAGGGGCTCCTCCGGCCCATATCCAAGTCGGGGAGTGGGTTACCGGTGGGAATCCATCGCTACCAACAGTGAACGTAGGTGCAGGGAAAGAGACAGTCACCGTTAACTACCGGGGAAAAGCAACAGCAGCCGTCCGTGGGAACCGTCTTTCCAGCCGTGTGTTTTACCGAGAACTGTGTCATTCTCTCAGGCTGAGTGACTACCACCATGCCGTGAGGCACAGCGCTGCCCCCACGACCCTGCACCTCACCAAGCCCTGCACCGGCCCTGCCACTCCTCATCCTCCACCTCATCACTGGGCCCCGGGACAACCACCCCCTACCCACGGAGGGGAGAACTAACACCTTTGCTGCTCCCTGTCACCGCTCCCGGGATCCCCACACAGAGCAGCGGTGGTGCTATCAAAAATCACCACAACCGTGGGTGGCGTCACGGACAATAAATCCCCAAAACCAAACCCCTTTCACTCACGGGTGAGGAGCGCCGCTTGAGTCCCCGGGATCCGGCCCATCGCTCGAGCCACCGAGCAGCAGCAAGCCACAGCAGCCGCGGCAGCCAGACCCGAGCAGTGGGAGAGCGCAGCGTCCCCTCCTCCACCCGCGACAGATCGGGTCACAGTCTTCTACTGACGCTGATCAAGGGCGCAGGTCAGAGGCTTCTACTGGTGCAGTTCACAGCCTTCTACTGGCGCTGGTAAGGGTATTTCTACTGGCGTAGCTCAGGGATCTCTACTGGCATTGGTATACATCAGACCCTCTCTGGAATCAGACCTCTCTAGGGCCTTTTGTGGCCATAGTGGCTGTAAGCCTGATTTGCTGCCAGACAACCTTCCTAGTGCAGGACTAAATTTTACTGATGGCAGAAGTAATTGACACAGTGGTCATAGCTGTAAGCTGCAGGCATCACAAAATTTTGAAAAAGAATCAATATGTAAAAAAATCATACCTAAAAGGGTGTGTAAGATGAGAGGCTATCACAAAAAAAGCCCCGATGAGTGTTTTGTGTGTTTATAGAGACTGCTTTCTCAAGGGGGAATGGGGTACTATAGACTGGCAAGACCTTAAATGACATGGTCATCGGCATGTCACCGGACCACCGCCCAATGAAATTGATATGGCGCCAGCTCATGTGCTCTCAATCACGAGTACTGAGCAACCACCACCACTGGAGTCAGGATGAAGCTGCGCATGCGCAAAAGAATGAACTCATCACCATAGCTCCAGGACATGATCGCACACCACTGAAAGGCTGGGTAATGGAAGGGCGCAAAGCAGGAGAATATGCACGCACATCAATTCATATGGACAGAAGAGTATTTCATTATCCAAAAAATACAAAAATGACATTGCTTAATATTGATAAAAGACCACAGAAAAATACAAAATAAGAAATCACTGTAGTGAAATTCAAATATACAAATACAAAAATTATCAAAAATATTTTATGCACACAAACACAATATAGCACAATATTCTGAAGATCTTCATTGGATAGTCCAAAAACGTCATTGTAGAACATAGGATGAAAGGCTTGTTTTTGATTCTGAAGGTCTTCATTGCATAGTCCAAACACTATTGTTTTTGATTATATAGACTTCTAGAATAAAGGGATACCAGTGAGGAAAACACAAGAGAGAATTTCTTTCAGTAAATCACTATAGACTGGCAGGACCTTAAATGATGTGACTAAAGGTCTTTCCAGTCTATATTACACCATCCACTTCGATCAAGCAGTCCATCTAAACATGCGAAATGCGCCTCGGGGCTATATTCTGTGATAACCTCTCATCGTACACACTCTTTTAGGTAAGATTTGTACATATTGATTGTTTTGCACCATTTTTTAATGCCTGCAGTTTACAGCTATGACCACTGTTGATTACTTCTGCCTTCAGTAAACTTAGTGCTGGCATTATTTGTGAAATACAACTGTGATATTTTTAGGTGTAGACTTGATTTGGCAATCTATATACTGAATTTATTGTCTTCCACTAATGTCATTGTATTTTCAACAAGTTTTTCAGTAAAAAAAAACTCCTGCAGTTTTAAGCATTAAAGGGAATATGTCAGCAGGGTTTTGCTATGCAATCTGAGGACAGCATGCTGTTGGGGTTAAAACACAGAATTCAACTATATGTCACTTTCCACCTCCTGTGCTCATGTTTACTTATACTGAGTGTTCTATCACTAGAACATTATTATTACTGTGACTTGTTGGCTTGTGCCATGTTGTCCGACTCTGCCCCCTCTTGTGATTAGCAGATCACTGTCTATTGCATTGTACATTGAAAGCCTGGTGTGGGTAGGGACAAATGTTTAAGCTCTGCTCCATGGCTAAGTCTAAAAGTTTGATTATGTCAGAACCGCTGCACCCAGTAATCTAAATTATACATTAATGGATTCAGGGCCTCTTTGCCTACAACATGCTGCTCTCAGATGAGGTAACAAAAACCAACTGACAGATTCCGTTTAAAACTGTACTGTTTCTCCTTCCTGCTAATTGACCATTGCACTATGCATTGCCAGATCAAATCAACCTGTCCATAATTTTTGGGTGTGACACCAGCATTGGCACGCTCAGTTGAGTTGTCTTGTCAGGACTAGTACTCAGAGCTTCAGGTACCTCATGCAGACATTCAACCTCTGGCTCTCCTCTATGGGACACAGTGACCTTATTCACCAGGCCACCTGACTACACTTCACCATCAGGCCACACGCCTTAAGCTGGTGTCACACTAAGCGACAGCGACGACGACGTCGCTGTTACGTCACCATTTTCGGTGACGTAACAACGACCTTGTAAGTCGCTGTTATGATCGCTGCTTAGCTGTCAAACACAGCAGAAGCAGCGATCATAACGTCGCTGTGCTACATGTGCAGAGAGCAGGGAGCCGCGCTTAGCGCTGGCTCCTTGCTCTCCTAGGTGCAGTACACATCGGGTTAATTAACCCGATGTGTGCTGCAGCTACATGTCACAGTGCAGAGAGCAGGGAGCCGCGCACACTGTTTAGCGCTGGCTCCTTGCTCTCCTTGCTACAGTATACATCGGGTTAATTACCCAATGCATACTGCAGCCACATGTCACAGTGCAGGAGCCGGCACTGGCAGCAAGGGCGGAGGCTGGTAACCAGCGTAAACATCGGGTAACCAGGGAAAGGTCTTCCCTTGGTTACCCGATGTTTACGCTGGTTACAGCTTACCGCAGCTGCCAGTGCCGGCTCCTGATCGCTTCATTTCGTCGCTCTCTCGCTGTCACACACAGCGATGTGTGTGTCACAGCGGGAGAGTGACGACCAAAAAATGAAGCTGGACATTCAGCAACGACCGGCGACCTCACAGCAGGGGCCAGGTCGTTGCTGGATGTCACACACAGCGACAGCGACGGGACGTCGCTGCAACGTCACAGAAAATGGTGACGTAGCAGCGACGTCGTTGTCGTCGTCGTTATGTGTGACACCAGCTTTAGGTCTTTCCAGCCTCATAGTAGTCCAGAACATGGGATGACACCCTCGTAACGGTATCTCTATCAGCGGCATCAGCATATCATCTCCAACACCTGACTATGATTAGGTGTGAGTCCTACCTCCACCTTATCTCTGGAGTCAATGCCTTTTTAACATCCAGGTGCAAACTGGCTCCACCCAAGTCACTTTCAGGCACCAGGGTAATTCAGATGTCTTCCTACAGGCAAATGATGCTGTTTCGCTTACTCCTCGGCATCTTGCATCACAACTCCACCTTCCTCTGGATGGGAGTACTTCTGGCTTATCACCCAGTTTCTTCCAGGTCTCCGCCTGTTCATTGCCGTCAGTCTGCAACAGGCTGACCTTCCTTTTCTTCAGCCTCAAGGCAGGTAGTCCCTACTATAGATTGACTTTACCAGGTACGGCACTCCATCTGGTAGGTACAACCTTTGGATACAACCTTTGGATAGCTGGGAGAATCTTTGTGCCCTTTCTGTTCTTTGATGCCCATGATGGATGGAACTCTCCCTTCATGCTATGCCACTGTCTACCAGTCACTGTCTACATCCCGTAACATCCCGCCCACCTCCTTCCTTCCACATTGCCGGTGGACGTAGGTAAGGAGATGTTTGTCGGTCCTTCGGTGTCACACATAGTGATGTGTGATGCCACAGGAACGACAAACAACATTGTACCGGTGGCAGCAGCGATATTAAGGAAATGAGCGACGTGTCAACGATCACCGTTTTGGAACGATTTTGTCATCGTTGATCGTCGCTTATTGGTGTCACACGCTGCGATGTCACTACCGGCGCCGGTTGTGCGTCACTAACGACACTACCCCAACGATATATCGGTAGCGATGTTGCAGCATGTAAAGCACCCTTTAACCTTATATCTGTACTTAAATAATTTCTTCTAATTAACAGGTTCTCTAAAAAAAACTTTTTCAAGGATCATTCTTGTTAGGTAATGGTTCCCAATTACTTACTTTTAGTCATTGCTTCTAATACCTTGGTTACTTCCATGATGTCTTTATTGGCCATGCTTGTTGTACAAATCAGGTAAGGAATGGATGAGTCTCAATTTACCCAACAGAGCTCAAAAGAGTGTCCTTTTACCTTCATCGGGTTGGTATATGTGTGTATGTTTGGGTTTTCCAGCATAGAAATGCATACCTGACTATTCTGTCGCGGGCGGAGGAGGGGACGCCGCGCTCTCCCACTGCTGCTCGGGTCCGGCTGCCGCGGCTGCTGCGGCCTGCCGCTGCTCGGTGGCTCGAGCGATGGGCCGGATCCCGGGGACTCGAGCGGCGCTCCTCGCCCGTGAGTGAAAGGGGGTTTTTGGGTGTGGGGATTGTTTATTGTCCGTGACGCCACCCACGGTTGTGGTGATTTGTTGACACCACCGCTGCTCTGTATGGGGATCCCGGGAGGGATGGTATGGAGCAGCCAGTTGTTGTGTTGCCCCTCTGTGGGTAGGGGTTGGTGATCCCGGGGCCCAGTGATGAAGTGGGAGATGCAGGGCTTGGTGGGCGCAGGGACGCGGGGGCAGCGCTGTGCCTTGCGGCACTGTGGTACTCACTCAGCCTGAGACGATGACACAGTTCTCGGTAAAACACACGGCTGCAAAGACGGTTCCCACGGACGGCTGCACTTGCTTTCCCCAGTAGGTGACGGTAATGGTCCCTCTGTCCTGCACCTAAGTTGATAATGGTTGCGATGGGTTCCCACCGGTAACCCGCTCCCCGCCTTGGATATGGGCCAGAGGAGCCCTACTTTGCCCGCAGGCGCTGGCCCTGAGAAACTGGTGCCCTTGCGGTTGCGGTGCCCCTCCGTTACGGTTGGACTGTTGTCTTCAATCGGGACTTGGTTGTTAGGAGACAGACGTCCCCTTCACTGACGGATTTGGCAAATTATGGCGACTCCTAGCCTTGCCGGGATCCGAAAGGCCCCTGCCCTGGTGCTGACTGTTCTTCGTATACTGCTCCAGACCGCCGGGTCACCACCCGTCCGCGGTCCTTCCAGCAACCTCCAAGCAGTCCCCCTGCAGACTATCACCGCCGTCTGCTGACCTTGCTGTCACTGTCCGGGGCACACACCCGGACCAACTTCAGGCTTTACTACTGTCACTTTTCTGTCACTTCAGCTTTTCTCTTTAGCTCCACTGCTACTTCCTTCTACTTCACTTCCCTAAACTGCACTGCCTGGTTCTCCCGCCTCCAGGGCTGTGAACTCCTCGGTGGGCGGAGCCAACCGCCTGGCCCACCCCCTGGTGTGAACATCAGCCCCTGGAGGAAGGCAACAAGGATTTTGGTTAGCCTTGGTGTTCCTAACTGGGGTGTAGGGTGTGGTGGTGTGATGACCTGTGACCCCTGGCTTGCCCAGGGCGTCACATTCCCCCTTAGCAAAATGCAGACCGTCCGCGGGCTGCCTGTCCAACACCGGTTTTATTTTCTGAAAAATATGTAAAAGAGAATAACACACAAACAACTTATGACATCATCCCACATCGGGAGGCACATTTCTTAAACGTTGCTAACGGTTTACGGTTACGGTCTCCGCTCTCTCCCACCCAAGCAACCTGGCCCTGATGCTGCCCCTAAAACCCAGGCAGCACCCCTTGACCCAAGTCCAGCACAAGTTACCCGAGCGGGATCTGTCCTTCCCCTCCAGAGGGTAGCCACCGGTTCCTGTGGTGGCTGGGCCCCAGCCTGCTCTGCTGAGGGCCCTCCCTCCAACCTGCCTCTCCAGAGGCGGCAATGCGGAAACGGTAACGGTAAAACAACTTATTTACATGCCACTAACGTTTGTGGTTGCCCTGCAAGTTCACGGGCTTGTCCATGGAAAGTTCTCCATGCAAAACTTTTTAAACGGTCCCCACGGGGACAACGGTGCCGGCAAAGGCTGGTTTTCTCAATCACGGTTAATCAGATGAAGCTTCGGTTCCATTTTTGCTTATCATTTTCATTTTTAAACTTTCAAACACAACTCAGTGGTGGTCCCAACAGGGACTGCTGCAGCGGTGCTCCGCTGCCTTTACTCGTACTCTTCTGCTGAGGCGGACCCATCCTCTGCCACCAGCATATCAAACATGCACTGACATGCCTGCTGTGACAGGGATACCTGGTACCCATTTCCACCGGTACGCGGGGTATGAAAAACCACGGGGTCTCCTGCATAGCGGGAACGCTCACTTGCCTCTTCAAACTCAGCAGCGGACCCGGGGCCGAGGCCGGAGTCATCATCTCTTGTTCCTGCGCCAGGCGGGTTACCGCCAGCTGCCGCAGCCTCCTGGCCTCCAGCATCCAGCACATCAGATCCCTCTGCAGCAGCACGGGGCAGCAGGTCAGGCGAGTTTACACTGAGGCGCCCCATAAGTAACGGCAAGGGTGATGCATAGGCCGAGACTAGGCCGGGCCCCTCAGCCGCAGCGGCCAGTCCAGGTAGGACATAGGGACGTGGGTCACCAATCGACTCTGCTACATCCATTCCCCCTCCGTACCTCGGGGTAGTCGTAGTCAGCATCTCCACCTCGCTGGTCCACTGCTCCATCATCTGGAGGATTTGTTCCTGCTGACGCTGGTGGAACTGAATCACCCGGGCCCTCATCCAGGCCACGGTCCCGGGCTCAGGGTCTGGCACAGTCTCTACTGGGACTTCTGGCACCATGCTGTTAAGGGGCCGCGGTTCTAGCGGTTCCCCCTGGTGTACTTCAGGGACGTCCCGAACGTCTGCAGCCGGCTGGTCCGCCGGAGCGGCTGGGCAGGGTATCGCTACCGGTTGGGCAGGTAGCGGGCCTAATGGCGGAGCGGCAGCAGCTATCACGGGTAGCGGGGAGAGAGGCAGGGTGAGCGGAAGCCAGCCGGGCCCCTCAGCTCTAATGGCCGATCCTTCAGGAATACAGGGGCGTGGGTCACTTACCCGCTCCTCCAAATCCTCTTCTACCTCGCGTCTCCACATAGCAGCCACCACATCCGCCATGTCGATCTCCCACTCCTCCAGGAGGAGTTGCATATGGGCCTGCAGACGATTACTCAGCGGGACGGTCCGGTCCCTCAACCACGTCGCCGTGCCGGGCGCGGGGGTCTCGCTGTTATTGATTGGAGCGGACATCTCGGCAGTCGTGCTTTCCAGGAACTAGCAACAAGATGGCCACAGGGTCCTGGCGTCCCTGCTTTTATAGCCACCTCACATGCGTCCAGCCGCCATCGCGTCCCCCTTAGCTTCTTTCCGGCCCCTCCTCTATTGGGGCAGGGTTTTGGCCTTCGCGCCTCTGCTACTCGAGAAGACGCTCGAGCGGGAACTTTTCGCACCAAAGATGGCGACTTCTGGAATTTTTCAGCCGGATACCTCCGGCGGTCACAAGGCGCACCTCTACCCAACGGCAGAGCGGTAAGATCCTGTTCGTGACGCCAAGTTGTCGCGGGCGGAGGAGGGGACGCCGCGCTCTCCCACTGCTGCTCGGGTCCGGCTGCCGCGGCTGCTGCGGCCTGCCGCTGCTCGGTGGCTCGAGCGATGGGCCAGATCCCGGGGACTTGAGCGGCGCTCCTCGCCCGTGAGTGAAAGGGGGTTTTTGGGTGTGGGGATTGTTTATTGTCCGTAACGCCACCCACGGTTGTGGTGATTTGTTGACACCACCGCTGCTCTGTATGGGGATCCTGGGAGGGATGGTATGGAGCAGCCAGTTGTTGTGTTGCCCCTTCGTGGGTAGGGGTTGGTGATCCCGGGGCCCAGTGATGAAGTGGGAGATGCAGGGCTTGGTGGGCGCAGGGACGCGGGGGCAGCGCTGTGCCTTGCGGCACTGTGGTACTTACTCAGCCTGAGACGATGACACAGTTCTCGGTAAAACACACGGCTGGAAAGACGGTTCCCACGGACGGCTGCACTTGCTTTCCCCAGTAGGTGACGGTGATGGTCCCTCTGTCCTGCACCTAAGTTGATAATGGTTGCGATGGGTTCCCACCGGTAACCCGCTCCCCGGCTTGGATATGGGCCGGAGGAGCCCTACTTTGCCCGCAGGCGCTGGCCCTGAGAAACTGGTGCCCTGGCGGTGGCGGTGTCTCTCCGTTACGGTTGGACTGTTGCCTTCAATCGGGACTTGGTTGTTAGGAGACAGACGTCCCCTTCACTGACGGATTTGGCAAATTATGGCGACTCCTAGCCTTGCCGGGATCCGAAAGGCCCCTGCCCTGGTGCTGACTGTTCTTCGTATACTGCTCCAGACCGCCGGGTCACCACCCGTCCGCGGTCCTTCCAGCAACCTCCAAGCAGTCCCCCTGCAGACTATCTAAAGAATGTATGTCTGGAACACCAATGGTGTGAACAGGGTGCAAGACTCAAAAATATACAACTAAACAATAGGATGGTGTGCAACTCTTTATCCTATTGTTTAGTTGTATATTTTTGAGTCTTGCACCCTGTTCACACCATTGGTGTTCCAGACATACATTCTTTAGTTAGTATGCACTTTTTGTCTGAGAACCCTGCCCCACCCATAGCCATGTCTCTTATTTCACACATATATAGCTTGGTCCCTTGCTTCCCATACAGAGCAAGTTTTTTAACTGCAGGTGAGGTTACACATAGGTTAGGGACCCCAAAAATAGAGATTACCTTGGCGTTTGGTTTTGGGGCTCCTTTGCATTGATCAATACAATGGCTAAATATCTCTCATTTCTATTTTTCATAGCGGTTATGCAGATACCATTTTCATGTTTTTCACTTATTTCAGATAGTCCATTGTATTTTTCAGTCTAGTATTCATATAGCAGTTATGCTTTTCATTATTCCCCTATACATTGTGACTGGTGTGCAACTCTTTATCCTATTGTTCCCCTGCAGACTATCACCGCCGTCTGCTGACCTTGCTGTCACTGTCCGGGGCACACACCCGGACCAACTTCAGGCTTTACTACTGTCACTTTTCTGTCACTTCAGCTTTTCTCTTTAGCTCCACTGCTACTTCCTTCTACTTCACTTCCCTAAACTGCACTGCCTGGTTCTCCCGCCTCCAGGGCTGTGAACTCCTCGGTGGGCGGAGCCAACTGCCTGGCCCACCCCCTGGTGTGAACATCAGCCCCTGGAGGAAGGCAACAAGGATTTTGGTTAGCCTTGGTGTTCCTAACTGGGGTGTAGGGTGTGGTGGTGTGATGACCTGTGACCCCTGGCTTGCCCAGGGCGTCACAATTCTATGTAGAGATATCTAGTAAAACTAAAAGAAAAATGTATACTTTATGAAAGTCATATTTCAAAAAGTACACATATATGTTTATGTAGCAGAGCTGTGTGTATGTAGCAGAGCTATGTGTATGTAGCAGAGCTGTGTGTATATAGCAGAGCTGTGTGTATATAGCAGAGCTATGTGTATGTAGCAGAACTGCGTGTATGTGGCAAAGCTGTTTGTGTATGTTGAACAGTTGTGAGGGTGTATGTAGGATAGCTGTATTGCCAACCATCCAGAAATTCCTGGACAGTCCGTAAAAATAGGACACTCCTGCTCTGTCCATAAAATTTGTTTAAGGTGTCCATAATTTTTTTGAAGCTAAAGAAACTTATATAGATTATCTTGACTGCAGTTATCATAATTTTAGCGTTTACCGTGAATGCAGATGAACTATGGACTGTAGAGTAGACATATATCACTTCTAATCATAATGTTTTATTAAGGTTTTCAAATACGTCCATAAAAAATATTGTATGTCCGTGATTTTTTGATAAGCTGTGTGTTTGTGTGCACTTCACAGAGCTGTGTTTGTACATGTAGCAGAGCTGAGAGAAAGCCATGGAACCCATAGGGTGGAGGGGCGACATGACTAGAGGGAAGGGAAGGAGTGATGGGGTTAATGGAAACAGGAATGGTTTGTTTATAAGGCAGAGTAAAGGGATTGGTGGGTAGGAGGAGTTCCCTGGAGGAAGAGGTGGGACAGTTGAGGGGTGTAAGTAAAGGACTTTGACTTACCCCCTCTCTCTTGACTTCCGGATATGGAACGATCTGACTGGAGAGGTTCCTATAAGGTGTCAGGACGTCACCTTCTATTTCTCCATGGAGGAGTGGGAGTATTTAGAAGGACACAAAGATCTGTACAAGGACGTCATGATGGAGGTTCCCCAGCCCCTCACATCACCAGACTTCCGGATATGGAACGATCCGGACGTGCGACAGGATGGCTGCTACCCGGGAGCAGCGGATTCATCATGGCAGTGCACGGGCCCCTGGCAGCGCGGTCCCACGTCTTGGCTGCTGGGGGTTAACCCGTTGGCACTTTCCCCTCGCTCCCCTGTCAGCTGCGGGCGGCGTCCCCCCTCCCTCATATCTCAGGTACTTGCCGTGTGCGGGGGGAGCGAGGAGGAGATGCGAGAGCCCCTTCGGGGACCCTCCGCGGTAGGACGTGGGCAGGGCAGTACTCAGCTGCTGCTCCGGCCGCGGGAGGAATCTCCGTCCGGGCCGCGGCAGCCGGGAGGGGGGCGTGGCTTGGCTGCGGCCTACTTCCGGTCCGAGCCGCGGCCTGGATTGCTGGATGCGGCGGCTCCCGGACGGGGAGAGCGCCCGGCGGTGACAGAGGCCAGCTTTACCCCTCGCGGAAGGCGGGGGGGGGGGCCGCGGAGCTGCAGCCAGTGGTGGGTCCGGCACCAGGGCAGGCGGGCCTGGGGCGACGGGTGCCCAGGAAGCGTCGGTGAGTGGGGGTGACGGCAGGGGCCCTGCAGTTCCTGCTTGGTCACCCAGATCAGGTTGCAGCTCCCGGCCGCGGCGGTCTCCCCCAGGAGGGGGAGGGCCCAGCGGACAGAGGCTTTCATGGGGCCCAGGAGGGCTGGATGCGGCGGCTCCTGGCCAGGAGAGCGCCCGGCGAGGACGGAGGCCAGCGTTACCCCCCCCCCCCCCCCGCGGGTGGAGGGGGGGGGGCCGGGGGGCTGCAGCCAGCAAGGGGTCCGGCATCAGGGCAGGCGAGCATGGTGCGAGCGACGGATGCCCGGGAGGCGTCGGTACGTGGGGGTGACGGCGGGGGCCCTGCGGTCCCCGCCTGGTCACCCAGAGCAGGCGTGCAGCTCCCGGCAGTGGCGGTCTCCCCCAAGGGGTGGCGGTCTCCCCCAAGGGGGGGAGGGCCCGGCGGACGGATGCCTTCTGGGCCCAGGAGGGCAGGAGGCTGGCGGCTCTGGATGGGAGTCTGCTGGCAGCGGGTCGGGCCACAGGTACCCCCTGTCCTTGCAGGTAGCAAGGGGGGGTCAGGCCAGAAGATAAGGCCCGCGGTGGCAGCCCGTAGGACGGGACGGTTTCCGGGGTTGTCGCCGCGGGACAGAAGATGGAGCTTGGAGGATGGTGCCCACGCGGCGTACCAGGAGGACGGCCGTGGTGGTGGCAGCGCTTCGGCGGCGTCTGCATTACATGAGCCAGAGGCGGTCGGCTCCAGCGAGGAGGAGGAGGAAGCAGCGACGGATGAATCAGACGTCCGGATGGCGTGATTTTTATTCCAGGATATGCCGGGTCGCGGTCGGGTGAGACGGCCGTGGATTTGGCAGGGCTGGGGGGGGGCGGCTGCGGACACGGCAGCGCCGAGTGGGTTGGTGTTTTGACCAGGTATGGGGTTTACTGAAGTGGTGTATACGGTTGTGGAGAGTGCGCATGCACCGCCGGCGGCATGGACGGGATCGGTGGTTAGTAGGCGCAGGTGCGGCAGGCAGAGTGAAGGCGCATGAGGCGGCAGGGGAGCATTTTCGGGCAGAGGCGGCAAGGGCTGTGACAGAGTGAGTGGTGAGGAACGAAGAGGGGGATGAGGTGGTGCGTCTGGCTGACAGTGGCCAAGTGTGAGAGGTATGGGTGCTTCAAAGGCCCGCTGGGGGGGCTCACTTGCTGGAGGATGTGAGGGATAAGATTTGAATGGGGAACGTGTAGCAATAGTTTCGCTGCTCCCCCGGGAACAGTTTCACCTGGATTAGGTTAAGCCAAGTGATTCCAGGAAGGATAAGTAGAGGGAGGGGAGCGCCGGTGGAGGCTCACCCTCGTACATTTGCAACGTGGCTGCGGGCATTTGCGTTTTTTGGCAAGGGTATCGGGGGAAGGAATTGGGTAATTGGTTCGGCATGGTTCGGTTATATGGATCCATTTGGGGTGGCTTGTTAGGTCATATGGCGGTTTAGTCTGGCTTCAGTACGCCGAGTAATTTCAGCAAGGGAAGGTGTTGCGTGCCAGTATGCGGTAGGATCATACGGGCACATCCTTATGGCTGCAGTGGATGGCGGCTCCTAGTCAGCCCCTTCCCCCTTTTTGGGGGGTAGTTGGCTGTTCGGGGCTTGGAACCCCGGCGACACGGACGATGAGGGTTTTTTGGGGGGAATAGAAGGATGGGTGGTGCAGATTTGGCGCGGACGGTTGTCTTAAGCATAAGTGTTGGGTTGTGGTAAGGAACATAGTAATTCTGCGTCATTCTATTTATATTGGTGGATCTTTGCCTCCTTATTGGAAGTTTGCGCTGGGCTAGGGGACACCTGGTGGTTGTCAGTGGAAAGAGGGGTCAGGAAGTGGTGTTGGGCAGGATGGGTGGGCCATTCGGGGCCCTCCTTGTCACGATTGGGTTTCTCTGTTGGGGGGTAGTGCCGGAAATGAGCCGTATATAGATGTATATATTTCGGCTTGTTCAAAACGTATCTTATCTGGAGGAGTCATCGGTGTATGCCTGCTTGGCTCCAGAATTGTCGGCGGTTTATTATGTGTCGTTTGACAGAGGGTGGGATTTGGTAAAGGCGGTGAGCCGGGGAGCATTGATGGCAAAGGCGAATTTGGAGGCGGCATTTAGGTTGTTACTGGTCCACCCTGCTAGCTAGCAGTTCTGGTGCTGCGGTGGGGAGGGGAGTTATTATTATGTTGATCGGTGGGTGCTAATGGGTTGTTGTCCCATTTTATGTTCCTTTGGAGGCGGTTATTTCTTGGTGGAGTGGTTTGTGCGTGGTGTGTCCCAGCTTACACCTCTTATTCATTATAGGTTGATTCTCTTTACATCGGGTTGGCGGGTTGATGATTCGTTGAGGTTGATTGTGTTATTACAGATGGTGGTGGATACTCTTTTGGGCCTGTTGGCGCAGGCAAAGACTGAGGGTCCAACGCCAGTGATACGGTTTGTGGGGATAAAGTTTGATGTTATGGTCAGAGGGGTAGGATTCGTGGGTAATGGTGTGGTCCTATGGGCTGCGATAGAGGCAGTTAGGTCAGCTAAGACGGTGCGGTTTCAGGCGGTGCAGTCTTTGCAGGGGCGGTCGAACCACGGGTGCAGAGTTACGCCGCTGGGGTGCGTGTCTGCTGGACGGCTGGCGATGGCTGCGCCAAGGGTGCAGCCATCGGATCCTTTGTGTGTGGTCACGAGGGAGATCAATGATGATCTGATGGTGTAGGAGGTTTTTTCTTACGGCGATTTAGTGGCCGCGGATTGTGGCTGGGTAAGGTGCTACCTGATGGAACGTAGCTGCGGTACTCGGAGGCAGCGGGTCCAGTTGTTTTCTGGTTGGGCATTGTGGGGTAGCGCTTCCAATCGGTGGTAGTGGTCGGGTGGTGGAGGTTGGCAGTTTTTTCCAAGAGGAAGGTGTGCTGTCATTCTGGCTATCAGTTGGTGGAGAATTCGATTAATAGTTGGTTTGCTAATCCTGGGGCCAAGGGTGGCGTACTTGCGACAGTTGGTTTCTCAATTGGATGTGTTTTTTAAAAAAAAAAAATGTTATGCGTGGCGCAACCAGTACTGGGGTTCGCCAAGGGAATAGCAGCTGCTGTGTTTCCTTCCAGTTCTGCAGGTCTCGGGAGTTGAGGCCGGGTAGCAGACGAGGTGGGCACGGTGTGTCCGGAGGGCTTGTGGAGTCTGGTGTGGCTGTGTTGGGGAGCGGCTCGGTGCCCAGTGACTGAGGTTATTTGGGGCTGATATTCAGAAGTATGGGTGGCGCGGATAACGTTTGGGACAATGTGTGAGGAAGGCCCGGTGGAGTATTTGATGGTGGTGTTGGCAGTGGTGAGTAACGGTTTTTAGGCTGCTAGGCCGGCGTCCGCAGTGGAGCAGAGGGTGGCGGCTGTGGCTGTCTTGTTAAGGATTAGATGTGGAGAGATGTTTTCGCAGGATCTTAGGGCGCGGCAGGCCTTGAAGGGTTTGGTCGTAAGGGTGTGAGGGAGCGGGATACAAGGGTCCGTCTCCGTTGTTTGGTGGCAGCGTTTGGTGAGTGGTTTGTGGCGGCTATGTTCATCTGAGCACGAGCGGGTTTTTGTTTCCCTTGTCCAAAACGGTTTGTGTTAGCCTTTTGGGGGGCTTTGAGATTGTGGGGTTGGTCAGCCCATCTACGGTCAAGAGCGGAGGTTGGATGTTGGAGGATGTGTCCGAGGTGGTGCAGTGGGTTGAGCGCCGGCTTTGTCGCTCACCGAATTAGATTAGGCGGGTGGTGAAGGTTGGTGTTGTTATACGCGGTCCCGGGTGCGGAATTATGTTGTGAGGGCGCCCAGGCTCATTATTGTGTCGCGTTTGTTAAGGTACCATTTTGTGGCAGTGCTGCAGACTTGATTGCAGGTGGCGGGGGTGGGTGCCCAGAATACTATGGGTCGTATTCCTTCTGGATTGGGCTGCCACGGAGGCCCCTCGGTGGGCTCAGAAAAGGGGTTGTGAGAAGTATTGGGAGGTGGGAGTCCTCTTGTTTCGGTGTTACGTTTGGCCTCAGTTGTTATCGGGTTAAGGCAATGGGGGCATTTGAGTCTTTTGGGAGTGGAATGGGTTGGCGTAACAGGTTGGTGTTATCTGTGGGTTTATAACCCCTGGGTTTTTGTGGTGAGGGTGTGCCTCATTTGGATATTTGGGCATTCGTTGGTTCTCGGGGCCTCGACGGTCTGAGGCTCGCCTGAATGTTGCCAGTTGGGTCTGGACGGGTCGATGGTACTGGTCCAGTAAATTGGAGGCAGCGATTTGGTATCTCGAGAAGTTATTTATGAATGTTTTAAAAAAAAAAAAAAAAAAAAAAATTGTTGGTTGTTGCATTGTGTAAGACATACCTGAGCTTAATCGTGGGGTAGTTTTGATAGTGTGACCAGGTTGGAATGGCGTGTGGCTCGTGCGATAGGCAGTATCAATCGAGCCTTATTGGGGGGGCGGCGCCAAAAGTTGGTGGCGCTGAACTGGTGGTTTTGGGGATGCGATGGGGGTGCATCTTCACGTGCTTGGTGCTGTTTTGTGGACGCTGGGATTGCGTGGAGGTGTGGTACAAGCTTTTGGTGTGTGGCGGGTCCAGGCCACGTAAGGAGTCACGTGCCCTGTCCTGTGGCGGGCGGTAGGTCTGGTCCAGAGGCGGTTGAAGGCAATGGTAACTGGACAGAGAGACACCATCTTGGTATGGTGGCTCCAGGTTCCGGGATGTTGCAGGCACGGGGTTCTGCAAAGTTGGGGGGTTAATCCGTAGGTGATTAATACCTCATCTCTGGGTCGGTGTGTTGCGGCCAGGGATACTGGGGTGAGAAGTGGTTCCTGGACTGGGCCTACTCAGGGTTGTATATTTACTGTATTGGTTACTGTGTTACCTATTGTTATTTGTTGGGGTCGCCTGTTGGACGGCGCCCCCTTGTGTTAGTATGTAAATAATAGGTAATAAAGGCTGCTGTGGCCAATTTTAAACCAAGTCACATGCAGTTCGTGTATTATTTACAGATGGTATTGGTGGGTAACACACATACAGCACGACTGGAGAATCCTTCCTCAATGGTCATGTGCATACGCAGCAGAGCTGAGTGTTGATGGATTGTGCATGCCCCAATCTTGTGTAAATGTGTGTGCTGCAAAGTGTGCATATTGTACGTGCTGTAAAGCTATATGTGTATAATACACATACTATAGAGAATCACTAACAGATTTCCTAAAGGGGGCTTTACACGCAACGACATCGCTAATGAGATGTCGTTGAGGTCACGGAATTCGTGACGCACATCCGGCCTCGTTAGCGACGTCATTGCGTGTGAAATATACGAACGACCGCTAACGATCAAAATTACTCACCAAATCGTTTATCATTGTTAAAATCCCAAATATCGTTGCTGTTGTAGGACGCTGGTTGTTCCTGAGGCAGCACATGTCGCGGGCGGAGGAGGGGACGCTGCGCTCACCCACTGCCCACTGCTCGGGTCCGGCTGCTGCTGTTGCTCGGTGGCTTGAGCGGTGGGCCGGATCCCGGGGACTCGAGCGGCGCTCCTCGCCCGTGAGTGAAAGGGGGGGGATTTGGTTTAGGAATATTGTCCGTGACGCCACCCACGGTTGTGGTGAGGTTGTGATACCACCGCTGTTCTGGACAGGGATGACAGGGAGCAGCTTGGATGTTGTTTCTCCCCTCCGTGGGTAGGGGGGTTGGTTGTCCCGGGGCGCGGTGAGGGTTAGGGATGGCAGGCGGGTTACGGGGCCTGGTGAGGTGCAGGGTCACGGGGGCAGCGCTGTGCCGCACGGCACGGTGGTACTCATTCAGCCAGTAATTTACACGGAGTCTCTGGTCAAACAAACGGCTGGATGGAGGGTCCCACAGACGGCTGCGGTAGCTCTCCCGGTAGGTTGGTGGTGACTGCGTTTCCCTGCACCTGTGTTGTGTTTCCAATGGGTTCCCACCGGTAACCCTCTCCCCAGCTTGGATGGATGCTGAGGGAGCCCCTTTTGCCCGCAGGCTCTGGCCCTGGGAACTGTAGCCTTGGCGGTGACTGTGTTTCCCTTCACGGTGTGAGCTGTTGCCTTCAATCGGGTCTTGACTGCTGGGAAACCCCGGAGGTTCCCTTCGCTAATGGATTTGACCAATTTTATGGCGACTCCTAGCCTGGTCGGTGTCTGTAGGCCCTGCCGAATGGTGCTGGCTTCTCTTCATTCCCCGATCCAGTACCGGCGGGCCACCGCCCGTCCCCGGTCCTTACGGGTCACTCCAATCAGCCTCTCCTGCAGACGGTCACCACCGTCTGCCAACCTTGCTGTATGTGCCCGGGCCACACACCCAGACACGGTCAGTCTCCTCTACTGCCACTTCACTCTCCACTTCCCTAACTGATCAGACTCCTTTTCCTGCCTCCAGGACTGTGAACTCCTCAGTGGGTGGGGCCAACCGTCTGGCCCACCCCCTGGTGGGACATCAGCCCCTGGAGGGAGGCAACAAGGATTTGTGTTTGACCTAGATGTGCCTAGCCGGGGTGTGTTGTTGTTGTACCTGTGACATCCTGGCTTGTCCAGGGCGCCACATTCCCCCTTAGTAAAATGCTGACCGTCCGCAGGCTGCCCGTCTATCACCGGTTTTATTTTTGTTTATCTGTAGAAAAGGGTTTAAACATATAAAAACATGTAAAACATAAGCATCTGCATCAATCTTTCCATAACGGCAGGTACGGTTCTTAAACGTTGCAAACGGTAACGGCTTCCGCTCTTCTCCCACCCAAACAACCTGGCCCTGATGCTGCCCCTAAGAAGTGGGCAGCACCCCTTGACCCCAGTCCAGAACCAAGCTGCCCGAGCGGGTACGGTCTCTTTCAGGGGACCCGTGTCCATGGGGACCCCTGAACCCCCGGAGGATCGCCACCGGTTACGGTAGTGGCGGGCCTGGGCCATCCCTTTCCTCCAGGCCCATCCTCCCAAATCAGCCTCTCCATAGGCGGTAACGGTTTCAAGCCAACAACATTTTTATTTACATCCCACTAAGTTTGTGGTTGCCCTGCAAGTTCTCGGGCTTGTCCGTAAGCAGTTCCTTACGCAAGGATTGCAGACAGTCCCTATGGGGACAACAGTTGCCGGCAACGGCCGGTTCAATTAAGCTATCAATCTGGTTACTTCTTCTGTTGATTCACTTATCATTCAAAAAAAAAAACTTTTAAACTGTACTGGTGGTCCCAACGGGGACAACTTCTAACAACGGTGGACCGCTGACTTACTCCAGATCCACGGTGTCGGCCAGGGGAGGGGGCTGGGCAGATACTCGGGCCTCTTGACTGCCCCTCAGCTTCGCATCCAGCGCAAACCAACCCCTCTCCCCGCAGTGCCTGGTGTATTGGACCAAGTCCCCCGGCATCAGGTTGCGGCCTGGATGGTCCTCGGGTAGGTGGGCATTGACGTCCCTACGGGCCACAAAAATTTCGGCCTCCAGGCCCGGTTCGTATATGAACCCGTACCCCCGACGGACGTCAAACCTCCTCACTTGTCCTTCATAGAACGGGCCCCGTATCCGGAAGGTGGCCTGGCGGAGGCTTTCCTTTTCCTTTATCGTACGGGCTACCAGCTCCGCCTTCCTTCGCTCCCTCTCCGCAATCTCCTGGCCCAGCGGGGTCTGTCCTCTGTCCCAGTAAGGGGCTACTGCGGGCCCCGGCGCACGGGTCGGGCCTGGGGTGCTGCCCTGCAGCGGCAACCTGGCGCGGCCTCAGCCGAGGTGTGGGGGATGGGCACAGGGGTCGTCTCCCGCTGGACCTTCTGCACGGAGCGGTCTGTCGGCACCGGTTCGGGGGAAGTCTCCACAGGTGCCTCCGGTACCTCTCTTCCGACGGCCTCAGACTTTGGCACCTTCCACGGGAGCGGCTCCGGGCGGTCACGGGCCCCGGCTGCAGGTTGGTCCGCCTGGGCAGATTGGCAGGGTACCGCTACCGGTAGTGGTAGTAGCGGGCCTAGTGGTGGGGCAGGAGCAGCCAAAACGGGTAGCGGGGGAGGTAGCAGGGCGAGCGGGTGTAGACCAGGCCCCTCGGCCGCGATGACCAACCCACTAGGGGTACAGCCCCTGGAGGGAGGCAACAAGGATTTGTGTTTAACCTAGATGTGCCTAGCCGGGGTGTGGGGTGTGTTGTTGTTGTACCTGTGACGTCCTGGCTTGTCCAGGGCGCCACACACACGTCGCTACGTGTGACACACCAGGAACAAAGAACAACACCGTACCTGCGTCCCCCGGCAATGAGGTGGGTGTGTCTTTCTTTCAGCTGCTCTTCGCCCCTCCACTTCTACTGGACGGCTGCCGTGTGACGTCGCTGTGTTGCCGCACGAACCGCCCCCTTAGAAAGGAGGTGGTTTGCCGGCCACAACGACGTCGCTAGGCAGGTAAGTCCGTGTGATGGGGACTAACGATATTGTGTGCCACGAGCAGCGATTTGCCCATGATGCACAACCGACGGGGGCGTGTGCGATCGGCAGCGAGATTGCTAGCGATGTTGCTGCGTGTAAAGTGGCCTTAAAGCCCAAATCTTCACTTATGTATGAAAATTATTGCTATTATTGACTCCTACACTTCTTGACACTGTCAGGAAAGTTTTCATATGTTTTTCCTATGTTCTCTTGTCCTAACCTGAGGTGCGTTTTATAGTAAGGGGCATCCTTTACTGTAAAAAATAAATAAATCAATAAATACAGTCTTTTTAGCCAAGAAAAGCTTCTTGAGGATCACGCCCAATTGGCTAAAATTATAGATTTATATTCAATGAAGAAAGGGCCACTTGTCAGGATCAGGAGAACAATGGCATTTATGCCAAGTGAAAACATAATATGCATTTATTGTACGTGACAGGTCCTCTTAATGTCTTACTGTTAAAGATTTTACATAATATAATTTTTTTGCTGCATTTTCACCACACTAATTTAATTTTTGACAATGGGTCATAAAAAAAACACTTAACACACCGGTTACCAGCATGGTAAAAAAAAAAATCACACCAATGTTCCTGGTTTTAATACAAAATTTATTGCAAATATAGAAATAGAATTTTTTTTTCCATCCGTTAATCCTTTTTTTTTTCTTGCCCGTTTTAGGAACAATTGTGTATCATTAAAACAAAATTTGGAAAAATAACAAACCGGAGGACAATCATGTTCCTCACTGTCCTCTTAGAATAGGGGACATGATTGCTGGTATCTGCTGGGTCACAGGAGAAGGTGAAAAAGTCTGTCGAAAGGGTTTTAGAAGGCAAATAATAATGTCAAGAACCTAGAACAACATCAGATAAGTAGCAATGGTGTATAGAGGATAATGGGAGCCATATTTCTAAGCCATTCATATTATAAATGTGTGATATAACAATTTAAGTGACAACACATCTATCTATCTTTCTGTCTGTTTATCTATCTGTCTATCCTCTATTTCTTACTGTCTGTCTATCTATCTATCTATCTATCTATCTATCTATCTATCTATCTATCTATCTATCTATCTCTGTATTTCTGTCTGTCTGTCTGTTTATCTATCTAGCTATCTGTCTGTCTGTGTGTGTCTATCAATCCATCTATCTATCTGCCTATCTGTCTGTCAGTGTCTCTCTGTCTGTCTATCTATGTATCTATCTATCTGCCTATCTGTCTGTGTCTATCTATCTATCTATCTATCTATCCCTCCTATCTATCTATCTGTCTGTCTGTCTGTTTATCTATATCTATCTATCTATTTATCTATCTATCCTCTATCTATCTGTCCGTCTGTCTATCTATCCTCTGTCTATCTATATGTTTCTTTATCTATCTATCTATCTGTCCGTTTATCATCTATCTATCTGTCTATCATCTATCTATCTGTCCGTCTGTCTTTCTGTCTATCTATCTATCTATCTATCTATCTATCTATCCTCTAGCTATACTCTATCTATATATATATCTATATGTTTCTTTATCTATCTATCTATCTATTTATCATCTATCAATCTGGCTGTCTGTCTTTCTGTGTATCTATCTATCTATGAATAATGTTGCATTTGTTTGTGTAATCTGCCTTAATTATTGATGAGAAATACATTTGTAATATTATTATCTGCATATTAATTCAGACCAAAGATCTAAGATCAAATAATGTGACAAATTGATCAAAAGTGTCTAAAGAAAAGAAATACAGTACATATTTGTTGCCCATAGCAACCAATCACAGAGCAGCTTTCATTGTGACAGAGCTGTTTACAAAATGAAACCTGAGCTCTGATTGGTTGCTATGGGCAACAGAGACAGCTTTCTATTTAGGCAGAAATTGAGGCCTAGATTTTACATATATTTTTATCAAATTGTATTTACAGAAATAATATGACTCTTGTCAGCTCAGCCTCATTAAGTTGACAATAACTTTAAAAAGTGCGATGTGCTGTGGTTTTTCAATATTTTTTGTGCCTAATCTTTAAAAGAAACCTGTAGTGTTCTGCAAAGAAAGCCGTGAAATCTGCTTCACACCCACAACATCGCTGCAACAAAATCAGCATTATTTGGAGAGGATTTTTTTGGGGGGGGGTTTGAGAATAAAGGACCCCTCTACCACTTAGAAACACCAATATAATAAATAGCAATTGCTTGGAGCGGGAATCCTTTAACAATATAGCCTACCTAAATAGGATATGCCATAATAAGAGATGAGCGAACCCGAGGTGTTTGTACTGAACACATACTTTACAAAAAAAATGCTTTACGTCTGCTGAGCACTCCAGCGAGCATCGCTGTGCTCGGGTACACATGGTGCTCGGGTATACTCGATGTTTGGGTACTCTCGGTGCTCGGCCCAGTGCAAGCCGCTTGTAGTGTTTTAATGGCTTGCACTGGGGGTTACAACAGCATGATCAGATGTAGTGTGCACCAAACAAAAAAATAGTAAAACCCCTCATCCACCCACCGCCGGAAGTGATCTGCTTTTGGCTGGCTTCATGTGGGTAGAGACCTGAATTGGCCAAGTGAATTCCATAGGGGTTCAGGTCAAGTCCGGGTCTCAAATTGAACTAAGGTCTGGTCTGGCTAAACCCACCGAACCGAACTTCCACGGATCCGCTCATTACTAATGGCACCCATATGTATCTTGAAAGCGGGACCCTGAAAAGTGCTGCTGTCAGTGGAAAGGTGGTCCAGACTCCCATTTAGTCCAATATAGTAATTCCTACAACCTATAACCATAGACATCAGCGCACAATGGGGTTCTGTTCTTGAGATCAATACGGGTTGTATCGGTGGGACTAGCAACTGCTGCACATTTCTAATATACATACAGTACAGACCAAAAGTTTGGAGACACCTTCTCATTCAAAGAGTTTTGTTTATTTTCATGACTCTAAAAATTGTAGATTCACATTGAAGGCATCAAAACTATGAATTAAAACATGTGGAATGAAATACTTAAAAAAGTGTGAAACAACTGAAAATATGTCTTATATTCTAGGTTCTTCAAAGTAGCCACCTTTTCCTTTCATTACTACTTTGCACACTCTTGGCATTCTCTTGATGAGCTTCAAGAGGTAGTCACCGGAAATGGTCTTCCAACAGTCTTGAAGGAGTTCCCAGAGATGCTTAGCACTTGTTGGCTCTTTTGCCTTCACTCTGCGGTCCAGCTCACCTCACACCATCTCGATTGAGTTCAGGTCTGGTGACTGTGGAGACCAGATCATCTGGCGTAGTACCCCATCACTCTCCTTTTTAGTCAAATAGCCTGGAGGTGTGTTTGGGGTCATTGTCCTGTTGAAAAATAAATGATGGTCCAACTAAACGCAAACCGGATGGAATAGCACGCCACTGTAAGATGCTGTGGTAGCCATGCTGGTTCTGTATGCCTTCAATTTTCAATAAATCCCCAACAGTGTCACCAGCAAAGCACCCCCACACCGTCACACCTCCTCCTCCATGCTTCACGGTGTGAACCAGCCATGTAGAGTCCATCCGTTCACCTTTTCTACAAACACACGGTGGTTGGATCCAAAGATCTCAAATCAGACCAAAGCACAGATTTCCACTGGTCTAATGTCCATTGTGTTCTTTAGCCCAAACAAGTCTCTCCTGCTTGTTGCCTGTCCTTAGCAGTGGTTTCCTAGCAGCTACTTTACCATGAAGGCCTGCTGCACAAAGTCTCCTCTTAACAGTTGTTCTAGAGATGAGAAGGTGTGTCCAAACGTTTGGTCTGTACTGTGTGTGTGTGTGTGTATATATATATATATATATATATATATATATATATATATATATACAGTGTATATATATATATACAGTATATATTTACACAGTGTATATATACGCACATATACTGTATAATGGCTATGCCATGATTGCACAATATGTGAATACCCCTGTAAATAAACATGATTCTACATTCTACCTGACCATGTTTATATACAGTTTGTAAATAAATATATATATATATACACACACACACATATATAATGGATATGCCATTATTGCACAATATAAACAATATGGGAATGCCCCTGTAAATAAATATGATCCTACTTTCTACCTTACCATGTTTATATACAGTGAGTGTGTACATACTACATATATATATATATATATATATATATATATATATATATATACTACATACATATATATATATATATACATATACACACACACATATATAATGGCCATGCCAGTATTGTACAATATGGGATACCCCTGTAAATAAACATGATTCTACATTCTACCTGGCCATGTTTGTTTCAGTTCATTCGACTGTAATTTTAATAATTGATTTACACACTCATTTATAACAGGACAGTTTAGGAACATGACCTATTAAGTCCTGACATTTCAGACTATTGAGATGAACAGCAGCATTATAATAATCACACAACACCAATGTTTTATTATTAATTCTTAATTCTTCTGGTTTTGCTGCCTAAGTGAGTAATGAATGGATGTCATAAGAATGGATGGAGCTAACAGGCATCCAATTAGAGCCAGGATATCCATTCATTACTCATTTGCCTCGAGTTCCCTCTTCTACCAATTTTATAGAGGAAAAGGTCAGTGTCAGCTATGATATTGCTGCCCTGCTTGCTGGACAGATGTAACCTTAAGGCTCTGCCTAAGGTTGTCCAAGTTGTCCAATTAGTAGAAATGTTGCTTACTTATAACTGGCAATCCTTCTGTACCATGTCTTATAGTTAACAATAAGTTTGACCCTTTTCTGCAATGGTTGTTTTATTTAACATGAAATGCTAAAGAAAATGTATATATGTTCACTCTGTGTGTATCCTGACTAGTGATGATGAGCAAGCACTACCATGCTCAGTACTCGTAGAGATGAGCGAACCTGAAAAGTAAAGTTCGGTGTTCGTATTGAACAAGGATTTTATTAAAAAATCAGTGTTCAAGTACAGAGTTCAGGTGCTTTACGTATACTGACCACTCGAGTGAGCATCACTGTACTCGAATACACTCGGTGCTCAGCCCAGTGGGAGCTGCTTCCAGTTTTTAAATGGCTTCCACTGGGTGTAACAACAGTGTTATTGGATGTAGTTGGCACTAAAAAAAATAAATAAATGGATACACCACTCCCACCCACCCCTGGAAATGCTCTGTTTATGGTTGGCTGAATGTGGGCGAAGACCCAAACTGCCCAGTTTCTGACTTTCATTGGGGTTCAGATCAAGTCCAGGTCCCGAACTGAACTTTATCTAAAGTCTGGCCGAACCCACCGAACCGAACTTCCAGGGGTTATCTCTAGTAATGACCAGGTGGACGCTCGAACAAGCTTGAATTGTATACCGAGTATAATGGATGTCAATGGGAAACTCAAGGATTTTCTCTGAAGTTATTCTGGAAAAATGCTTGAGTTCCCTATTGACTTTTATTATACTCGGTAAACAAGTCTTGCCCGTCCAAGTGTCCACCTGCTCGTTACGCGTACAGAGCACCCGATCATGGTAGTGCTCACTCATTACTAGTCCTGACCAAAGCTTATAGCTTCATAGGCATAATTGAGGCTGTCGGGTCATGATAACTACGTTCAGTCTGGCAATTGCAGTCTCTATACAGGCTGTGACATATGGTAGTCTGAACTAGATCTTAGGCTACATTCAGACTTGGTGTCTGTGTTGTTTTTACTTTGACATATTGATTTTTTTCTGCAATATTGGAAAATGATGTGTTTTTGCCACCATGGAGACAAAAAAAATGAATTGTGGCCACAAAGTGTTGGATACAGCCTTATAGTCAGTGATTATCCAATACCATGAAACTAGCATTATTAATTGGATTAACATGAAGTGTTACTAACAGATGGCTTGATTATAATACCTTTAAAGAATAATGTCAGTAGTAGTAAAAAGACTATAGGAATTATCTTGGTAAACCAGTGCTAAGGATGAAGAAAATAATTATTACATTATTTACTCTATATGATTGAAGTGGAAGACATCGCTATTTTTGGAGATCTAGTGTTCGGGATTAGCAAATGGAAATGGAGTTCTTAATTTAACTGGATCAAATTCAATCCCATCCATGCTTCTAATAATTTGGAGAATGGGTAGTCATATGGAGAACACAGGGAGCCTACATCTAAGGGTTTCGTTCACACTGGTGTATAACTCCGGATGAGTGCTAGCGGATGTTGTATCAGATAACACTTGCTCCAATGTTATACTATGGGCCAATGCCCAACCAAGGCCAAGTATGCATGGGAAAAAATCGGAACACATTCGGCTCAGACTTGGAGCAGAGTTTAAGCCAAATGTCATTTAGATAATGCATCCAATTCTCTCGCATGAGAGATCATCGCAAGTGTGAGCGAGCTCTTAGAAATTGGTTCTTTGAAGGCAACCTTTTATGTTGTAAATGGCATCTAACCAGTTTGATCATAGTATGCGCTGTCATCTGTGGCACCTACTATTGAATTTTGCTGCCTCTCCTCCTGCTCATCTATATCTTCATCGGATTGTATGTTATGGAGCCAGAGGAACTGATCAGATTGATACACATTTTTGTAGGAAAAGTATCAGTAAACCTTTGAAACCAGTAAATTCATTGAAGTCTCTGATGTTTGCAAAGACGTTTGTCAGAAAATTGCTGTGCATTGGACAAAGCGTGACTGGAGGTGGCCAGAAAGAGCAGTTGGAAATGAAAAATGATGCCTCATCATAAGTAGTGGATTGGGGTTATCTCAGCCACCTCAGAGGATATAGGATAATTAAGACATTTGTTAAGAAGTATTGGAGCCTTTTTGCAATACATAGCTGATTTGTTATGGTTGACTTACAATATGTTAATGTTTATAGGCAAAAATATGAAAGGAAAATCACCTGAGCCATGCTCTTCAAGTTACAGATCTGCAAAATGGTCACCTAGAGTCCACGAGATAAGTCTCGGCCATAGTCCTCCTGGCTACGTTTGTCAACAATGTTTTCAGGGTGGCCAATACTATGGAAGCTTCCCCTAGATGATTTTGTCCATGACATTGAAGGATTTGTCAGATTTTGTTGGGGTAGAGAATACTAAGGTTTTCTGTTGTGTTCTATGCCAGTGTCACATTAAAGTGTTTGTCCCCTTTCAATAAACTTCTAACCTTAGGCTCAGCTGTGTTAAAAAACAAGCAACAATGTTATCCATTTCATATGACCTATGTAGTAAACCTTTTGTTGTAAATTAAACATTTTAATCACATCAAACTTACCTGATGGGGCAGATTAAATTCTCTATAGTGTCCACTAAATGTGGCAGTCCCATGTAACACTTTTGCCATATTTCATATCTTGTATCATACCAGAGGTCTCCAACCTTTCTGACCTTGAGAGCCACATTCAGCTCGGAAAAAGTGTTTTTGGCCACATGCAGCTCTGAAAGAGGGTTGCGAGTCACATCCAGCTCCCGCCCCAAAGATTTTCTACAGAGATCACACCAAGGCAGTATACCAAGATCCAGGGGTTCCTACCGTACCCCGAGTCAGATTTCCTCTTCTGGTGCAGGGTTACTCACCAAAGTCACCATCTGTAGACCTGCTCTTCGTAGATGTTTGATAGCCCTGGTGCTTATGCACCAAGCTGGAAGACAGCCGCGAGGCACACATCACAAGTTCGCGAGACACATGTGGCTCCAGGGCCACAGGTTGGGGACCCCCGTATCATACTATAAAAACCCATTATCCTGAATCTCAAGAAACTTACAGTTCTTCAGTGCTTCCCAGAGTTGACCAAGTAGAAAGACCAGGGTAACAATAGAGAGACGTCAAGCTAATCAGTCTGTAAATACTATGGGTAATTTTGTTAGCATGCATTTACAAGGTTGCAGTCCATATTCTATTTTATTTTATTTTTTTTATTTTATTTTTTACTTAATGCAAGGTTTTGATAATGCATTATATTTAGAGACACAGTGAGGCGGACTGCAAATTACTTCTCTCTTCTAGGTCCCATCAGATACCAGTCAATCCTCAGCAGGCAGGATATCTCCATATGTCACTGCTGGATTTCTTGTAAAAGTGAAATGTGCTGAGTGCTTTTATATCTCTTTTCAAATAGCAAAAAAAAAAAAAAAAGGAGTTTTTCCTTGTCTTGACCCCATTTTTGCAATATATTACTTTTATATCTCTTTACTTCATCATCTTACGTGTTTTTTTTCTTTTTTTTTTACACTAATGCATGCAAAAAAATACAGTTCGCATCTCCTCTCTGGAAAATCATTGGCCAAAAGTCTTAAGTACATTCCCCTCCATCCCTTTTTCCCAAACCCTCCCATACCCTCAATTCAACCCCGAAAAAAAAAATTGAAACAAATTAAAAAAGCCAAAAAGATGTTTCTGAAACCGTAGCAGTAAACCTTTAAATTATACCTGCAGCATACTCACAATACAGGCACCCATTTTTGAAGGCCGAAACGTTGACAGAAATGAGTTCTACCATTGAGGTGCCTCATAAGGTTTGATCAATGTGAATTAGTACTTTGAATTAGCCACAAAATTACTGCTTCGGATGTATGTGAGCGTTTTGTATTCTTTAACATAAAATATGAACTTAAAAAAATGCCATTTTTGGCAATTAACTTCTAAAAAGTCAAGAAATACAGGGCAATGTAGAAGTGACGAAAAACCATGCACTGATAAACTACAAAAAAAAAGATGTTGCAAGCTGAAGTCGTGAAACGTGTGTAAATATAGCTCGTTTTTGTATTTTATGTAGTCTTTGATTTTAAAGATGCGATTGAAGACAGACCCTTGAAGACTAGATGAATCTCGGAATAGAAAGATTTCCTTCCAGATTGTGTTCTGTGACTTATTTGGCCCCTAAGCTAAGTAAGAACTATCCATAGATATGCAATTGTTTTATCATCTATTCTCTGCACAACCATCACATTAATATAAATGATTCCAATTATCAATTTAATCAGAGACTATTTTAGAAATGCATAATGGCGTCTAATTTGATTTAAAGGAACACTAAGCCAAGAAATGAATGATAGAAATAGGCGGAAGAAAAATTTGCCTTTTGTGTCATTGTATTGTGTTTAAGGTCTCATTCAAAACTCATTGTTTTGGACTTGGTTTTCACGAATAATTGAACAGTGTCTTAATTTATACCATTGGTGCTTCATTAGTCATTTTTCTGTATGTAAAAAAAAAAATTTGCATTGCGTCTCTTACCGATTGCAATGTTAAAAACAGATGACACAGGGATGGTACATGCTAGGCAATGTTGTGCTGTACGCAATTTTTATGGACTCTGAGACTTTTAGAGGTGACTTATGGCTTACATAAAAAACTGACATGTCTCCTCCTCCTTAACTAATTTTGTACCATAGACTATAATGGGTACATCTTCTATTCATGAAAAACATAGATAGAACATGTACATGAAAAAACAACATCAGAATCATGCCTAATAGATGAACTAGGTGTGGTTTAGCTAAGGAAGTGAGGTTGGGCTTAGCTAAGGAAGTGATGTGGGGCTTAGCTAAGGACGTTAGGTGGGCTTAGCTAAGGAAGTGATATGGAGTTTGGCTAAGGAAGGAGTGGGGCTTAGCTAAGGAAGTCAGGTTGGTCTTAGCTAAGGAAGTGAAGTGGAGCTTAGCTAAGGATTCAGAAGTAAGGTTGGGCTTAGATAAGGAAGTGATGTGAGGCTTAGCTTAGGAAGTAATGTGGGGCTTAGCTAAGGTAGTGATGTGGGGCTTAGCTAAGGATTCAGACGTGAGGTGGGGCTTAGCTAAGGAAGTGATGTGGGGTTTAGCTAAGGAAGTGAGGTGGAGCTTATCTAAGGAAATTATGTGGTGCTTAGCTAAGGATTCAGAAGTGAGGTGGGGCTTAGCTAAGGAAGTGATGTGTGGCTTAGCTAAGGAAGTGAGGTGGGGCTTAGCTAAGGAAATGAGGTGGGGCTTAGCTAAGGAATTTAGGTGGGGCTTAGGTAAGGATTCGGAAGTGATGTGGGGCTTAGCTAAGAAATTGAGGTGGGGCTTAGCTAAAGATTGAGAAGAGATGTTGGGCATAGCTAAGGAAGGGATGTGGGGCTTAGCTAAGGAAGTGAGGTTGGGCTTAGCGACGGAAGAGATGTGGGGCTTAGCTAAGGATTCAGAAGTGATGTGGGGCTTAGCTAAGAAAGGGATGTGGGCTTAGCTAAGGAAGTGAGGTGGGGTTTAGCTTTGGAAGTGAGGTGGGACTTAGCTAAGGATTCAGAAGTGATCAGGGGTTTAGCTAAGGAATTGAGGTGGGGCTTAGGTAAGGATTCGGAAGTGATGTGGGGCTTAGCTAAGAAATTGAGGTGGGGCTTAGCTAAAGATTGAGAAGAGATGTTGGGCATAGCTAAGGAAGGGATGTGGGGCTTAGCTAAGGAAGTGAGGTTGGGCTTAGCGACGGAAGAGATGTGGGGCTTAGCTAAGGATTCAGAAGTGATGTGGGGCTTAGCTAAGAAAGGGATGTGGGCTTAGCTAAGGAAGTGAGGTGGGGTTTAGCTATGGAAGTGAGGTGGGACTTAGCTAAGGATTCAGAAGTGATCAGGGGTTTAGCTAAGGAATTGAGGTGGGGCTTAGCTAAGGAAGTGAGCTTGCACTTAGCTAAAGGGGAGGATCCTTCTGCAGCAAATTGCCTTACATCACCAGGTAAAGGTTTATGAGGGCAAACTGGGCTGATATGAGACACATAATGGGATTTTAAGAGATGAGATTTTTAGTATTCTTTTTTGTATTTTTAGTTTTAGTGCTCCTTTAAAACATTTAGCTCTCTACTTCTAATCTTAAAGTAAGGAATTCAGAATACTCTACTTAACCAGAAGCAAACACATGTATTGGCAAAACTGCAAGAAGGCGTAAGTAAAAGTATAGGTTAAATATTCTTTACGGCCTATTGTAGATCTCACTAATTTTATGTTATTTGTCAACAACAGGTTGAAAATTATTTGAATTTACTTTCAAACATATGTTACTATTAAAAATTGAATGCGCAAGTGTCAGATGACTCAAGGTCATATAGGACTTTCCCTACCGCTAGCTAAACACATTGAAAAATATGGTATATCAGAAGAAGAAGCAATGGAATGGGATCACTATGAAATTGTGAATGCCAAATAAAACTATTTATAGAAAAGTGAACCAATTAATTCATGTTTGATATGACGTTGAGAATAGAAGGGAAGCTTTGCAGTCTATATAATGTATAGTGGAACTGACTAAGTTTGCTGACTCAAACTTCTCCAGTAATCATGGTCAACATACCTGTACATTACAGAGCATTTAAAGGTATTTTTAGCTTGTGATGACAAATTCTATTTAAGGTTACTATTTCATTAGTGCAAGCAGGACAGACTATTCTCCAGAGGTCTGGGAAGAAATTCCCCATATCGTCGGATTGCTGCTTTAATGCCAGCTTTGTGTCATAACTCATTGCTGTCAATTTATACAAGTACTAAAGAAACCGGGGAAGAAGATTATTATATAAAAGTATCCGCGGAATGGTATTTGGATAGTGCATGACATCAGCTTGCAACACTTTGAGCATTACATATCCTTTTTTCGTCTTTTTAACAAAATCAAACGCTAAAAATGAAATAAAATATTTAGCAACAAAATGATGTAAATGGAAAGAAAGTCACCAATACAGTGTGTGGAGATGTAGGGAGAAGTGTTAAAAAGGGGAGGAGGTCTGTGCCAGAAAATTCCCTGTGCAGAACTCACAAATCTAATTGTCTCCCCTCCATGAGGATACATCCACACCTCCAATGTAAACTTTAATAGCAAACTGTAGCGCTTCAGCACCACAATTCTCCGCAGAGACGTGTCCACAGCCCTAGCCGGCTCTAAGCACCCTTGTAGGTGTCATTTACAGTTTCTGTTGAGCAGACACTCCCTTCCAGTAATCCAAGATATCGTGCAAGTCCTCCCCTTTGGCAAACTGGACCTTTTTGCGCAAGGCGTGTCCAGCTGCTATGTACACCTCTTCCCTGGTGTGTTTTTTATAAGGACGGAAGCGCTCCCAAATCTTGTGGGTATTTTCAGTAGAGTACTCTGGACTGGAGGAGTATCCAGAGAAATGGTGTCTCGGTGACAATTGAGAGTAGCTAGAGTCTCTCTTAGAGCGGGAAAGTGGCTTCAGAAAGCTGACTCTCTGGCTTAACGTATCGGCGCTTTCCTCATAATATAGAGCAGGAAAGGAGTGGCGATGTTCACTACAGTGATAGGAAGGCTTGACATCCAAATGGTGGACTCCAGAAGAAGATACTAGTGGAAGGCGATCCAAAGGGCTATTCAGAGGGCTGCTCTTCTCAATATACTTAGAGTCACACTTTAGAGGCTGATCAGGTACATCCAAGCTGAAGACTCTAGCACTTTTAATGGAGCCACTAGACGAAATGCTGCATCGTTTCTTCGCAACTGTGGCAGCGTCTGCACTCAGCTGACGCTGAAGAGGATGAACACCCTCTTTGTATGGAGGAGAGAGGAAGCTCAATCGTTCCAGATGACCCGAAGAACTGGCAGGGATTGACTGGCAATCGTAGCCCAGCTCCGGGTCCCCCCCGCCTAAAAAAGAAGTCGTATCAAGTTTTAGGGCATCAATGCAATTATTGATGATTTGATTCACTTTATCTACTTCCTTGGCAATTGTTGATATCTCAGAAGCCGAGCCTTCACCATTGTCTAGTTCCCGAAAGTCTTCTTCATCTTCATCCCCTCCTGAAATTCCTCTTTGACCTCTTTCTAGTCCGTCTCCACTTCGTACTTCCATGTAGTTTGTTCCCTTTGGACCTTTAGGTGTTCCCATTTGAGAATTCATAGGTTTAGAAATGCCTTTATCTCCACTCCCAAGCCCAGACACTGAAGTAGGTAGTGAAGAAATGCGAGATATAGGGATGGGATGCTCGGACATTTTTTGTGATGAATGGGGTCCCAGGCATGGGTCAACATCTGAACCATACCGCATTTCAAGAATAGTCTTTTTAACGTTGAGTGACTTTTTCTTCTCTTCTTGCATCCTTTTCTTTCTTAAACAGTAATAGACAACACCCAGTATGATAACCATACCAAAGAGGCAGCCCAATATGGTCATAATATAGTGTGTAGTGGTGGAAGTATTTGGGGAAAATTCATCCTTATCCTTGGAACGAGTGAATACAAAGAGGCAGGTATGGTTATAGCGTTTTTGGTTGCGAATGGAAGCCACACAGAAAGTATAATTGACATGAGCTTTCAACTTGTCTAAGGTTATATATTCCTTCTTGTGCTTCAAAGTTGTCACCTCAGCTACAAAACTATTATTATACTGCACCAAAATATACATCTTTTTATATGGATATGGAATAGTGACAATCAAAGTGGCTGAGCTACCAGTCACATGATGAATTTCAATGGTAGGCATAACAGAAGAGTCAGTGGTGGATGGTGGGGTTGGCTCAGGATAAAGACCATCCCCGGGACTATAGCCAGAATTTTCATCTGGATCATGTGAAGAATCTGGTATGAATGGTGTTGGCCTGTCACGTGCCACAGAAAATATGCCTCCATTTTTGCATCGAGCTTGTAGAACAGTAATAGCATTTCGACTGTGGTGCGGTCTGGGACTTAAGAGTGGGTACCCAGCAAATTCTCGAGGACTTTCACACTGCAAGCGATCATAATTTCGAGTGAAATTGTTAAACATAACAAGCCAATCTAAAAAGCCATAGAGCTCACAACCACAATGAAAAGGATTTCCGGCCAGTTCACATGCCATCAGTGCTTGAAGACCAATAAAAGTAGAACTATCCAGCTTTTGGAGTCGATTAGAGGACAAGTCAATGCTTATAAGGCTCAAACATTCAGAGAAAGCTCCTGGGGTCACCACCTCTATCAAGTTATGCTGAACAAAGAGGAATTGTAACCTGGGCATACCTCTAAGCATTCCCTCCGACAAATTGGTTAGCTTGTTGTAACCAAGCTGAAGAATCTGTAGGTTGGACTGTCCAAGGAAGGCTCCCTCTTCAATGTAGGAGATCTCATTCTTGGTTAGGTTCAAATCTGTCAGGTTTCCAAAGCGGGATAGGGAAGCATAACCAATTATCTTTAATTTATTTTCATTAAGCCTGAGATCATGAACTGTACTGTTGATATGTTGAGGAATAGTCTCATAAGGTGGCTGATTTTGACTACAAATAGCCAACCAAACATAACCTTTGTCCCCCTCAATCAACCAGCAGTCACTCTTTGTTCCTGGTGGGAAGTACGAAAAACAAAAAGTTATTGTTACAAAGACCCACCAACATGACATGATGGCCATATCAAGATTGAAAGGCCAAGTCAAGGGATGTTGTCCAACCTCGGAAATTTGTGCCTGAATTACAGAAGTCTGTGTTCCACAGTCCTTCCTAAAACGCTGTGCATCATGTTTTACAGAGCCGGATATGAGGGCAAGTCTCTTTTAAATAAAACAATTTAATCAGCTAGGTTGCTTCTAGTTAGCAACAGTTACTCATTTGTATCTTCACATCTTCTATCAAGCCTTGGTAACGGAGAATGGACCGAAATAATGATTGGAGTCAGAAGACAGAGAACATGTATGTGTGTGCCAGCCGCCTCTCTGCCCCAGGATTGTAGATTTTTAGAGATGAATCCGTCTCTGTGTCCGTCCGTATCCAGCTGCCACCAGAATCTGAAAAAAACAAAACGAGAGACAAGACAGCGTCAGCAGGGAATTAAACGAGAGGGAGAGAGGAAAAAGAAAGGCAGATGCTTGTCGGCAAAGTGGAGATGGATATAGAGAGGGAGGAAAGGCATGGTGTCATGGATGGGACTAAAAGTGACAGAACAGATTCAAGATAATGAATTAAAGAAAAGATACCATGAAAGAGAGGAAAAATGAGAGCCTAGGCAAGTGGAAGTAGGTGATAAATATGTAAATGATCCTCCCGCTACATAGAAGGGGGAGTCGGAGGGAGATAAGAAGATACAGCGGCAATCAAAGCCAGTGGGTTGAAAGATAAAGCGAGGAAGAGTGAAAGAATGAGGATTGAAGAGGTTGATGTAAATTCGAGAAGACAAGAACCAGCACAAAATCAACTCAACTTCCACCATCGAGGGGCACTTTCTGGCCATTACAAAAAGATGGTGTTTGTGAGATATTCTCTATTCTCTTTGCCTATACAGTGGAAAGTATGCCCAAATGAATTTAAGACACATTGTTTCTACATCTGACATAGTCATACGGAAGATAAATATAGGTCACTGCTACACACCGAAACTATGTTGCCTTTCATATTGATGTATGAGGCTATTATTTGCTGGATAAGAGAAACTATCATTCCCTAATTGCCATATACTTAAAACAAACAACAGCAATTTAGCGGCTGCATAGATGGCTGCTTGGGTAGGCATCGCTTGGATCTGTCTTAAATAAGAGGAGAAAACCTCCACAGATGTTCGCTTGTACAGCAGTATCAATATGAAAAAAAAAGCTGTTTGGAGCAAAGAGAGGTGGGGGCAGGGCTAGCTTGGCGGAAAGCTTCCTATCCTCTTCACATGATACAAAGCACTCTACAGCAACTCATCAGACATGATGGTACAATCATACTGAGATCCAGGGACAACTTGTTCTCAGGTTTCGGAATATATTGATACAAGAGGATTATGTCTGTCGGTGTAGCGCATCTCCGATTTAATGCAATGAAGTGTGACCTAGTCATTGTATGTTT
The DNA here is from genome assembly GCF_048569485.1 of Anomaloglossus baeobatrachus. Lineage (NCBI taxonomy): Eukaryota > Metazoa > Chordata > Amphibia > Anura > Aromobatidae > Anomaloglossus > Anomaloglossus baeobatrachus. The sequence goes on along the minus strand of NC_134360.1, from coordinate 65,347,237 downwards.
TCAGTACGGACTTGGAGAGAATATGACCTTTACATAATATTATCACATAATGGAAGCATATTTCAGGGCAGGATGACAGCTGGAAAAAGTTATATGCAAAAGAGCATTCCCTTATGGCTATAGAACAAAGGGGAACAAATAGTAATTTAACATTTGTAACATCCAGAAATTAGGAGAAGAGAAAGTGGCACACTCTATTTGTTAAAAAATGCGGGAGGAAGTAGGACAATGAAAGACAATGGCCGTTCCGCGTTACACGCGCTTCAACCGGTCCCACCCCCACTGGTTGAAGTGTTTATAAGGCAAAACGGCCATTGTCTCTCATTGCCTTACTTCCTCCCACATGTTTTAACAATTTATTTCAATAAATTACACTTTTTATGGATGAAGTGTGCCACTTTTGCCTTCTCCAAATTCCTGGATGTCACTAATGACTGTTACAAGTGGGCACCTCAAACTCCGAAGACGCCTGAAGTTATTTCATAGTTACATAGTTACTTAGGTTGAAAAAAGACCTCGGTCCATCTAGTTCAACCTTCCTCCACCAGTTCTACATTTGGTCACTAAGTCATTTATAACCAACAATGTTTTGTGTACTGAGGAAATCATCCAGCCCTGATATAAAAGCTGTTATAGTATCTGCCATTACTACCTCTTGTGGTCGGCATTCCACAGTCTGACTGCTCTAACTGTAAAGAACCCTTTCCTATTTAGCTGCCGGCATCGCTTTTCTTCCACTCGCAGTGAGTGCCCCCTGGTCCTTAGTATTGTCTTTGGAAGAAATAAGTCATGTGCCAGTCCTTTATATTGACCACACATGTATTTATACATATAAATGAGAACTCCTCTGAGACGTCTTTTTTCTAAGCTAAACATATCTAACTTTTTCAACCTGTCATCATATGGGAGGCCTTCCATTTCTTGTAGTAGACTAGTTGCCCGCCTTTGAACTGACTCTAACTTCTGAATGTCCTTTTTAAAATGTGGAGAGCAAAACTGGATCCCATATTCCAGATGTGGCCTTACAAGTGATTGATAGAGGGGTAACAATACGTTGGGATCACAGGATCTAACCTCTTTTTATACACCCTAGAATCTTGTTTGCTTTAGCAGCTGCTGCCTGACATTGAGTACTGCTGCTCAGCTTATTTGTAATGAGAATACCCTAGTCCTTCTCCTGTTCTATAGTCCCGAGTTTACTTCCATTTAACACTAGAACTACTGGACTCATGACACCTATATAGAAATACATGGTGCAAAGTAGTCAAAATGACTACCTCAGTAGTTCTAGTGTTAATGTATACGCAGTTATAGGATTACTCCGTCCTAGGTGCATTACTTTACATTTATCAACATTAAATCTCATTTGCCAAGTATCTGCCCATTCTGACATCTTATCCAAATCTTTTTGTAATATTGTACTATCAAGGTCAGTTTTTAATATCCTGCATAGTTTGGTGTCATCTGCAAAGACTGACTTTACTATCAATCCCATCCACAAGGTTATTAATAAAGAGATTAAAAAGAATCGGTCCTAGCACCGATCCTTGCGGCCCCCACTGCTGACTATGGCTCATATAGAGAATGTTCCATTTATGACTACTCTTTGTTTCCTATCTTTTAGCCAATTCCTTACCCAGTTGCATATAGTTTCCCCTAGTCCTTGCTTCTGGAGCTTTAGTATAAGGCTATTATGTGGGACAGTATCAAATGCCTTTGCAAAGTCCAAATAAATCACATCAGCTGCATTACCAATATCCAGGTTTGAACTTACCCCCTCATAGAACCCCAACAGGTTGGTTAGACACGATTTATCTTTCATGAATCCATGCTGTTTGTCAGTTATCATATTATTTTCTGCAATATATTTTTGCATGTCATCCCTTACTATGCCCTCAAAAACTTTGCATACTACTGATGTCAGGCTTACTGGACGGTAGTTGCCTGGATCTACCCTCTTACCTTTCTTAAATACCATACCAAGATTGTCCTTGTTCCCATAGTGTGAGTAATGCCAGATTTCTTTCTGGATTGTTTGAGTAATTTAAAAGGAACTTGTCATGTCATTTTTTTTATATTAAATCGCCCCTAATATGTTTTAAATCAATAAATGTGCCTCACTAACATGGTTTAAAAAATAAAAAGATGCAATAGATCGCATGTGGCGCTTCCAATATATCCAGCCTCGATAAGGCCGGTCTTGGTAGATTATTTTAATAAAAAACAAACATATGTGTGTATATAATAATAAAATGTGTTTCGGCTCTATTAATAGAGCCTTCTTCAGGTTTAAAACATGTAAAACAATGAATAATATGCACCTCACTGCTATAACAAAGTCCCCAAAGGGACTGTTTAATATGAAAAAACAACATGACAGGTTCCCTTTATGACCTTGGACATATATATATATATATATATATATATATATATATATATATATGTCTTAGCCGGGCTTTGCACACTACGACATCGCAGGTGCGATGTCGGTGGGGTCAAATTGAAAGTGACGCACATCCGGCATCGCAGGCGATATCGTAGTGTGTAAATCCTAGATGATACGATTAACGATCGCAAAAGAGTCGTAATCGTATCATCGGTGTAGCGTCGGCGAATTCCATAATTACGCTGACGCGATGGTCCAATGTTGTTCCTCGCTCTTGCGGCAGCACACATCGCTGTGTGTGAAGTCGCAGGAGCGAGGAATATCTCCTACCTGCGTCACCGCGGCTCCCGTTGGCTATGTGGAAGGAGAGAGGTGGGCGGGATATTTACATCCCGCTCATCTTCGCCCCTCCGCTCCTATTGGCCGCCTGCCGTGTGACGTCGCAGTGACGCCACATGACCCGCCTCCTTATTAAGGCCGGCCAGAGCGACATCTCAGGTCAGGTGAGTGCACGTGAAGCTGCTGTAGCGATAATGTTCGCTACGGCAGCTATCACAATGATATCGCAGCTGCGACGGGGCAGGGACTATCGCGCTCGGCATCGCAGCATCGGCTTGCAATGTCGCAGCGTGCAAAGTACCCCTTAGGCTGTGTCCCCCTGGTAACTACGGGCTCTGGCGGTCATCTTGGAGTAATCCCTGCACATGTCTCCTGATCTGATCAGCAGACATGTGCAGGGATTACCGCAAGCTGACCGCAAGAGCCCGCAGTTACCAGGGGGACACAGCCTAAGACATATATATACAGTTAGGTCCAGAAATATTTGGACAGTGACACAATTTTCGCGAGTTGGGCTCTGCATGCCACCACATTGGATTTGAAATGAAATCTCTACAACAGAATTCAAGTGCAGATTGTAACGTTTAATTTGAAGGTTTGAACAAAAATATCTGATAGAAATTGTAGGAATTGTACACATTTCTTTACAAACACTCCACATTTTAGGAGGTCAAAAGTAATTGGACAAATAAACCAAACCCAAACAAAATATTTTTATTTTCAATATTTTGTTGCGAATCCTTTGGAGGCAATCACTGCCTTAAGTCTGGAACCCATGGACATCACCAAACGCTGGGTTTCCTCCTTCTTAATGCTTTGCCAGGCCTTTACAGCCGCAGCCTTCAGGTCTTGCTTGTTTGTGGGTCTTTCCGTCTTAAGTCTGGATTTGAGCAAGTGAAATGCATGCTCAATTGGGTTAAGATCTGGTGATTGACTTGGCCATTGCAGAATGTTCCACTTTTTTGCACTCATGAACTCCTGGGTAGCTTTGGCTGTATGCTTCGGGTCATTGTCCATCTGTACTATGAAGCGCCGTCCGATCAACTTTGCGGCATTTGGCTGAATCTGGGCTGAAAGTATATCCCGGTACACTTCAGAATTCATCCGGCTACTCTTGTCTGCTGTTATGTCATCAATAAACACAAGTGACCCAGTGCCATTGAAAGCCATGCATGCCCATGCCATCACGTTGCCTCCACCATGTTTTACAGAGGATGTGGTGTGCCTTGGATCATGTGCCGTTCCCTTTCTTCTCCAAACTTTTTTCTTCCCATCATTCTGGTACAGGTTGATCTTTGTCTCATCTGTCCATAGAATACTTTTCCAGAACTGAGCTGGCTTCATGAGGTGTTTTTCAGCAAATTTAACTCTGGCCTGTCTATTTTTGGAATTGATGAATGGTTTGCATCTAGATGTGAACCCTTTGTATTTACTTTCATGGAGTCTTCTCTTTACTGTTGACTTAGAGACAGATACACCTACTTCACTGAGAGTGTTCTGGACTTCAGTTGATGTTGTGAACGGGTTCTTCTTCACCAAAGAAAGTATGTGGCGATCATCCACCACTGTTGTCATCCGTGGACGCCCAGGCCTTTTTGAGTTCCCAAGCTCACCAGTCAATTCCTTTTTTTTCAGAATGTACCCGACTGTTGATTTTGCTACTCCAAGCATGTCTGCTATCTCTCTGATGGATTTTTTCTTTTTTTTCAGCCTCAGGATGTTCTGCTTCACCTCAATTGAGAGTTCCTTAGACCGCATGTTGTCTGGTCACAGCAACAACTTCCAAATGCAAAACCACACACCTGTAATCAACCCCAGACCTTTTAACTACTTCATTGATTACAGGTTAACGAGGGAGACGCCTTCAGAGTTAATTGCAGCCCTTAGAGTCCCTTGTCCAATTACTTTTGGTCCCTTGAAAAAGAGGAGGCTATGCATTACAGAGCTATGATTCCTAAACCCTTTCTCCGATTTGGATGTGAAAACTCTCATATTGCAGCTGGGAGTGTGCACTTTCAGCCCATATTATATATATAATTGTATTTCTGAACATGTTTTTGTAAACAGCTAAAATAACAAAACTTGTGTCACTGTCCAAATATTTCTGGACCTAACTGTATATATATATATATATATATATATATATATATATATACACAGTATATATATATATATATATATATATATATATATATCCAATGTCTTAGGCTGTGTCCTCCTGGTAACTGCGGGATCAGATCAGGAGACATGTGCGGCTAACAGGTGCAGGTGGATCAGATCAGAGATCCACTCGCGCCTGCTTACCACTTAGATTGACAGCATGGTTTGAATGGCTGTGGGTGGAATCATGCCATTCCCCGCTGCCATCGGCGGCCTTGAGATGCAATCACGGGGCCCCAATGGGTTGACATGGTAGCACGGGGTCAGCTGATGACTCCTGATGCTAGCATGTCGTATTCCCTGTGAGAGCCGACAGAGCGCCAGCATTCATAGAAACGCTGCATTTCTGCTGATCTGAGTGATGATGCTTAGATTACAGGCTGCAGTTGTTCTGACATAATCTGAGGTTTTAGATTTAGCCATGTAGCAGAGATGAGAGAGCTGTCCTACCCACACCAGGCTCTCTAAAGAAATTGTACATTGACTGTGAGGTATCAATCAGAGGATGGGACATGCCGAACAACATGGCATGAGCCACCTAATCACAGCAATGATAATCACCAAGTGATTAAGCCTTTAGTTTAAGTAAACAACAGCATGGATCCTGATAAGAGGCGCACAGTTTATTTGTGTTTTTAAACCCCTACAGCATGGCGGCGTTAGCTTACAAAACCAGGTGACAGATTCCCTTTAATACTTTTTGGGCAAGGTATGTTTTTTTTTTAATACACACTCCAGGTACTGTAAAACCTCATTTTAAATAGCTATCTGGCAGACAATACCCAACTGAATAAGATAAGATTCTGCAGTAAAATGTGTGTATTAAAGTTTGTCATCCACAGTATATCCACAAATGTAAGTCACAATAACCCTCCAGTGTTAGTATCAATTTTGAAAGACATGGATTTATATATTTGACAATAATCATATGATTTTTTTGTAAATTCGAGAACACTTGTGATTTCTTGTTTTTCCTCCTATTTGCACTGCTAACGACTAGCAAAATGATCATTTGTCACTGTTGTATTTCTTTGTCGAGTATTTAGACAAAGAAATACAACAGTGACAAATGATCATTTGTGGTCATCCTTAAAGTGAATCTGTCACTAGGTTTTCACTACCCCATCTGAGAGCAACATGATGTAGAGGCACAGACTCTGATTCCAGCAATTTGTCACTTACTGGGCTACTTGCTGCAGTTTTGATTAAAAAAAAAAATTCTGCTCCAGTCTCCTAATTCTCTGACTGCTGAGCTCTGTATAACCCCGCCCCCACCAATGATTGGTAGCTTACTGTTTATACTGTGTATAGTAAGAAAGCTGCCAATCCGTGGTGGGGGTGGAGTTGGGCTAGCTGATAGCGGGTCAAGTAGTCCTCTAGTGAGAATATAGGTAGAAAAAACTTAGTGACACATTTCCTTTAAAGCTTTGATCATTGACTAACGATTGTGCACTGAACACCTTGTTTTAGGCTATGTGCGCACTAGGTCGTTTTACCCGCGGATTTGCTGCGGAAATTTCTTGAGAAATGTCTGCAATCTTTGTGCAGACATTTCCCAGCAAATCCTATGAGAAAAAAAAATAGCTGTGCGCACGCTGTGGATTTTTCTCAAGAAATTTCCTTGAGAAGATTTTCTTGAGAACATTTCTTGAGAAAATGAGCATGTCAATTCTTTTCCGCAGGTACCTGCGGATTTCTGCAGTACAGCCTGCAAAATCCGCAGGGAACAACCTGCGGGAAAATCAAATTTGCGGCTAATCCGCGGCAAATCCGCATGTGGATTTACCGCGGATTTTTTCCGGAGGTCCATAAATCTTCCACTCTCAGAAGTTTTTCAAGAAATTTTCTTGAGAAACTTCACATTTCTAGTGTGCACAAAGCCTTATACAAAAATAGCTCAGTGTATAAGGCCTTCTGAAGCCACGGCCACTCAACACCAAAAGCCAAAATGGATATCCACAACTTTTTTCAGTATTCATGCTCTCTTCTCTCCCACCAATGTGTATTATTGTATAATAAATTGAATTCCTTCTAGAAGAGAGAGGCAGTGGTTGTAGGGAAGGAGTTCAGATTTTTAGTGCTATCCGGACTATCTGTCACTAGGTTCTGGACCCCTATTAACACTAATTTGTAGCCCACAAAAATGTCACAGATTAAAGGGAATCGGTCACCAGATTTGGTGACTATAAGCTGTGGCCACCACCAGTGGGCTCTTATATACAGCATTCTAACATGCTGTATATAAGAGCCCAGGCCGCTGTGTAGAACATAACAATGACAGTATCATACTCACCTATATGGTCAGTTCAGTGCAGACTGGTCGGATGGGCGTCTCCGTTCTCCGGGTCCAATGTCTCCTCTTTCGGTCATCTTTGTCCTCCTTCTTCTGAAGCCGGCACTGAGGTCCTACGCAGGCGCACTTTGCACTGCCTTGAGCAAGGCAGATCAAAGTATTGTACTGCACATGAGCGGGACCTCAATGCCGGCTTGTGTGCATGACGTACGACGCACCATGCACCCAGGCTTCAGAAGAATGAGGACAAAGATGGCCGAGAGAGGAGGTGCCGGACCCAGAGAATGGAGACACCCATCCAACCAGTCTGCACCGAACCGACCATTTTGGTAAGTATTATAAAGTAATTTTTACGTTCTACACAGCGGCCTGGGCTCTTATGTACAGCATGTTAGAATGGTGGTGGCCGCAGTTTATAGTCACCAAATCTGGTAACAGGTTCCCTTTAAAGAAGAGGACACCAACTGCTTTATTGCTGAACAATAGTGGCATTGTGCTACTTCTCACTTGCATGAAAAGTTGTTAATATCAAAACCAGGAAAAAAGAGTGTCCAAATAGCAGTCCTACTTACTGCCTTTATTACTTAAAGGGGTTATCTCACAAAGTATATTTTAAGTAACAGATCTAGGAATAAAAATATTCTTCACAATTAGATTTTGTCAAAATAATGTTCCTATAGGGAGATAATCTGTGTCTGACTGTCTGGCCGTTGTGGATCATTTACTAAACATACCACATCTACAGGTCAGGGATGGAAGCAGAGGAAAGTATACAGACAAGGCAGTATGGGATCACAGCAATTTTTTTTTTCTGTGAGGTAAAACATTGTTTTTAAACAGGCAGGGAAATATTTTACCTCACAGAAAGAATCAAATTAGATCCAGTCCTGTAATGTCTGTATACTTCTTTTGCTTCCTCTCATGAGTCTCATGACCGAGTGTACGTTCAGACACAGTCATTACACAGTATATAGAAGGGGCACATATATAAGATTTTCTCAGCACAAGAACGTTTAATTTTACCACACACAATTGTGAAACTTATTAATATTCCAAGTTCTATTGAATTAAATGTATTTTGCTTGTGGGACAACCCCTTTAAAGAGGACCAACCACCAGAAGTTTCCAATATAAACTAAAGCCAGTGCTAAACTGTCGCTATCATGCTGATTCTATACATACCTTTGTATGTCAAAAAATAGTTGACTATGATCAGATATACATCGCCCATATACTCAGTGTTGGGTATTCAGAGGACAAAGGTGATCCAGAGCAAAAGAAGACAGGAGACCTAACGTACGTTTCACTTCTTAAAAATAACCAAATACATGGCTTCCTCAGAGGTCTTGGACTACCCAACACTGTGAGTATATGGGTGATGTATATCTGATCATGGTCAACTATTTTTTGAACACCATGACATATTTATACCTAATTGGTTAGCATGCATGGGGGTCTCTGCATTTACTTGGTCATATTTGATTAATTATAGACGGTTATTTGGTCATATTGTCCCTTTGCTTGAACCTCCATGATGCTAGTTAAGGTTTGATGCTGTAATGTTTTGGTGTACCTACAATAATTTTTTGACCTTTGATCAGATTGTTCCCCTTTTACTTTCTACATGAGGTATTTAGTCATTACCATCTGACTGTATTTCTGGTCCGTTTATTTTATTCGCGTCCTTTGCCTTATCTATGTATTGCTATATACGGATCACTTACTGTTAAATATGGACATTGGTTGTTCTACGGTTGTGAATTCTCATTTTAATATTGTTATTAATAAAAATTTGTAATTTTCTATTGAACATTGTTTACTGATGTGCATTTTTTTTACTCCATTTTCTCCTGCATTTCATTAATTGTTCCGGAGTTATGCTCTGTATATATCATATTAATTATTTTGCATGGTATTTTCCATAGCCATGCTTGTTTGGAATTTTGTTTTGACTATTAGATATTCTGCAGCACCTATCAATCAAGTAACAGTGAATTTCACAATCTTTACTTGCCTGTATTTCACAAACTATACATCCTATCTCACAACTAAAGGGTGCTTTACACGCTGCGACATCGCTACCGATATATCGTCGGGGTCAAGTCGTTAGTGACGCACATCCGGCGCCGGTAGCGACATCGCAGCGTGACACCAAGGAGCGACGATCAACGATCGCAAAATCGTTCAAGAACGGTGATCGTTGACACGTCGCTCCTTTCTTTAACACCGTTGCTGCTGCAGGAACGATGTTGTTTGTCGTTCCTGCGGCATCCCACATCGCTATGTGTGACACCGCAGGAACGACGAACATCTCCTTACCTGTGTCTACCGGCAATGAGGAAGGTAGAAGGTGGGCGGCATGTTCCGGCCGCTCATCTCCGCCCCTCCTCTGCTATTGGGCGGCCGCTTAGTGACGGCCGCAGTGACATCGCTATGACGCCGAACGCACCTCCCCCTTGAGGGAGAGATTGTTCGGCGTTCACAGCAATGTCACTGACAAGGTATGAGCATGTGACGCTGCCGTAGCGATTGTGTTCACTATGGCAGCGAGCACCAAATGCCGCACGAACGTTGGGGGCGGGTGCTATAGCGCTAGCTATCGCAAGTGATGTTGCAGCGTGTAAAGCACCCTTAAAGGTATGTATAGACTCAGCATGATAGTGTCGGCATAGGATTAGCTTTAGTTTATATGGGTAAATCCTGGTGGTTGGTCCTCTTTAAGACAACTGACAAGTCTGAATGGTACAAGGTCCTCCTGCCCTGAGGACGTTCATGCTTCTCCTTACAGAACGTAAGTCAGTCTCTTCTCATTTCCCCCACTGGCTGACATAAGACAATGCTCCGCAGTACAGGCAAGATATCCGCTAGTAAAATCTCTTTAAACTGGATGAGTTGAGGATAATTTCCCAGAAATACAACTTTGTTGAAAAGCTAGGAAACCAGTTGTTAAAAATTGAAATACAACCTTTTTGGGGGATCACATAGTAAATAATCAGTTGAAACCTTCAACCTAGTACCGGGACGTGTTATCTCAATATAAAAAAGATAAAAATTTGGTAAAACAATTACTACTTCATTGTATCAGTCCATCTGTGTCCAGAAAATAATATCCTTTGTGATTCGCACACATTAATTAAGCTAAAAGTTATTGATTTTAGAATGTAATAATTGTCGAGGAGAGAAATCATGTTTCGGCTTTACACTGTAGAGGCTTATCAGAGTCCCGGTTTAGTCCGAGGTTCTGGCCTCATTTAAAAAGACAAGCATCTGTCATTGGACTTAATTACTGTAGTGCATATTATAAGGAAAATCCCAGGCATATCTGTTCTCACAGCTCCCTTCAGCAGCTTGTTTAGGATCAGATGGTACTAGATTTCCATTTGATGTAAATTTCTGCCTGCAGATTATGACTAAATGTTATGACCCAGAAGGGCACAATTGGTGAGTACTCAAGATATCATCACTATATTCTGATTAGAGTCTCATATATGCAACAGAAATATGACAAGCATAAACATACTTTCCAACATGCAAAATGTAGAACTTGGGAAAGTTAAACCCTGGCTTTAGGAATGATTGGGGACATACCCAAACACATACTTTGGATGTGGTTTTATTACGGTGGAGAAAAAAAATTTGCAGGACCCATGTCTGGCACCCATGGCTGTACCTCCCTGGCAACAGTACAGGGTCCTGAGAAATTCCTCAACCAGCACTGCAATGTTGGTATTTTGGGCACCTCTTCTAATTACTAAACCCATGACGTCGTGTGAGGTCTAGTTACTAAGCCTAATGCTACATCATGACATGCATCATGCTGTGATGTAATAATGTTGCAGAGGCCTCATAATTAGAGATAGGGCCGCCATCAGGGCCTGACAACCATGACTGGAGTGTAGGGCCTGTGAAGAGGGGGACCCGGAAGGGCCTGGGGTATTTACTTAGCTTTATGAAGCCCCAAGACCCCCTCTACACTGGGCCCCAGTCACAACTGCAGCAGAGAGGCCCAGCAGTGTCGCTTCAGCCACAACACATTGCTATGCAAATTAGCCATGTGCTGCAGGTGTGATGCCCTGGACTATTAGGTCGTCACGGAGCATTGTGCAATCTGCGTTTGTGCAATATCCGCCTCCTCCTTGGTTATGGGTCCCCAACTATATGGTGTTGCCTACAACAGCTAATTAAAATCCTAGGTACACTCTGCACCACACCCACCAGACACACCAGTGAACGGCCTGAGTGGAATAGGGTCGCCCACTTGGGGGGTTGGTAAGGGGAGGTCAGGAGTGTCAGGAACAAGAGAGTTGTAGTTTGGAAGTGAAGGAGAAAGGAGGTCAGGAGCCGGGCTCCTTGGAAGTAACTAGGTAGCAGACTGTGGTCTGGGCCTAGTAGGAGGTGGACCCCCGGTCGCAGGTGATCGTGACAAGAGGCACAGAACTGTCGAGGAGGACAGTCGGCGGCCTTGTACCATCACCGGGCCGGGACCAGGGTACGATGGGGTACGTGGACCCTAGGTCAGGGAGTAGCTTCAGGCAACCTGACAATTTACCCGACGAGAATGGAGCCTTCAAGATCTGCTCTCCACCTGCTCCAAAATTGGGGTACTAGTGCAACGAGGAGGATAGGACTTTCTACTAAAACGGTCCAGAAAATCCCAAGCGTGAACCCTGAGAGCAAGCTCCCACAGTTAGCCACACTTGGGAGTGGGACCCGACTAGTTCTACACTACAGGGACCAACTGACAAGTGAACTTAGTGCCAGGAGGAAGGTCACGGATCACCAGGCAACACCAGTGGGGACAGGACCCGAACTAGCTCCCCTCAGCGGCAGCGGTGTCCAGAACTTTGGTTTATCCAGTTGTCGGTGTCAGCTTTGTGGACTGAGTGAGTACGAAAGTGACCCCTTCATTCCCAACGGCACTCCCCAATCACCATCACCGAGTCCCGGGGCATCCCCCCTACCTGTGGAGGGCTCCAACACCTAACTGCCCCACTCCATCGCCCCCGGGTACACCACTTGAGCCACCGCAGATCCGGATCCGAGCAGCCCGGCTGCTGACACGGGTGGTGGCACATAGGCAAGGTCAGTGCAGCATAGCAGGGCGCTAGCATGTCATTCCACGTCTCAGCATGCACCAGCATGATGAAGTCATCACTCTGCGACCTCATCACACTGCTGCAGGTAACAGAGCCACCGAGGTGGCGATGACACAGCTGCTGGCTGTCCTGGAAGGGGACATATATACCAGGAGGACGACATATATACCAGGAAAGGGACAAATAAACAAAGATGGGGAGATGGGGGGATATTATACAGGGAGGCAGTGTGTGAGGAAATATTATACAGAGAGGCAGTGTGTATGGGAGAGATATAGAGGGGCATTGTGTGGGAATATATTATACATAGGAGCAGTTTGTGTGTGGGGGATATTATACATATGTGCAGTGTGGGAGAGATATTATGGAGAGGAGCGGTGTAGAGGGTGTATTGTGTAGAGGGTGTATTATGGAGAGGTGCTGTGTAAGGGGTGTATTAATTTTCTGAGGGAAATGCTTCATTTTCTGGAATAACTTCAAGGGTACTAACATTTTTGGCCGTGTGTGTGTGTATGTTTTTCCAAAAATGGCAGTGAGATGGTGGAAGGTTTGAGGGGTGAAGGCAGAGCTGGGGTGGAGTCTGGGCAGTGTCTCAAGGGAGCCCGAAAATGTTGCCAGTATGGGGCCCTGAAATTCCTAGTAGCGGCCCTGATTAGATGGAACTTTGGCGGGTGTAGCCGGACCGTACTTCCACAGGTTCAGACTTGGGATTCATCCACCTCACAGGTGTGGAACATCAAGATGCTCATCAGACAGTATGATTATTGTACAGGTGTGCCTTTGCCTGACCACAATAAGTGACACCCTAAAATGTGCAGTTTTATCACACAGCACAATGCCACAGAGGATGCAAGTTTTGAGGGAGAGTGCAAGTAGTATGCTGATTGCAAGAATGTCCAGCAGAGCTGCTGCCCATGAATTGCATGTTCATTTCTCTACCATAAGCCATCTCTAAAGACGTTTCAGAGAATTTTGCAGTACATTCAATCGGCCTCACAACTGCAGACCACGTGTAACCACACCAGCCCAAGACCTACACATCCAGCATCTTCACCGCTAACATTGTCTGAGACTGGCCCCCTGGACAGCTGCTGCAATAATCGGAGCAAAACCAAAGAATTTCTGCACAAACTGTCAGTGACCAGTGACACCTGCTCCCCATTCACACTGGAGCCTTGTAACACTAATGAATCACATGACACTGGGGAGGGAAAATGGCTAATTGGGCATAATTTGGCCATTTTCACTTAGGGGTGTACTCACTTTTATTGCCAGCGGTTTAGACATTAATGGCTATGTGTTGAGTTATTTGGCGAGGAACCAAATTTACCCTGTTATACAAGCTGCACACTGATTATTTTAAATTGTATCATAATGTCATATATTCAGTGTTGTCCCATGATAATAAAATAGTTACAAGTATATATCCAGTATATATTATGCTTTTAGCTGTGATGTTAGCTGTGCATTATCTTTATGATCACTCTATATTTCTGTGTAAAAACAAGTCTGACGTGGATGCCCCACCTGGGTGCTGCAAATCACTTTGTTCAACTCTGAGTCTTACTGAATCCTATGCTTTTCGTGGTCCAGATAAAGGGAATCTGTCACTAGACTTTTGCTATCTTACCTGAGTGTAACATAATATAGTATAAGAGACACTGATTCCAAAGATGTATCACTTAGCTTACTGAGTGCAGCAGTTGTGACACAATCAGTTTTTAGGTGTAGGATGTGGAAGAGCTTAGAAGGTGTTCTGTGTACTTTGTATATTGATAATGAGCTGCTAATGAGTGCTGGGGGCATTGTTGAACTAGGTTTCTTGAGGGACAGTCAATGATAATGTCCTGTTGATAAAACTCTCATTGTATTGAAAAAGCAGCGCACAGTTTAATAAGTGGGATATCACTGAACTCAATATCTCAACCTCTACCTCATACTGCTGTAAGGGGATGCAGAAGTAACTGCAAGGAAACACCGCCATCTGCAGGCCAAATGTAATGAACAAACAGGAACTAAAGAGCTCAGTGTGTGTTTCTTACATAGAAGAGTTTAAAGGAGACGACGGGTCAGGTGACAGTGGTGTCACAGCTACTAAATATAAACATCCTGGCTGGGTCAAGAGGAGCAGGAGTTGTGTGAGCAGCGGAGCAGGCTTGCAACTGAACATCCGTCACATGATCAGAAAGGAAGATCCGTGAGCTAAGTTAAAAGGAAGATCTTTGACCTGAACTCATAATGAACCTTTATCAAAGCTAGTGGAAGTTCGTGACCGGTGCCAGTAGAAGTACCTGAGAAAGATCAGACTACGCTGGTCATGGTCCAGAGCCCTATCTTTGTGCTCAAGCCGCAAACTAAGCTGGACAAGGTCCTTAGCCCCGAGTTTATGGTCAAGCCACAGACTACGCCAGCCAAAGTCCAAAGCCGGGAAGTTGCTTCCTGCTCAGAGATACGGTATTGAGTAGGGATTAAGGACGCGCTTCAGAGCATAATGGTGGCCAGCTAGTGGAGATTGTGCAGAATTCCCTCAATTTGGATTTCCGGCCTAGTAAGTAGCGTCTCTGGCCCCACTAGGGCCTGTACATGGTCTAGAATACAATAACACTGACGGTGACCATTACTGGTAAAATATACAGTGATTGCGTTCTGTATATTTGTTCCGCTGATTAATCCATTGTGTAAATCCATTGTTTACTACTGTTACTTGTTCTTTAAAGAGCTAACCCTTGATTTGTACAGTGCCTTGCGAAAGTATTCGGCCCCCTTGAACTTTTCAACCTTTCCCCACATTTCAGACTTCAAACATAAAGATAAAAATGTTAATGTTCTGGTGAAGAATCAACAACAAGTGGGACACAATTGTGAAGTTGAACAATATTTATTGCTCAATTTAAACTTTTGTAAAAAAGAATAAACTGAAAATTGGGGCGTGCAATATTATTCGGCTCCTTTACTTTCAGTGCAACAAACTCACTCCAGAAGTTCATTGAGGATCTCTGAATGATCCAATGTTGTCCTAAATGACTGATGATGATAAATATAAGTCACCTGTGTGTAATCTAGTCTCCGTATAAATGCACCTGTTCTGTGATAGTCTCAGTGTTCTGTTTAAAGCGCAGAGAGCATCATGAAGACCAAGGAACACAACAGGCAGGTCCGTGATACTGTTGTGGAGAAGTTTAAAGTTGGATTTGGATACAAAAAGATTTCCAAACGTTTAAACATCCCAAGGAGCGCTGTACAAGAGATCATATTGAAATGGAAGGAGTATCATACCACTGCAAATCTACCAAGACCCGGCCATCCATCCAAACTTTCATCTCAAACAAGGAGAACACTGATCAGAGATGCAGCCAAGAGGCCCATGATCCCTCTGGATGAACTGCAGAGATCTACAGCTGAGGTGGGAGAGTCTGTCCATAGGACAACAATCAGTCGTACACTGCACAAATCTGGCCTTTATGGAAGAGTGGCAAGGAGAAAGCCATTTCTCAAAGATATCCATACAAAATGTCATTTAAAGTTTGCCACAAGCCACCTGGGAGACACACCAAACATGTGGAAGAAGGTGCTCTGGTCACATGAAACCAAAATAAAACTTTTTGGGCACAATGCCAAACGATATGTTTGGCGAAAAAGCAACACAGCTCATCACCCTGAACACACCATCCCCACTGTTAAACATGGTGGTGGCAGCATTATGGTTTGGGCCTGCTTTTCTTCAATAGGAACAGGGAAGACGGTTAAAATTGATGGGAAGATGGATGGAGCCAAATACAGGACCATTCTTGAAGAAAACCTGTTGGAGTCTGCAAAAGACCTGAGACTGGGACGGAGATTTGTCTTCCAGCAAGACAATGATCCCAAACATAAAGCAAAATCTACAATGGAATGGTTCACAAATAAACGTATCCAGGTGTTAGAATGGCCAAGTCACAGTCCAGACCTGAACCCAATCGAGAATCTGTGGAAAGAGCTGAAAACTGCTGTTCACAAACACTCTCCATCCAACCTCACTCAGCTTGAGCTGTTTGCAAAGGAAGAATGGGCAAGAATTTCAGTCTCTCGATGTGCAAAACTAATAGACACATACCCCAAGCGACTGCAGCTGTAATCGCAGCAAAAGGTGGCGTTACAAAGTATTAACTTAAAGGGGATGAAGAATATTGCACGACCCAATTTTTAGTTTATTATTTTTTATAAAAGTTTAAAATAAGCAATAAATTTCGCTAAATTTCACAATTGGGTCCCACTTGTTGTTGATTCTTCACCATAAAATTTAAATTTTTTTATCTTTATGTTTGAATATACAAAAATATCCATAGGAGTGGTAACGGGATAATAATCATAAGTATAACATGCTGAAAAGCATTTTGAATATCATATGGGAAGACCTGTGTGGACTACCATAAACAATAAGAATGCAAACCACTCGAGTTGAACGCATAAAAACAGGAGAGCACAAAGTGGTTGAGATGCAAAGGTATGTATCAAAATTTAATAATACATGCGAATATAATGAAGCACATAAATGAAGTGGGGATAAAGAAGACAGAGGTTGCAAAGGGCACTATAAGAACAGGGGATATCACATGTCAATGAATAATCAGAAAATCAGCTTATAAAGATAGAAACATATAGACCATGTGATTATCCAGAGTAATCGCTGGTGACACAGGGGTTAACATACAGCAAATGCCCAAATAGAGCAGTATACAATACAGAAACATACCAATGCTGTATCAAATCAGGAAAAAAGTCAGCAGCGTAACATTAAAGTGCCAAGTGCAGGACTGCAGGACCAGAAGTCCCCCCTAGATGGTAACGCGCGTTTCACGTGTTTAATGAACGCTTCATCAGACCGAAGGAGGGGTCATTTTTAGTTTATTATTTTTTATAAAAGTTTAAAATAAGCAATAAATTTCGCTCAACTTCACAATTGGGTCCCACTTGTTGATTCTTCACCATAAAATTTAAATTTTTTTATCTTTATGTTTGAAGCCTGAAATGTGGGAAAAGGTTGAAAAATTCAAGGAGGGGGAATAGTTTCGCAAGGCCCTGTATATAGTTAATAAACCACTGTTGGTTGAGTCATCACTGACTCCTCATTATTTGTGCCGTTGCATCCGATCACCCGCTTACACTGCAATCAGATTACATAGCAAACACATGCTGACAGATTTCCTGGGATTCAGCTAGCAAATTGGGACTGCTATGAAATATGGTAAACTCTTCTCAGTCTATTCTACCATAGTTTATAAGCCTTCGGTCAGTGGTCTCATCTGAGAATATAATGGCACAACTACAAGATGTTCTTAAACATGTTTTTAAACCCTTATGTGTAAAATTCAAGGGAGAAATTAATATCTTATTGGACCAAATTCTAATATTTTTCCTTTTTTAATCGGTGTTATTAACATAAATATCAAGTTGGTGTCATGAGTGTGTTTTGCCCTGGGTGGACACCCCGCGAGTCTGTAATCAGAAGGTCAAAATGCCTTATCCCTTGCAGATCCACTACTGATACATAAATTACATCTTCTTGCTTGTAGTGCTATAAGGGTTAAGCACCCTTTCCTGTCTGGCTGCTGGCTGTATCTTTTAATCCCAGGTGCAGCTCTTTGCTATCACTCCCCTTCCCTATTTAAAGTCATTTGCCTGACCAACTGATGCTGGTGGTAGAAACTGAATCCTCATTTCTATGTGGTCCACTTTGGAAGGAGCTTGGTTTTGGAAGAAGTTCTTTGTGTTGTTTGGAGCTGTGGTGTTAGCTGCATTGAAGTGGCTTGGAGTGTTTTCCTTTTCATGTCTATTTCCCCTATCTGTTTTCCTACCCTTTTGTTTCTGTACTGTAGAGGCGAGACTAGTGCTTTTGTTGGCCTGCTCACTAGCCAGGGTGAGTTTAGGGCAAGCAAGGCTTATAAACGTGGTCGACAATGCGGTGAAAGAACCCGTATAGGGACATCAGGGACTACAGGGTACAGTCGCAGGTAAGTGCAGGTGGTGAGCCCACTATCCTCTCCCCAGTGCCAGGGCCCTGTGTTCTATTGTGGCCCCTGTGTACCCTGTGTGTTGTGGCGCCTGCTGGGTTATTTCCAGGTCCCTGCATGACAGCTGGTGAGAAATGTCCCTGATTTCAGACCCTCTAATGAGTAACCTCCGTGAATCCAGTCTCATAGAAAGGAAAGAGACAGAAATAGCAAGTGATCAGACCACTCAAAATTTGTTTTACAAAAATAATACTTGTAGAATTTTCCCAATTTTACAAATCTATCACATTTTGTCCTAATGTAATTTATACATGTATCTGTGTGTGAATGTCAGAGTATATTTGTTGCCGGTCTTCCCCGATACACACTACTTTATTATTTCCAGTTAATTGTTTGAGCCTCGGGCTATTGGACAGTGTTCCTGGAATTCTGCAATGTGATTTACAGAGGTTTCGAAGCTGCCGATAATGAAAGTCAAGAACCTGTAGACTGCACATCATGACGCTACTGGCAACCCATTTGCAAAAAAAAAACCTGTAGCGCATCAGCCTAATAATATTATGGTAGGAGCTGCAGAGCTTCACACCACAAATTTCCCATCGGTGATCTTCTCCGTCCAGCACCATGACAGGACTGCAGAGTATCACACCACCCTTTCTCTTACAGATCACATCTGACATGAGATAGAAAGCGAGAAGCGGCTGAGAGTAAGTCCCAGTTGAGGAGCAGCAGAGCATGATATTACTGTGCTAAGTGGGCCCGGTTAGAAATTTATGTTTTAACCCCCACTATCCTCGGAGAGATGTCCTGAGACTAATGGGTTTGAGATTTGCACTGACAGGTGAGAGCTTTCTCTTAACCAATACCTACAATAGGCAGGATCAGTACACTGGCGCGGGCTAAATAAGTGAATATTAAGATCTCTGACTTTTAGAAAGCAGTCACTTAAGGGCTACACATATATTATTATATAATAGCTAGTGGACTAAAAAATAATATCTTGCTACTGTATAATATCTTCTGTCTGGCACCTAGATTTTTTTTTTAGCATCTGCCTAATAGTTTTATAACTTTCTCAAATTGTCACTTAAAGATTGTGGCGTAAATAGAAGTGAGTTCCATAGCGAAGATCAAACCGGGTTCTCAGTTATATTTCCAGATTTTGCTGCCAAGGAAAGGTGTTTTTCCCAGTTTGATCCATGATCCTTGACATTTTCAGGCCTACTTGCTTGTTAAAGGGGTTGACCACTACTTTTACGTTGATGGCCTATCCTTAGGATAGGTTATCAATGCCTGATCGGACGGGGTCCAACAGCCCGAAGGCCCGCCGATCAGCTGCCGGAAATTCAGTTCCGGAACCGCTCTATCTTCTGATAGCGTCCGCAGCCCGATACTACACATTCGCCTTCTTTTGATTTGAATCGAAGGCAGATGTGCAGTAACCGGCCACAACCACTATCAGTTGACAGGCCAGCTCCAGAGCTACATTTTTTCAGCTGCCTTCTGCCGCCGTGGCACCAATAGTAGCTGAACTGTTGGCGTACGGAGCGTAGGAACCCGGCTGATCAGACATTAAAGGGAACCTGTCAGGTCAAAAAAGCGTTCTGACCTACAAGAAGGAGCCTGTGTGAGCTGCTAACCCCTTCCTACCCATCCCTGTGTTGCTATATTGTGTAATATGAAAGTAATAAAGTAACGTTTCATTACTTTCATATGTTCTATGTAAATGACCGGGTCTCTAGCCCCTGTGGGCGTGATACCATGGATTTACATCAGCGACGTGACCATCGCTACTTCAGAATCTTGCGCGTGCGCACGTATACCATTCTCGCTGCCTCATCCTGGTTGTTCCATGTTGGCTTCTGACGCGCACTGCTAATGCTCAGAAGACGCCTGCAGTTCTGGTCATGCGCAGTGCGCGTCAGAAGCCGAGGAGTAAGCGCCAGGATGAGAAGGCGACGAGAATGGAAAGCGCACACACGCGATATTCTGAAGCTGCAGAACTGACGTCGCTGATGTAAATGTGAAGCCCCGCTAGTATGTGTCGGTGCAGTACCTTCAGGGACTCCACGTGGATGGAACAGTCTGGTCACAGGTAGGGAACCTTCTTTTAGGATTGTCGTGACGCCACTCTCAGTATTGCGGTCAGCGGGGACCGCCACTGCAGATTAAGGGATGCCTGGGGCTGATGGTGGGTGCAGTCAGTATATTAGCCCCCTGAGAGTGAGGCAAGCCCCAGGCCCCGGTGTATGTGCGTGGGACCACAGGTCGCAGAATGACTCAAACACAGTCCAAGAAGTCTTTCAACGTGTTTACTCACTGTTTGGAGGTCACGGTGAGATGCCCGGGCGACACTGTGATAACCAGGTTGAACCAGGAATTCCAGGAGGCCGTTCTGAGGGTAGCTGTCCACTCGCCTTCCTTGCACTCTTTCTGTTTTAGGAGGATCCTTTGCTTGAAGCGTGGTAGGACCCCTCCAGGGAAGCTGTTACCACCCTGCTCCCCTCTCTCTGGCTCGTCTGCCGGCAGCGTGGCCTTGGTGGGATGGCTTCTGGCCCTGTCCCCTTATGGGCCTGGTGATTGCTGCTTGGCTCAAGCTCTGTGTAGTCGTGGTGAGGGCATGAAGTAACCCCCCCCCACCTGTAGGTTAAGCAGCTCTGGATGATCTGCTGCCTGTACTGGGGACCTAGTTCCCCTTGTGTGCTCGGATACCGGGATCTCCGTACTCAGCCACCCTTCTCTCTGGATGATTTTCAGGCCGACCCACGGTACTCCTTTCTCCCCCGCTTTCAGCTACTGCACTCCTCAGGACCTGTCTGACACGAGAGCTCCTCTGCTCCCTTCCACACACTTCAACTTCTTCCTCCAGACTCTCCTCTTCCTCTCTCTCTCTGCCCTGCTTCCTAGCAACCAGCCCCTGAACACACCCCCAGCTGGGAATTGAAAGTTAACTCCTTCTGGCTACTCAAGGGTCCCCTCTGGTAATGTGGGAGGCCTGGTCACTATATGTTTGTGTGTGCACCTCATCCTGGCCTTTGGAGATTACCTGGAAGCATTGCTCCCGCATGGGTGCAATACTCTGTGGTGCCTGACCAGGTCAGGGGCGCCACATTCCCCCTTAGTTATCATCAGCACGTCCTCGGGCTGCAAAGACAAGAGAAAGGAAAAGGTAAATACAAACTTTTCCCACACAGGGGCAATTATTTACATTTAAACATACCAGGTACCATTCCACCACCAACCACCCACATGTCCGAACCCCACCCAAAAACCTCCAGGAGGTAGGTCGCCGGTCCTTTTGGTGACCAGGGCTGGGCCATCACATTCCCCAGACCTTTCCTCCAATCTTCCTCTCCTGAGGGGAGTGGTGTAAGGTAGGCCCCATAAACAGGCGTACCCGCTTCCGAGTGTTGGAGGGCAGGCCCCATAAACAGGCGTGCCCCCTTGTTGGTGCAGAGCCATGCCCCTCAACAGGCAGACTCTGGGGTTGATACCAAGGAGGCAACTTTTTACAATGCAAAGTTTGTGGTTAAAGCCAGTTCATAACCAGTGGTCTAACATTTTAAGGAGGTCTCACAATAGTCCTTGTGGGCACATTTCGCTTAAACGTTACTTAACTATAAACAGGTTAAACATTACCTTTCATACCGTCACTTTGAACTAAACTGTACTTTCTCTATAGCGTAATGGGAGCTGACCAAAGTTGCTGCGGGTTGACCTACGCAGTACTATACTGTCATCTGTCTGAGGTTGTGTCCTCCCACCCGATGTATGTGTCTCAATGTGAATAATAGGTGTACTAGGTATTGATACCAGTGCATGGTCTTCTGCTTCAGCTACATTTGGCTCTTCCAGGTTCTGAACAGGTTCTTCTGGGTCTCTTACTTCTCCAGACTGAGGGAATGTAATAACCGGAATAACTACTGCTCCATTGTATTGAGGCCAACTTGCTGGAAAATCTCCAAGTACAGTATGGATCATCTTTTCTTTTGGTTCTTGAACTGGCAAAGGGTTGGGAATTTCTTCAGGGATTCTTAGTTGTTCAGGACATTTCTTTAAGCGATCTCTAGAAACGACAGCTGTTGTTTTTCCTCCATCTTTGCTGATAAGGCATGTCTTTTCATTGCTAAGCGTCGATGGTAACACAGTATAGGGTTCTTCTTCCCAGTGATTGTCAAGTTTATGACGTCTTCTCTTTCTTTTGAGAACTATATCTCCTGGCATCAAAGGAACAGCAGGTGCTTTTCGATTGTAGGCCTTTTCTTGTTTCTCACGCTGCTGAGTCAGGCTTCGCTCCACACACTCTTGTACTTTCTTGTATTGGGCTTGGCGGTTGGAATCCCAATCAGCACCTTGTAGATGGTCTTCAGGGGTCTCAACTCCCATTTCCAGATCTACTGGCAATCTCCCTGGTCTGGCCCTCATCAGGTATGCCGGTGTGCAGTTCGTGGAACTCACAGGGATGTTGTTATACATGTCCACTAGATCGGGCAGTTTTTCCGGCCACTGACTTCGTTCTTCTAGTGGGAGCGTCTTCAGAAGGTCGAGAATGATGTGGTTCATCTTCTCACACATGCCATTGGTCTGAGGATGGTAAGGCGTAGTACGGATCTTCTGGCAGCCGTATAGGTTACAAAACTCCTTAAACACTTCAGCTTCAAAGGCTGGTCCTTGGTCAGTGAGCACTTGATCTGGATAACCATGTGGTCGACAGAAATGTGTCTGGAAAGCTTTGGCTGCAGTCTGACCTGTCAAGTCCTTGACTGGTACTACCACCAGGAATCTGGAGTAGTGGTCAACCATAGTGAGAGCGTAGTTGTAGCCTTGTCTGCTGGGTGCCAACTTTACATGGTCCAGGGCCACGATCTCCAAAGGCCGTTTAGTTTGGATTGGCTGGAGTGGTGCTCTCTGGCTGTGCTGGTCTTTTCTTCTAAGATTGCAGGGCCCGCAGTTTCGACACCACTTCTCTAGGGCAGATCTCATGCCCACCCAGTAGAATCTTACTTTAAGTAGGGCCTCCAGTTTCTTCCAACCAAAGTGGCCTGCACCATTGTGATAGGCTTCTAGCACCATCCTCGTATCCTTCTGTGGTACAATCACTTGCCACACCTTCTCATGCGTCCTCGGGTCAATGATGCTCCTGTAAAGTTTGTCTTGATAGATGAATAATCGACCCCTCTCCTTCCATAGGTACTGTGCCTCAGGTGGGGCTCCTTTGTCAAGGCTGGCGCCCGGCTGGCTGATCAGTTTCTTTACCAAGCCTACCGCTGGATCATTTTCCTGGGTCTCCTTCCAGTTGTAGTGAGGTAGTGGGTTCAGGGTCACCTCTTGGCGGTTGGCACGCGACTGCCGACACTGTTTTGCTCCATGGCGATGGAACGCTGGCAGCTCAATCTCTTCAAGATCATCTACATCTTCACCCTCGTCTGCTAGGTGAGGCATCCTGGACAGAGCATCTGCGTTGCCGTTCTTGCGGCCAGCTCGATACTTGACAGTAAAGTCATAATTCGCCAGTCGGGCTACCCAACGCTGCTCCATGGCACCCAATTTAGCAGTATCCAAGTGGGTCAGGGGGTTGTTGTCCGTGAAGACAGTGAATTTGGTGGCTGCCAGGTAGTGCTTGAACCGCTCTGTGATAGCCCATACCATGGCCAGGAACTCTAGCTTGAATGAGCTATAATTCTCCGGGTTTCTTTCAGTAGGCCTGAGCTTCCTGCTGGCGTAAGCAATCACACGCTCTTTGCCTCCCTGCACCTGTGAAAGCACTGCTCCCAGTCCCACATTACTGGCATCTGTGTACAGTACGAATGGCAGACCGTAGTCAGGGTAGGCTAGGATCTCTTCACCCGTCAAGGCCCCTTTCATTTGTCTGAAGGAGTGTTCTTCTGCTTCTCCCCAGTGAAATGGCGGGCCGGAGATCTTTCCTCTCTTCTTTGGGTGGCCTACCAGGAGCTCTTGCAAAGGCGCTGCCATTTTCGTGTAGCCCTTGATGAACCTTCTGTAGTAGCCTACCAAGCCAAGGAACTGACGTACCTCCCGGACGGTAGTAGGTGTGGGCCATTCCTGGATGACTGTGACCTTCTCTGGGTCCGGTGCTACTCCTTCTGCACTGACCACGTGACCTAGGTACTGGACCTTTGGCTTCAGTAAATGGCACTTGGATGGTTTCAGCTTCATTCCATATCGGGATAGTGCTTCAAAGACTTCAGCCAGGTGTTTCAGGTGGTCCTCGTAGGTCTTGGAGTACACGATGACATCATCCAGGTAGAGCAGGACGGTTTCAAAGTTGAGGTGCCCTAGGCAGCATTCCATAAGCCTCTGGAAGGTCCCGGGGGCATTGCAGAGTCCAAATGGCATGCTGTTGAACTCACAGAAGCCCATTGGGGTGGTGAAGGCCGTCTTCTCCCGATCTTCTTCTGCTACAGATACTTGCCAGTAGCCACTAGTAAGATCTAGGGTAGAAAAGTAGTTAGAGGCTTTCAAGGCAGCGAGGGATTCCTCTATCCTTGGCAAAGGGTAGGCATCCTTGTGTGTTATCTGATTTATCCGTCTGTAATCCACACACATCCTCATCGTGCCATCCTTCTTTCTTACCAGGACCAGGGGAGCCGCCCAGGGGCTACAACTGTCCCTTATGACGCCTGCCTCCTTCATGTCCTTCAGCATGTCCTTTGTGCGCTGGTAATGGGCTGGTGGAATAGGCCTATGTCTTTCCTTAATGGGAGGATGACTGCCTGTGGGTATGTGATGTTGCACCCCTTTGATCCTACCAAAGTCTAGTGGGTTCTTACTAAAGACCTGCTCGTATTCCTGCACGACCCTGTAAACCCCATGTTTCTGGTAGTCGGGTGTAGAGTCAGTCCCCACGTGTAGTTTCTGGCACCAATCCTCTAACTGCTTTTGGGAGGTCTCGCCCTCTTTTGAGTCAGCTTGTGTCAGGGGACCTACAGGTGTTATGGCGTCATCTGAGCATGTAAACAGTTTGGCTATGGTAGCGTACCTTGGTAGTCTAGCTTCCTCCTCCCCACAGTTCAACACTCGTACAGGCACTCGTCCCTTGTGTACATCAACTACCCCCCTGGCTGTCAGAATCGTGGGCCAGTGGTCTGAATGAGTGGGCTCTAGTACAGCCTGGTAATCTTGTCCTCTGAGACCTACCGCTGCTCTACACCACATCATCATTTCACTCCGTGGGGGTATCACAATGGGGTTAGCATCCATCACCCGTACACTACCAATCTCACCGCCAGTCTGTTTTACCTGTTGCTTCCTCAGAATGATTCGGATCTCCTTTTGCAAGGCTCTTTTCGACCCGCCCTCAGCACCTTCAACAATCTGGTGAAGCAACAACAACACTTCCCCTAGGCAATTTTCTATGACATTAGTGCCTAAAATCATTTGCGGGTTCCTTTCTCTAATATCAGTGTCCACAACAATCAGTCCTTGTCCCTTCATTTCCTGCCTTCCCACCTTTATGGTTACCTCCTTGACCCCGATCTGGTCTATAGGTTGTCCGTTGGCAGCATAGATGGTGAGGGAGGGGTCCGGTGGTCGGAGATCGTCGTCCGACCAAAACCTACGATAAAGGACATACGGGATCGTGGTGACCTGAGAGCCGGTGTCCAATAATGCCGGGGTAGGGATCCCGTCCAGGACGATGGACAGGACAGGACGTCCACCCACGTACTGATCACAGCAGCGAACTGGGCCTGATCTTCTTAATCCTGAGGACTGGCCCCCGGCCCCAGGTTTGGCTCGTTTAAAGGACAGGCCCTTGCATAGTGACCTGCCTCCTGGCAACGACGACAGATGGGTTGTCCAGATGAGTCATAGCGATCACTGCTCCTGCCTCGGGTTGTAGGACCTCTTCTCCTCCGCATCCAAGGGACGTCCTCTGGGCTGTCAGCTAGCAGGATCCGATGAGGGACTTTGGTTTCTGAGGGCAACTGCATTGCTTTCAGGATTTGTGCGACATCCTTAGTGAGCTGTTGCACCTGGGAGGATAGTGTATTTATAGTCTCTGCTGGCGCGTTGAGTCCTTTTGCAGTTATCAGGGTCTGCGAGGAGGATTCCGCTCCTGCAGCCGTGGAACTGGCAGGCCATGCTGGTGCGACGGGGTCTGTGTCCACAGGAGGTTGGAGTGCTTTCACTGCCCTGTCCTTCAGAATGGCAAAGTCCACGTCAGGGTGTTCCAGGGACCACAGCTTCATCTGCTTCCCATCCTCAGGAGAGCGCAGGCCCCGCAAGAATTGTTCCTTCATCATCCGGTTTCCTTCCTGATCACTGACAGGGTCCACCAGCTTGAGAGCCCGTAGTGCAGCCTGCAGCCTGAGGGCATAGTCTCTTATGCTATCTTGGGGCTTCTGCCGGCAGTTATAGAAGTCCGTCCTCAGCTCTCCCTCGGTGCGGTGTTCAAAAGCAGCTGCTAGTTTGGCAAAGATGGTCTCAACAGAGCTCCGGTCATCATTGGTCCAGGACTCAGCCTCCAATTCTGCTGCTTCAGTCAATTGTCCCAGCACCACAGCGGCCCTCTGCTTACCAGTCATCGCGTGCATGTCTAGCAGGGTGTTGATCTTCTTCTTAAACCCGGTCAGCGTGTCTATTTTACCGGCGTATTGGGGCAGCCATTGCGCTCCTGGGACATACAGCAAGGAAACTGGCATTATGGGGGAGATTTCAGCCGGCGCGGCTGCGACCGCGGCACCGGCACCAGGCGCTGCTGCGTCCAGCGCGACGGGGGCTGGCATCGCTTGGGCTGCGTCGCCCTGACCAGGGGCATTACCTCCTGCAGCGTCCATTTTTCTTCAGAAATCCCCGCGCTCCCTTTCCACTTCCTGGGTCAGAACGCTCTCCGAATTGTGGGGATTCTGGGGCGGCCACACCTCTTCGTGGGCGGTGCTCTTCTCCCTCGCGCGGGCTGCAGCGCGCGCTTTTGAAGATGGCAATATGGCGGCGGTTCAATTTTTGCGGTCGGACCTCTGAGGCGCACGGTCACCTGTCTGAACAGGTCTAGTCCAAATCCTGTTCGTGACGCCAGAAGTTGTGAAGCCCCGCTAGTATGTGTCGGTGCAGTACCTTCAGGGACTCCACGTGGATGGAACAGTCTGGTCACAGGTAGGGAACCTTCTTTTAGGATTGTCGTGACGCCACTCTCAGTATTGCGGTCAGCGGGGACCGCCACTGCAGATTAAGGGATGCCTGGGGCTGATGGTGGGTGCAGTCAGTATATTAGCCCCCTGAGAGTGAGGCAAGCCCCAGGCCCCGGTGTATGTGCGTGGGACCACAGGTCGCAGAATGACTCAAACACAGTCCAAGAAGTCTTTCAACGTGTTTACTCACTGTTTGGAGGTCACGGTGAGATACCCGGGCGACACTGTGATAACCAGGTTGAACCAGGAATTCCAGGAGGCCGTTCTGAGGGTAGCTGTCCACTCGCCTTCCTTGCACTCTTTCTGTTTTAGGAGGATCCTTTGCTTGAAGCGTGGTAGGACCCCTCCAGGGAAGCTGTTACCACCCTGCTCCCCTCTCTCTGGCTCGTCTGCCGGCAGCGTGGCCTTGGTGGGATGGCTTCTGGCCCTGTCCCCTTATGGGCCTGGTGATTGCTGCTTGGCTCAAGCTCTGTGTAGTCGTGGTGAGGGCATGAAGTAACCCCCCCCCACCTATAGGTTAAGCAGCTCTGGATGATCTGCTGCCTGTACTGGGGACCTAGTTCCCCTTGTGTGCTCGGATACCGGGATCTCCGTACTCAGCCACCCTTCTCTCTGGATGATTTTCAGGCCGACCCACGGTACTCCTTTCTCCCCCGCTTTCAGCTACTGCACTCCTCAGGACCTGTCTGACACGAGAGCTCCTCTGCTCCCTTCCACACACTTCAACTTCTTCCTCCAGACTCTCCTCTTCCTCTCTCTCTCTGCCCTGCTTCCTAGCAACCAGCCCCTGAACACACCCCCAGCTGGGAATTGAAAGTTAACTCCTTCTGGCTACTCAAGGGTCCCCTCTGGTAATGTGGGAGGCCTGGTCACTATATGTTTGTGTGTGCACCTCATCCTGGCCTTTGGAGATTACCTGGAAGCATTGCTCCCGCATGGGTGCAATACTCTGTGGTGCCTGACCAGGTCAGGGGCGCCACATAAACCCATGGTATCACGCCCACAGGGCAATGAGACGTCCGTGGGGCTAGAGACCTATGCTATTTACATAGCACATATGAAAGTAATAAAATATATTTTTTTACTTTCATATTACACAATATAACAACACAGGGATGGGTAGGAATTGGTTACTAGCTCACACAGGCTGCTGCTTGTAGGTCAGAATGCTTTTTTGACCTGACAGGTTCCCTTTAATGACCTATCCTAAGGATCTGTCTTGTGGTGTTCGGCTTTGCACACGCTGGGTGTCATGTTCACACCACAGAGTCTGACAAGCAGCCAGAGATCTCTTAGCTGTACAGTCTGTCACGGGCATCAGCTGTGTTTAGCTTCACTGCCGTCCAGTCCAGCAGGAGTTAATTACTGCTGGCTTGTCAATGGTTAATAGGAGCTCAGGCTGCAAATGACCACTCACAGCCACCTTCACTCTTTATAAAGTTCTGGAACCGATTGTTGGTTGCCAAATATAGCTTCAGCGTTGCTCCTGCATATCAGTCCTCATTGTAGTGATCCAGAGCTTGGTGATCTGTTTTGTGATGTGGAAATATCCCCGTTGTTAGTTTATTTGCTCCCTGTGTTTATTTCCTCTTGGATTTTCATTGTCTCTCCCTTGTGGCTGACTGCAGTGTGCAGAAGTTTTGGTTCTTTTCCCTGTCTGTGTTATTTTTGGGGTTTGCTTCCCCAGTCCAGGCCCTGTCCTGGAGTGAGGGGAGAGGGGATGTAAGATCAGGGCTTAAACAGGACTAAGGGACACGCTGGGGGCCCAGACCTAGCTACCATGAAGCTTACCTCTGAGATAAGAGACAGCTTATGGTTCCTAATTAAGGGGCAACTTAGAGAGGTCCATCTTCTATTACCCTGATTCTCCATGACAGGATCGGCCATCAATGTAAAAGGAATGGACAACCTCTTTAAGCCTGACGAGCAAATGAGATAAAACCAACAATGTCTGGGTCCACTATCTACAAGGGCTCTTAGAGGTTGTATGTTCTGCCTCTTTACCACAAAAACAGTATCAGATAAGTAACCCAACAGCTGCAAGGAAGTCATAGCTCAAGTTAACACTATTCTTCTGCACAAGGTTCCTTACTTGGTAATGTATAATATTGATTAACAGTAGAGATGGGGAATAGCTTGGGTGAAACCTTTCTGCTAAATGAGATTGTAAGTTTTGCAAACAAGTGCCATGCACTCAATGCTACTCTGTCCCATAGTGGGTGCAGAAATGTAAACTACAGTAGCAATACGAAAGGACTCAATTTGAATTTGGTTTGTAGGCCTCCTCCATGCTTATAGGGGCTCTCCAAAAATTAGATTAAATGATGTCCTTGATATACTTCAAACTGCAGCCTATCCTAGTGACATATCAGTGCAGGCTACAAAGTGAAGATATACAACTCTCAAGACCTGTAGTTCAACTCACAAAAGCTGTATCGCATACCTCAGTCAGCTGCTGGCTGTGATGAGTGAAGACATTTTTTAACCCATGTTGTGCTTGACGAGGAGATCTCCAGCTTCATCTTCAGTCTGACAGCAAATAGCAGTACACGGAGACTGTCTGCGCCCAACTGGAAAACAAACATTGAGGAGAATGAAGATTATGGAGATAACCTCTGTTGTGCTCAATGAGGAAAAAATATATTGCTTCACATATAACAACATGTATGTATAATGCAGCTCGTATCATGGACACACAGGTCTTGGGAGCTATTTATCTTTAGCCTGAAGATATGTGATTAGGATTGGAGGCAGTTTGAATAATACCAGAGATGCCATTTTATCTAATTCTTAGAGAACCCTTTTAAGCCCTGTCCTGATTTTACCAGGACAGTCCCTTAGGCTAGGTAGCAAAGGGTGCAAAGCTATGACGAAGCATACCCCAGATGGGTGTTCTGCTGTTAGTATTCCTGGGCATTTCTGGGTGGTTCGGTGGGTATGGCTTCATTGTTGGATATTTTTAGCTCTAGTGATTGGTAAGTATGTGAGTTCACCTCTTAATATTTCTCCCACATCATATAGGATTCATATATCATGTTTTCACCTGAACTATGAGATCATCAGGTAAGGAGGTCCAATTTCACTTCCATTGTAAAAATGGGCATGATGATGAGATATTGGGTGGCAAAGGGCCCATGGACTGGCCTTGCTCAGGTGACCTCTTTTGGCTGAGTCCGCCACTAGTGTGATCAAAACAATTGACTCTCTTAGACTTTAATGGGGTTGAGTGACGCCTGCCTAGAGATACAGACTAAGGATCGGTGAAACAGGTGGATAGAGGCAACCGCCCACAAAGCAGGAACCCGGAACCCACAACCCTTTAACCCCTATACGGGGATTTGGAATTATGACAGGTCCCAGGTGATCGCTGCCCATGGAAGACTGCAGTCCTGAGAAGAATAGTAACCAAGCAGTGTCAAATCCAGAATGTAGAACAAGGACAAAAATAGTTAGGTAGGAGAGTGGTCAGATAGCAAGCTAAGGGTCAAAATCGGAGCTAGCAGCAAAGTACAGAAACGGCAGGCAGAAGAATGGTCAGGT
This sequence comes from Anomaloglossus baeobatrachus, assembly GCF_048569485.1. NCBI lineage: Eukaryota > Metazoa > Chordata > Amphibia > Anura > Aromobatidae > Anomaloglossus > Anomaloglossus baeobatrachus. The sequence continues at coordinate 65,316,284 of NC_134360.1, read as the reverse complement.
AGTCAAGCTAACGTTAATATACGGGAATACAAACAAACAGCAAGGAACCAGAGACTAGCAGGGAATTACAGGACTATATCTGGCAACTACCAGCAGAAGGGAGAAAGCATAAGAGGGGTGTGGTGCCTTCCCATGGGCCCCAGCTGAAAGTTAGTTACTCCAGCCGGAAGGCACACACCACCACAGTCAACCAGTGGTACTGCAGGTCCTAGTGAAACTTAATAGATGAGCGGAGTCTGCGCCCAGCAGAACCACTGACTGCTCCCTCATCCCCAGCGCCTCCCACGTCTGGTGATCGAAGCAGAAGTCGACTTCGGTGGAGACGTGACAGGTTGTCCACTACTTTTACATTGATGGCATATCCTTAGGATAGGTCATCAATGTCTGAATGGCTGGGGTCCGACACCCTGCACTCCCACCAATCACCTGATCTTGGTCCTAGCGGTGGCAGCACCCAGCTGGAAATGCTCAGTTCCGGAGCTCCCCGTCAACTGATAGCGGTCATGGCCGGGTACTGGACAACGCCTCCCATTCTAATCAAAAGGAGGCCAATGTGCAATATCTGGCTGCGGCCACTATCAGAAGATGCAGCAACTCAAGAACTGAGCATTTCTGGCTGTCTGCTCCCGCTGCCGGGACTGACAACAGCTAATCGGCGGGGGTGCAGGGTGTTGGACCTCGGCTGATCAGGCATTGATGGCCTATCCTAAGGATAGGCCATCAATGTAAAAGTAGTGGGCAACCGCTTTAAGATAGAGCTGAAATACATCCATGATCACAATTCCTCTCTGTCTCTTCTTAGCTGAATTACAAAATAAACTCAGAGTAGGTAATAGAGGCCCCCAAATTCCCCAAGTTAGTCAAGACCCCATGACACCTGCACAATGTTTTCCACTAAAGGGCACTTTACACGCAGCGATATCGCTATCGATATCACTAGCAAGTGTACCCGCCCCCGTCGGTTGTGTGTCACGGGCAAATCGCTGCCCGTGGCGCACAACATCGCTAACACCCTGTCACACATACTTACCTGCCTAGCGACGTCGCTGTGGCTGGCGAACTGCCTCCTTTCTAAGGGGGCGGTTCATGCGGCGTCACAGTGGCGTTACTAAGCGGTCGCCCAATGTAAGCGGAGGGGCGGAGATGAGCGGCCGTATCATCCCGCCCACCTCCTTCCTTCCTCATTGGCGGCGGCTGCAGGTACGATGTTGTTCCTCGTTCCTGCGGTGTCACACATAGCGATGTGTGCTGCCGCAGGAACGACGAACAACATTGTACCTGCAGCAGCAACGATATTTGTGATTAGAATGACGTGTCAACGATCAATGATATGGTGACTATTTTTGATCGTTAACGGTCATTCCTGCATTTCACACGCAACGACGTCGCTAACGAGGCCGGATGTGCGTCACGATTTCTGTGACCCCAACGACATCTCGTTAGCGATGCCGTTGCGTGTAAAGTGGCCGTAAAACCTTGCTTTGCATAAAATGCTGCTATTCTCAAACGTAGGATATGGGGTCTATATTAGGTAATGGAGGCCCCATAGGTTCTTCAAAGTAGTCACAAACCCAGGACACCAGGATATGGGGTTTATGGTGATGGCTACATTAGGGGCCAGTTATGACTATTATCTCCATAAGCTACACCACTTGGTCTCAGGTAAAACGAGAATATTATGTAGGGGTACCGTGGGTGCAACCTGTGTTGCCGCACAGGGGCCCAAGACCAAGAGGTAAGGGGTCCATTTCTACCTCCAAAGCATGTGGAAATCTGCATTATGCGGACCTCTTGGGATGCAAAGGTCCCATGTATTGTTCTTGCACAGGGGTCCTTTTCTGTGTCCACAAGTGAGTGTTACATACTTTCATATGTTTTTTTTTTACGGTAGAGAAATTGATCCATGTGTACATGTAATGAGCCATAGAAGTGCTGAGGTTGAATAATACATTGTTTTTTTTTACATTTTACTGTTTCTACTTGAAGCAGGAAGGTCCATTGATGTCAGCACAAATCATAATGATAAACTACCAACTCACAATTCATAAAGGATAGAGAGCGAGTATTTAGCGGTTATTGGTAACAATGTAGACTAACCTTTGGTACCCCTATGCATTTATATTAGGAATTACATTTACACTAATTCCATAACATACACCATCTATTATCAGAATTCTTCTTATTTCTTTGAATTGTATTAACCTGTGACTCCTCTTTTCGATTCTCATAAACATGATATCCCAGCTATCATCCTGTAATGTCGCCAATAGAGATGAACGATGTGTTTTGCCAACAGGCCACTTTTGTAGAATCTTCAAATTTTATAGATCTACTTTGTTCCAGAAGTAACAGGATCCATCTAAGCATTTATATTGATTGTTTAGACAAAACCAAACTGGTAGAGGTCTAAAACCCGGCATATCCACCAATCAGCTGCTATTAGTGCCGAAGGCTGGGTGTGAGCACTGAATGAAGCTGAACTGCACAACAATTTAAGGTGTACCGAATACTGCTGGGTACTGCAGATCTGCTCCTATTTAGGAGCATTTCAGTTCATTTAATCACACCTTGCATTTCAGTTATCCCACTTTCCAAATTATTTACCCAGACAACCTGTCATGATGACTCTGAGATAGCAGGGAACCGGGGCTCCTAAGCTGTCCCACAAGCTAGAGGGCCCTATGCTATCCCTAACCTCAGGGATACTCCTAATGGTGGACAGGTCTGAGTCTCCTTCCTGGTCCTGCTCCTGACCAGTCCTCATCTGTTTCCCCCTCCCACTCCCCCCAGGCAGGAACAGGACAAGAGTGTGTATAAACCCACAGATAAAGACAGACAAGGAATAAAACAAAACTCTGTCACACACACGCACACATATAGGTAAAGACAATAAGAGATTCAGGAGGAAACACCAGAGGAGGAAGGAAGCTACGAAATAACAGGGGTAAACTCCACAACCGCAACAAGCAAATTGCACAATTTTCACCAGAGAATCTAGCACACCCCACCTCACAGACCAACGTAGAATAAACTATAGCTTGCATGGGTGGAAGATTTGATCCAGCTTAAATAGGAGGGGAGCAGATATGATAGGCTTCCCCACCACATGTGATCAAAAGAACCTAACTAGACTAGCAGAGATTAACTCCCTCTAGCCTGCTTATGAGTCAGCACACAGCAGGTCAACGCCTGAGTCTGCCTGTATTGATCCCAGGCACCAAAGAAACCATCAGGTAGAGTGACGAAATCTGCAATGTGAACAGAGCCTGATGCCGCCATGACAGTCGGCAAAGTTTGTGCAAAACTTCATGTGACAAAACTCCTTTCAAGACTACATTAGTGGCCGCTGATTGACTGCAGTGACCACACTCTGCCTGAACCGGAAGAAACGGTCTGCTTGTTCTTTATTCCAGCTTTGATGGAATGTAATTGCTGCAGCCTATCAATGGCCACAAATTGGCTACAGAGGTCAACTGATGTGCCCCCAAAGGAGAGGACATCAAGAGACTTGAAGATGACACAGATCAAAGTAGGGAGAAGGTGCAAGGATCTTTTCAGTGAAGCTGTGTTTTTGGGGGGGATTTTAGGACCATTATAGGTCCCTTTTTAAACTACACACTGCTGATTGGGTATTGAGTTGAGCTATCTGGACGTTTTGGTGCAAGCATACAATACTATGGAAAAGTTTTAGGTAGGTGTGGAAAAAATGCTGAAGCGTTAAATGTTTATTTCTATCAATTAACAAAATTAAAAGTCAATAAGCAAAAGAGAAATCTACTGTAAATCAAATCAGTATTTAGTCTGATCACCATTTGCCTTCATCAACAGCATCAAAGCATCAGTTCTAGGAACAGGAACATATAAGTTTTGAAGGAGGGAGATTGTTCCAAACATCTTGGAGAACTAACTACAGATCTTCTGTGGATGTAGGCTTGCACAAACTCTTCTGTCTTTTCCTGTAACCCCACACAGATACAAGGATGTTGAGATCAGGGGTCTGGAGGGTGGGAGGGGGGGGCGATAGCATCACTTTTGGTACTCCATGCCTAAGTGTGATGTGTCTTTCATCTGCTGCACTAAATTTACTCACCCAGCTCTGTGTCTACAGTCTTCATCGTTGCTCATTTCTTGGTGTCCTCAATGCTTAGAAACACAAGCAGATACTTATCCATCATGCAATACCTTTAGGAAGGGAAAAGTCCAGCTCTCCACTGTGTCCATTCATCCTCAGTTTGGAGTCTTGGGTCTAGTCCCACCATGGCTTTATGGAGGCGTCTACTTGACTTCAGATATATACTGCAGCAGGACAAAGATCCCCAAACATACAGCCAAAGTAATTAAGGACTAACTTCGGCAATGTCACGCTTGCATGTGGTGGTACTGAGACAGATTGGAGAGAAATCGCCAAAGTGCAGTTAGCAAATATCCCACAAGAGGGTGATAGTGTAGTCAGCAAGCCGGGTCTGCAACAGGGGGTCTCGTCAATGGTGCTGGAGTAAACAAATCGAAGTTAGGTGATAGCGAAGGGTCAGGCGCTGGGATGTCACGTACACGGCAAAAGTGAGAGACGGAGCTGAGGTCAGGAACGAGGATACAGGTCAGAGGCCGGGGAGTCAAAGTAATGTACAGGGGTGGAGGATACACAGGTCGGAACCGGGGTTAGACAGATAGGACTGAGATAACAACTACAGACAGGAATGGGGAGTCAAGAAACGAGGGACGGACGAACAGAGGAAGGTGCAAGGCAGGACTAGGTAGCAGGGAGACAGGACAGATCAGGTTAACTCACGAGAGCCAGGCATGTACACTACAGAACTGGAACGATTACTGGCACTGTCCCGGAGGAGCAGCGCCAGGAAGTAGCGGTCTGTTCTGCGGAACGAGGCAGAATGGAGTTAAACCCTTCCATGACCTATAACCCTGAGATAAGATACCAGCAATGGCTCAGCAGTGGCTGAGTCAGGCATGGATCATGACAGATAAACAGAAGAACAAGGAGTCCTTGCAGTGTTGATCCGGCCCCCACAGAGCCCTGATCTCAATATCATCCAGTCTGGGATTACATGTGTGAAAAGAAGGATTTGCACAAGAAAATCTGTGGTTGGTTCTCCAAGATGTTTGGAACAATCTCTCTGCTGAGTTCCTTCAAAAAACTGTGCACACATGTAGTTAGAAGAACTGATGTTGGTTTGAAGGTAAAAGTCACTCACACCAAATATTGATTTGCTTTAGATTTCTCTTTTATTCATTTACTTTGCATTTTATTAATTGATGAAAATAAACATTTTGATTTTTGAAAGCGTTCGTATTTTGCAATACTTTTTCCTACACCTTGTACAGAACTGTATTTCATAATCACAGAAAAATTAGTTGGAGAAATGGTCGTGTTTTTACTACAGGGGCTAAAATTGACAGGTTGCATAATAAAACATTTGCCTTGGCCACTAAAGAATCTTGTCCTTCTGCTGCCCTAATTGTAAAATTAGTGACAGTAGTGATAACTAGAGATGTGTGAACCTGAACAGTATAGTTCAGTGTTTATACCGGACAAGGAATTTACGAAAAGATCAGTGTTCGAGTTCAGAGTTTGAGTGTTTTACGTATGCTGACGACTCAAACAACCAACGATGTGCTCGGGTACACTCGGTGTTTGGCCCAGTGTGAGCCTCTTGCAGTGACTGAATGGCTCTTAATGGGGGCAACAATATTATCAGATGTTATCAGATTATCAGATGTAGTGTGTACAAAAAAAAATGTAAATATCCCAGTGCTTTCTCCCCCGGAAGTGTTTATGGTTGGCCGTATTTGGACGGAGAGCCAAACTGATGGATCAATTACTTCAAATGGAGTTCAGGTCAAGCCCTGGTCTCGAACTGAACTTTATCTAAAGTCCAGCTGAACTTGGTCAATGGGTCCGTTCATCTCTAGTATTAACCATTCCAAAGTTGAGCTATTTTGAGTTATCAGAAGTACTAAAATAAAAGAACCTCAATGTAGGTAGGCTATATAGACTTAGGCCTCATTCAGACCTCACTGATTTTTCTTGTATGTAGTTATGCGGATTGATTTTCCTCAATGTTTTGCACTCTGATGACAATAAGTTTTTCACGGCCCCATATAGTTTTACGAGTAATTTTGACCCAAGACTCCGATCAAAAACGGAAATTTCTACAAGATTTTTTAGTTGACATATAGTCCATAAAAACACAGACATATGAATAGTACCATAGATTTTAAAGTGAACCTGTCAGGTGCAATATGCACCCAGAACCACAAGCAGTTCAGGGTGCATATTGCTAATCCCTGCTTAACTGTCCCTGTATACACTATCATAGATAAAGGGATCTTTAGGAAAAGTATTTCTAAATATCCTTTATGATATGCTAATGAGCACAGGGACTAATCGCAAAGGTTGTAGTTCCTGAGCTCATTTCGCCCTCTTAGCATGTTAGCATGCCAACAGGGGCGTGCTAGCGTGCGATTCAATCTCCATTGCCCAGTGTCATCATCAGTTGTGATGCTCGTATCTGCGTCCATTGCACCGCCTCAGACGCCGGGCTTAGGGTCAGCAAGCATAGATCAGAATTCCATGCACTTACGGTTATGCGCACTATGAAGCTGGTTGTACGCGTGACCGGAAGTGCGGTGACTTCTGATCCATGTGCACTGACCCTAAGCTTGTCATCTGAGGTGGTGCAATGGACATAGGTACACTTGTCACTGCCGATGATGGGCCATGGGCAATAAATAGCATGTTAGTACGTCCCTGAGTGCAGGAACTAACACCATTGCGACTAGTTCCTTCGCTCATTAGCATATCAAAAAGGATCTTTAGAAATTATTTTTCTAAAGATCTCTATATCTATGCTACTAGATACAGGAACGGTTAGGCAGCGATTAGCAATATGCACCCAGAGCTGATCGTGGGTCTGGGTGCATATTGCACCTGACAGGTTCCCTTTAATATGTATGTGCTCTAGTTGTGAAAATCACACAAAAAACACTTACAGGATTCATAGGCATCCAAGAGGTCTTAGGTGTCTACTTCTAGGAGCCTTCTTGGCTCTCGTGATTGGCAAAGAAAGCAGTGAGAGGCACTTCAAACTATATACATATGGGACACAATAGATTTTAGTTCCCTAATTGGCACCTGCTAGCTTTCCCGATGGTCCGATTCACAGCTGCATTTTAAAGATCTGTCATGGTAGAGCAACCTGACTGCATGTTGAATTTTTCTGCGCCGGCTCCAAGAAATCTTCACGATGGGAAAAAAAAAATTGTGTAGACTTTTGAAAAAGTAATGAAATAATCTCTCAAGACTTTGAAATTGTAACGTAAGTGAAGTAAAATTTATTATTTATCATGTTCTCCTAATTAAAGCTTCTACACTGTGCGTATTTTTAGAAAAATCTTTAAAATAATTAATATAAGCTTACAAAGGGAGTGACTTGACCTGCAATTCTACCTTCTCTGCTGTCAGCGTGGTACCAATCCAGCTGTGGGCTGAAGATCTGACTCACTCGATCAGACAGACCGGTATGGATACGCAATCGAATGCTCTGTTGATATCATGGCTAGACCCAGCGTTCAAGTTAAATGCTCGAATTGCATATATCAAAAATGCCTTTAGCCAAATAATCGATTTTTGATTACCATAGATTTTGACATGCCTGCAGTCTGTTAATGTCACGATTCCGATTTGCAGAACATTCTGTATCGTTCTGCTATGCTCTGCTGCAGAGGCGGTATATGTTGCTTATAGTGCAGAGCATTTTGCAGGATGAATGCTCTGTTAGTTGTTTCACAAGCACTGGGTTTCACGCTGGTTCTTGGATGTGCTCTTGCAGATGCTTCTCGTTCTGGTGTTGCTCTGCTTCATCAGGGAGCGTGATAGCTCAGGACGCACCCTGTTGTACTTCCTGTTTACAGTTGTGCTGTTAGCTCCCGTGGTGCTCAGATCTTGGTCTCTTGACTCCAGACCGCTGTTTACCCATCTCTGCCTGTCCTTCCCGTTTTCTGTTGTGACTTCCTTGCTTCTGACCTCGGACTTCCTCCTGACCACGTCTCCGCCTGCTCCCTGTATTTTGTATGTTCTCTCCTGGAACCCTGACCTTCGGCTTGTATCTTGATCTCGTCTCTCTCTGCCTCCCCATGTACTGTCGTGTCCTCCTGGTTTATGATCTCAGCCTGTCTGACTACCTCTACATTTACTGCATAGAAGTAGTGTCTAGCGCCACCTGGTGACGGTCATCACAGTTAAATTTCAATGTAAATAGTATAGTAGGAAATACTAAAAAAAAAAAAAGTATAATCAACCAAATTTATGGGGATAAGTCAAGTGAAAACTGTTTCGAAAATGCTGTATAGTTTTAGTGACTTGTAAAATGCACGAATTGGAATATTATTCTATTTCTACCTTCTACCACTATGGTTGCAGGCCATCAAAGAACCTAGAAAAAAAGAGGAAAACTTCCAGATAATAAAAAATGTCTTCAGACTCTATTTCGTAAATTTAAAAAAGAAAAGACGGATCCACAAGGCAGACATAAAATTTAAAAGCAACGTGTTCCTGTTGCACGTTTCTTCTGCCTTTTGGATCCGTCGGAATATTATTCTATCTCTACCTTCTACCACTACGGTTGTAGCCCATGAAAGAACCTAGAAAAAAAAAGAGGAAAACTTCCAGCTTATAAAAAATATCTTTAGACCGTAAATTTAAAAGAGAAGACAGATCCATAAGGCAGACATAGAATTTAAAAGCAATGCATTTTGGCTGTACATGTTTCTTCTGCCTTATAGATCCATCGGAATATTATTCTAATTCTACCTTCTACCGCTACGGTTGAAGGCCATGAAAGAACCTAGAAAAAAAGAGGAAAACTTCCAGCTCATAAAAAATGTCTTCAGACTTTATTCCATAAATTTAAAAGAGAAGATGGATCCACAAGGCAGATGGAATTGAAAAGGAACGCATGTGTCGTCTGCCTTATGAATCCATCTTCTTTTTTAAATTTATGGAATAAGGTCTGAAGACATTTTTAGTGCGCTGGAAGTTTTCCCCATTTTTTTCTTGATTGTCCATGCGGATGCACACGGTTCTCCTTCCTTGCTTCTTGCAGGCAAACAGCCGATGGTATAGGTTAGCTGGTTTCTTCATTTTTTCATGAAAGAACCTACCCCATCCAAAGACATTTTTTAGTGAGCTGGAATTTTACCCCTTTATCTCTTGTCTACGTGGAGTCACATGGTTCTCCTTCCTTGTTCCTTGCAGGCTGACAGCCCATGGTATAGGTGAGCTGGTACTTTCATTTTTTTCATCAAAGAACCCACCCCATCCAAAAAAAAGAGCATTACGCATACAAATTCCCTGTGTCGGTCTAATAACCATTTTCATACCGTCTGCTCAATTTACTGAATGGAAAAGGCACCTTATCAGATACCAAAATAATGGATCCTAATAAATCTTCCTATATCTTTCCCCATAAAGTGCCACTATCAAATCTTCTTTAAGTGGTCATGATAACTCTTCAATTACGCTGTCCTTCATGCACCACAGTGCCTCATTCTATAACTATGTCCATAATTTTTCACTATAGCTTTTCATTTCCACTTTAATAAATCTTTTTTATACAAAGCATTATTTTATTTTCTTTGATCTCACAATAAATTCTTACTCCCATTATATTCCCTATTAAATGTTTCCACTAACTTGTCCTGTCATTTCCAGAACATCAAGAAAACAGCTATTTGCCAGATTCAATTTCTTGATAATCCTGTATCCCATTAGTTGTAGTTTATACATTAATAGACAACATAAATTGGGGTTGCTGAGTAATTTTCTCTATCTATTAGAGAGGAGGATTTGCGCTGCTCTGGTTCGGTCTTCTGTGATAGCTGATTTTTAGTTCTGCACCCTGCACCCTCGACCTCGGCATTCTTGGTGCCTCTTTTGCTTCGTACATCCTGCAAATACAGGACAATGTGGCACAATTCTATCAATCTAACTATCTACAGTATATCACAAACGTGAGTACACCACTCACAATGGGGGTGTATGTTATAGTCCAAATATACCTGGATCGCTGGGATAGGGCAGTGGAGCAGGGTCGTAGGAGCTGTGTAGCTACTAAAGGAAACCGACAGCTAAAGGAGTGGAGTGATCACTTGTGTCACCTATACAAGGGAAATGAATATTCACTGCTTCTCACACCCATAATTCTGTCCACGTCTCGGCACCGAGATCAGTGATAGTACATGGCTGTGAAGATTTTTACTATCACTGACATCAGTGCCTTGAAGTGGGCAGGATTTTGGGCGTGGAAGAGTCTAGCTTGTTGTGCTGGCAGGCTTAAAAAAATCGTTTGACCAAAGTAAAAGCTGATGGCTATGTATGCGATATGGTGTTTGATGGAAACTCTTAATGTGTGATATTATGTTATTGGTGAAGAGTTGGTACAGAAGTAGTTTCTGCAAGAGTGGGCGGTGGGACTGTAGAAGATTTGAAGGCTTCGTGGTGGGCCGGATTATGATTGTGGAAGAGTCTACCTTGTTGTGGTGGCAGGCTTAAATATTGTTTGGCCAAAACAAAAGCTGATGGCTATGTATGTCATATGGTGTTCGATGGAAACTGTCATTGTGTGATAATGTGTCATTGATGAAGAGTTGGTGTAGAAGTAGGGTTTTTCCAAGAGTAGGTGGTGGGACTGTGGAAGGTTTGACGACTTTGTGGTGGGCCGGATTAGGATTGTGGAAGAGTCTACCTTGTGGTGGTGGCAGGCTTAAAAAATTGTTTGGCCTAAACAAAAGCTCATGGCTATGTATGCGATATGGTGTTCGATGGAAACTTTTAATGTGTGATAATGTTTAATTGGAGAAGACTTGGTGCAAAAGTAGAGTTTTTCCAAGAGTGGGCAGTGAGACTGTGGAAGTTTTGAAAGATTAGAGGAGAAGCAGGGGTGGAGCCTAAGTGAAGTGTCAAGGGGGCCTGAAAATGTTTCCAGTATGGGGCCCTGAAATTCCTGATGGTGCAGAAGTAGAGTTTTTCCAAGAGTGGGCAGTTGAACTGTGGAAGTTTTGAAGGCTTTGTGGTGGGCAGGATTATGGGCATGGAAAAGTCTACCTTGTCATGGTGGCAGACTTAAAAAAATCATTTAGGCTAAACAAAAGCTCATGGCTAAAAAATGCGATATGGTGTTCAATGAAAACTCTTAATGTGTGATAATATGTGATTTGTGAAGAGTTGGTGTAGAAGTAGAGTTTTTCCAAGGGTGGGCAGTGAGACTGTGGAAGTTTTGAAAGGTTGGAAGTGAAGCAGGGGTGGAGCCTAAGCGGAGTCACAAGGAGGCCTGAAAATGTTGCCAGCATGGGGCCTTGAAATTCCTGATGGTGAAGAAGTAGAGTTTTTCCAAGAGTGGGCAGTGAGACTGTGGAAGCTTTGAAGGATTGGAGGTTAAACAGGGGTAGAGCCTAAGCAAAGTCTCAAGGGGATCTGAATATTTTGCCAGTATGGGGCCCTAAAATTCCTGATGGTGCAGAATTAGTTTTTGAAGAGTGGGTGTTGGGACTGTGGAATGTTTGAAGGGTTGAAGGTGAAGCAAGGCTGGAGCCCAGGTGGAGTCTCAAGGGGGCCTGAAAATGTTGCCTGTATAGTGCCCTGAAATTCTTTATGGTGCAAAAGTAGAGTTTTTCCAAGTGTTGGTGGTAGGACTGTGAAAGGTTTTAAGGATTGCAGAAGGAGCAGGAGTGGAGCCTAGGCAGACTCTCAAATTTGAAATTTTTGCCAGTATTGGGCCCTGAAATTCCTGATGGCAGCCCTGCCATTCACACCTGAGACCTTGTAACACTAATGAGTCGCATGACACCCGGGAAAGCAAAATGGCTAATTGGGCACAATTTGGCCATTTTCACTTAATGGTGTACTCACTTTTGCTGCCACCAGTTTAAACATTAATGGCTGTGTGTTGAGTTATTTAGAGGACACCAAATTTACACTGTTATACAGGCTGCACACTGACTACTGTACATTGTATCACAGAGTCAGGTCTGCAGTGTTGTCCTGTGAAAATATATAATGAAATATTTACAAAAACGTGAGGGGTTTACTTTTTTATATACAGTATCTATCTATCTAGCCATCCATCCACCCATCCATCCATCCATCCATCCATCCTAGAGTTGTTGTTAACTACAGTCATCTCAGGAAAGACATCAATGCCTTATTACTAGGACGTGCCATCAATAGCAGTCCAACCAATGTGATGCCCACCCATTTCAGTCAATGGACAACCAAGCAACCTCCCGTGCAAGCCGGTGAGATGACGCAGCACCACACTTTCCTAGACCCATTGCCTTCATTATAGTGATCTGTTAGGGTCAGAGCGATCGATCTCCCAGTGATTGGACATTGGTTGCATATCCTTGTGATATCCTTTAATGTCTGTCCTGAGAAATAATTATCAATTTTTCAATAAAGTATTTTCAGAAAGTTTCCTTCCCAAACTAGGTATTGGAACGTACACTAAAGAGCAAATGTATCCAAGTAGACCTGGTAAATAATTCAGCCACCCAAAATCTTAAACCCCCTCTAAAGATTGTATCCTATTTCCATCTGTTACAGGCAGACCCCACCAAAGTCAAGGTATTTCATTTCTTTGCAGTAATATCATCCATCCTGTTACAGCGTGATGCTCCATAACACTATTACACGCTTTTACATATCGTGACATTAGCAATACCTGTTCAAAAATACTTCTCATCATACATATACCTATCAGTTTATTCGTCGAAATCCTATGGATTACTAAGACCCATGGTTTATAAATCAACATATTTTCACTAAAGGAGGAAATGTATTAACACATAGAGAGCTACAGGACGTTGTTTCTTCTAGCTAAACATTAAAAGCGGATTAATAGAAATGTTAAATGGATTTTCTGGTTTAGAAAACCCAATTTTCCAATGCTACTTTAGGCATTTATGAGCCAAGACTTTATGTGCCCATCTTCTAGTGAGATCCAAGAGCAAATACAATACTTGTCTATGTTTATAATGAACTTGGCAAGTCCGTGCGATAATTGCATTTCACTCTCAAATCTAAGAATATATACAGTATGTATTATATGGTGGCATAGCATGGAGGGGCAGGCACAAGAGATGGGCGATTAGTGAAATATTTGGGTTCGGATTATGCTATTTGAATACTAAGTAATATTCCAGTATTCATCACGAATAATGAATCGAATGCAAGTCAATGGGGAACTGGAGCATTTTTCTCAAAAATCTTCAAGAAACATGATCGGGTTCCCTATTGATTTGCATTAGATTCATTATTCGTGACGAATACTGGACTAGTACTTGGTTTTCGGATAGCATGATCCGAACCCGAAGATTTCACTATTTGGGATATACTATATATATATGAACTTGACTATGCTGACCTTGTGTGTATATATATATATATATATATATATATATATATTCACTCTTTTATATACAGTATCTATCTATCTATCTAGCCATCCAGCCACCCATCCAGCCACCCATCCATCCATCTATCCTAGAGTTGTTGATAACTACAGTCGTCTCAGGAAAGACATCAATGCCTTATTACTAGGACGTGCCATCAATAGCAGTCCAACCAATGTGATGCCCACCCATTTCAGTCAATGGACAACCAAGCAACCTCCCGTGCAAGCCGGTGAGATGACGTAGCACCACACTTTGCTAGACTCATTGCCTTCATTATAGTGATCTGTTAGGGTCAGAGCGATCGATCTCCCAGTGATTGGACATTGGTTGCATATCCTTGTGATATCCTTTAATGTCTGCCCTGAGAAATAATTATCAATTTTTCAATATAGTATTTTCAGAAAGTTTCCTTCCCAAACTAGGTATTGGAACGTACACTAAAGAGCAAATGTATCCATTTGTACGAATCTCTAGAAAGCACAGATGTAGTGTCATGAGTGACAGACAAAAAGACTGAGGGCACTCACCAAACTGAGTTGTGAACAGGTGCATAACTGAACATGACATAAAATACAAAAAAAGACAGTTTGCGCTCTGATAATGCCAAAGTATGAAAACCATGATTGTGTGAACATAGACCTGCATTACTGATAAGGGAAATCTAAGAAAAATGAAATATTTAGCATATAGAAATGGCCATTTGTATATCTGCCCAGTTGCCACTTCACGGCATATCTTGTAACTGGGTACCTACACTATGCTGAAGCCTCTCTCTTTATATATGCTAAATATCTCATTTTTCTTAGATTTTCCTTAGCAGTAATGCAGCGGATGCTTTCTAAGAACTGGTGCCTAGCACTGGCCTTCATTGTCCAGATAGTGTCGCACTATTGCATTGTAAAGTGGTAATATTACGTCCCTGTTCCAAAAGTTTATATCTGACCTTAGAAGCTGCTGATTGACATCACATGCTGTTATTTAGTCTGTGATCTATCAGTACACCCAGATCTTTCTCTTCTAGTGACTCTCCTAGTTGTATTAACCCAGAGCATAGGCACATAACTTTACTTTTCTCCACATTGAATCTCATCTGCCACTTGGATACCCAAATAGTAAGTTTTTTAGCCAATGACTTATGAATATCTTACATGGACTACACTGTACTATAAAGCTTGGTGTCATCTGCAAAAATGTAAGCAATCCTTTAATCCATTCTTCTATAGCAAATAAATAAGTTGAATAGTAGAGGACACAGCACTGAACCTTGAAGTCACCATTTATAACCAGAGACCATTCAGAGTAGCAGTCATTCACCACTAGAGATGAGCGATCCTGCCAAGATCGCCAATCCAATCGGTGATCCTAGCTGAACTGATTAAATTCAATGGGAGGCAAAAGTGATGTATTTTAAAAAGGTGTAAAATAAATAAATAAATAAATTAATTTTTTTAAAAAAAAAAAATTGGCGTAGGGCCCCCCCTTGTATTGATACCAGCACAGATAAAGCATACAGCTACAGGCTGAAGCCCCCAGCCCTGCACTTATCATGGCTGTGTATCAAAATAAGAGGAACCGCATGTGGCTTTTATTATTATTATTATTATTATTATTATTATTATTATTTAAATAAATAATTTAAAAAAGTGCCTTGCAGTCCCCCCAATTTTAAGACCCAATCATGATAAAGACCCACAACTGGGGGCTGGTATTCTCAGGCTGGGGATACCCAGGGTTATTGCCCCCCCCAGCCTAAAAATAGCAGTCTTCAGCTGCCTAAGATTGTCGAATCCATTAGATGTGACAGTCCTGACACTTTACTCGGCTCTTCCCGATTTCCCAGAAGCAGTGGCAATCAGGGTAATAAGGGGTTAATCGCAGCTCACAGCTGCCACTAAGCCCTAGATTAGTAATGGAAGGTGTCTGTAAGACCCCCCATTACTAATCTGTAAGTGAAAGTAAATAAATACAAATACCCAAAAAATCCTTTTTAACATTTTCTGATCTTTGCTGATCAGGATTGCTCATCTCTATTCACCACAATTCTTTGGGTGCAGATTTGAGCCAGTTTTCAATCCAATAACAATCCATACTTTCTAATTCTATAGACCATAATTTACCTCTTATGAATCTATGTGGGGCAGTGTCAAATGCCTTTGTAAAGTCCAAAAACACAATATCCACAGCTACCTCCATTTGCTGGTCTCTACTCACGTCTTCATAAAAAGTTGGTTACTTTCACAAATTCTGCCCTTAAGGGGGCTTTACACACAACGACATCACTAACGGGATATCATTGGGGTCACAGAATTCATGACGCACATCCGGCCTCGTTAGTGACGTTGTTGCATGTGAAACGCACAAACGACTGCTAATGTTTAAAATTACTCACCATATCGTTGATCGTTGACACATCGTTCTAATCTCAAATATCGTTGCTGTTGCTGGACGGAGGTTGTTCGTCGTTCCTGCGGCAGCGCACATCGCTATGTGTAACACCGCAGGAACGAGGAACAACATCGTACCTGCGGCCGCCGGCAATAAGGAAGGAAGGAGGTGGGCGGGATGTTCTGGCTGCTCATCTCTACCCCTCCGCTTCTATTGGGCGGCCGCTTAGTGACGCCGCTGTGACGCCGAACAAACCTCCCCCTTAGAAAGGAGGCGGTTCGCCAGCCATAGCGATGTCGCTAGACAGGTAAGTATGTGTGACGGGGACTAACGATGTTGTGTGCCACAGGCAGCGATTTGCCCGTGACGCACAACCGACGGGGACGCGTGCTTTCACCAGCGACATCGCTAGCGATGTCGCTGTATGTAAAGTGGCCTTTAGTAAAACCATACTAGCTATTTCTTATAAAATTACTTTATACCACTTTATACTATATAACCCTTTGAACATTTTTCATAAATTTAAGGTTAAAGGTACACTTAAGTCCATCGAGTTCAGTCCTAGGCCCCCTCCTGTTCTCTCTATACACAGCCCCTATTGGACAAACAATTAGCAGATTTGGTTTCCAGTACCATCTCTATGCTGATGACACCCAACTGTACACATCTTCTCCTGACATCACCCCTGCGCTGTTACAAAATACTACCGATTGTCTGTCCGCCGTCTCTAACATAATGTCCTCCCTCTATCTAAAACTGAACCTGTCAAAAACTGAACTTCTTCTGTTTCCTCCCTCGCCTAACCTTACAGAACCCAATATTACCATTTCTGTGTGTGGCTCTACCATTACGCCCCAGCAGCACGCCCGCTGTCTTGGGGTTATATTCGACTCCAATCTTTCCTTCACTCCCCACATTCGTTCACTTGCTCGTTCTTGTCACTTCCACCTCAAAAACATCTCAAGAATTCGACCTTTTCTTACCGTTGACTCTGCAAAAACTCTTACTGTCGCTCTCATTCATTCTCGCCTGGATTATTGTAACTCTTTACTAATTGGTCTCCCTGTTACTAAACTCTCCCCTCTCCAATCCATTCTGAATTCCGCAGCCAGGATCATTTTCCTCTGAAACTGCTTCACTGATGCCTCTGCTCTTTGCCAGTCATTGCACTGGTTGCCTATCCGTTACAGAATCCAATGTAAACTCATCACTCTCACTTACAAAGCTCTCCACGGTTCTGCACCATCCTACATCTCCTCCCTCATCTCTGTCTATCACCCCACCCGTGCCCTCCGCTCTGCTAATGACTTAAGACTGACATCCTCAACAATTTGAACCTCCCACTCCCGTCTTCAAGATTTCTCACGAGCTGCGCCTATGCTCTGGAACCCACTACCAAGAGAAATCCGATTAATTCACAACATCCACACCTTTAAGCGGGCCCTAAAAACGCATTTCTTTAGACTAGCTTATCACCTCACTGCCCCGATCTAATCTAGTCCCTTTCTGCCCTTCAAAAAATTTACTTCCAGTTCTCATCCCCTGTACCTGTATAAATTCTCACCGACGGGTTCATGCAGCTGGTTTTGAATACCCTATTAAATCGATGGCTGGACCATATATGACAAGCTTTTCTCCCCCCCATTCAACTTTTGTGTCTCCCCTATTTCCTCATAGAATGTAAGCTTACGAGCAGGGCCCTCACTCCTCCTGGTATCTTAATTTTGTTATTTTGTATTGTCTCATATTGTCTGTACATGTCCCCTCTTAATTGTAAAGTGCTGCGGAATATGTTGGCGCTATAGAAATAAAACTTATTATTATCGAGTTCAACCCATAGCCTAACATATTGATCCAAAAGAAGGCAAAAACCCCATGGGGCAGATTTTTCCTACAATGGATATTAATATTACTGGTCTACAATTATTAAAACACATTTTTGTGGAGGGCCAACGCTAAGATAGCATTATTATTTTTTGAGGGAGGCGGCAATTGAGGGACATTACTTTTTAAGGAGACATTAATACTTTCTAAAAGCGGCACTCAAAACATTTTTTGTAGAGATGAGTAGATCTTTTGAAATTCAAATTTGCTGACTTCTTTGAATTTTCCCTAAATATTTGATTTGCGATGAATAAATTAGCGCAAATCTCAACACTGGAAAGTTTACAATTTCTCAGAAAATACATGTGGGTGAGAGGAGAGAGAACCTCATTGCTGGGTTGACAATTTGATTTTTTACTTTTTCTGATCTCCTTATCAAAGTCATGGACAGACAAAACGTTTTAGTGATACATTGGAAAACCATGAAAAGTCATTATTATACATGTTTACAGCCTATATATAGTTCTGATATGAGGACATTAGGACATTCACTGTAAAATGTAAAATGATGATAATTACAGTCAAAATAATCAGTTTCTTCAGCTTAAAAAAAAAATCACAGACAAATTCTTTTCTTTTTTTATGAATATGGAAAAATAGTGCCTTATTTTTAAGGACTGTTCTGGAACCAAGTGCCACTGACCATAAGAACTTACACTTTACGGATGAGAAAAGTTGAGAGAGATGACCCAACTACACATAAGAGCTAACACTCTACAGGAGAGAAAGACCCCACTGACCATAAGGGCTTACATGCTACAGGAGACAGAGAAAGAGAGAGAGGACACTGCTGATTATAATAGCTGACACGATACAGGAGAGAGAGAAGAATCCATTGATTATAAGAGCTTACACTCTACAGCAGAGAGGGGACCCCACTTACCATAAGAGCTTACACTCTACAGGAGAAAGAGAAAACTCTGCTGACCAGAAGAGTTTACACTCTACAGGAGAAAGAGAGAGAGGACCCAGCTGATTATAACAGTTTACATGCTACAGAAGAGAGAGCAGACCGCATTGATTATAAGAGCTTACAGTCTACAGCAGAGAGAGGACCCCACTGACCATAAGAGCTTACACTCTACAGGAGAAAAAGAAGACTCCTCAGACCGTAAGAGCTACGGGGGAACACTATTCTCCTTAAGGAGACTTTGCAAGCCAGTCTGGCTGCCAAGTAAGGGGACTTATAGCTGCCACGCCCCTCTAAGAAATATTCAAATTGTCTCTCCAGTAAAGGAGACAAACTCTAGCACAGCGCCACCTATTGGAAGTAGCGATCCTAAAAGTCACAAGTGGATTTTTAACAATCCTTTGCAATATGACTCAGGATATATAAGCCAGATCAGAATCCCAATTTGCAGACACGGTATTTCGGGGTGCTTGCCCCTCGTCAGTGCAAAGTCTGGGGGTATCTGATCTGGCTCATGAGAAAGCTATGTGGGGACCACGGGGGAACACTATTCTCCTTAAGGAGACTTTGCAAGCCAGTCTGGCTGCCAAGTAAGGGGACTTATAGCTGCCACACCCCTCTATGCTAGAGTTTGTCTCCTTTACTGGAGAGACAATTTGAATATTTCTTAGAGGGGCGTGGCAGCTATAAGTCCCCTTACTTGGCAGCCAGACTGGCTTGCAAAGTCTCCTTAAGGAGAATAGTGTTCCCCCGTGGTCCCCACATAGCTTTCTCATGAGCCAGATCAGACACCCCCATACTTTGCACTGACGAGGGGCAAGCACCCCGAAACACCGTAAGAGCTTACACTCTACAGGAGAAAGAGAGGACTCCGCTGACCATAAGAGCTTACACCCTACAGGAGAAGGAGAAGACATTGCTGACCATAAAAGCTTACATCCTACAGGAGAGAGAGAGACTTACCTAATGATTCTGGAGATGGAAAACGACTGCCATACAAAATGTGCTCCACTGGGAATCACACATCTGTGATGGCCCAGGTACTAACCATCAATGTATAGGGCATGATAATCCATAAGATGTCATAGCTGCAGGGCATTATGGAGAGACCCACACGGCAAGGCAAAATTGCACTGGCCCGCTCTCTGATCTTTCAGCAGTGTGGGAAATGGTGCCAGGCAAGTTTTTATATTTTGCCAACCACAAATCAAACCTGAAAAGTTTTGAATTTGCGTGAAACTGAAAATTTCAGTAATTTCATCTCAAACTGGATCCTTTGCCAATTCATCTGCTCATCTCTATGTCATGATGTGACTGTAGGAAAATAAGGAATGGGGGTCCTATGCTATCCCCATGCTAGGGGACCCTAAGCTATCCCTAAACTCAGGGTTACTCCTGATATTGAAGATGCCTGAGTCCTGTGCCCGTCTATGATCCTGACAAAAAATAATTTGATTCCCCCCTTCCTCCAGTGATACCAGGGGTAGAAATGAGATGGAAACACAGATATTATTATTATTATTATAAAGACAAACAAGGGAAAACAAAACTCTGACACACTGCACACATGCAGGAATAGACAATGAGAGACTCAGGAGAAAAAGCAAGACCAGGAAGGTAGCAACAAAGGCAACAAGGGCTAACTGCACAATCGCACTAAGCAACAAGTTATCACCAGATAGTCTGGATAACAACATCTCACCAGACCAGTTAAGATAAACTATAGATGAAAAAGAAGAAAGGATATAGCCAGCATATATAGGAGGGGAGTAGATGTAATTGGTTTCCCCACTACATGTAATCAAAGGAGACTAACAAGCAGACTAGCAGAGATACACTCTGGCTAGCCTGCCTATGAACTACCACTCTGCAGGTCAACACCCGAGTCTACCTGCGTTGATCACAGACACCAGAGAAGTTATCTGGCAGAGGGTCAGAATCAATAGTCTGAACAGATCCCGATGCCACCATGACAGTCTGCAAAGTTTGTCTCGATGTGAAAAACTGTTTTAAGGGGACATTCAGTGGCTGCATTATTATTGGGTTACGGGGAATAATACCTTTCTTGCCCAGGTGCTGGTTATAAATGCTATATCACTCATAATATTTTAAACACTTTTGCTATTCATTCCTCTTTCTTTTCGACTGTTCACTTTTTCACTATCAGTACTATAATCTGGGCATTATCATATGAGCAAGTAGCAGGAAGGTAGCGGCACATAACTACTATAAAGGTATTTGAGCATGCACAGGGTATACACTGTATTCTTGTCTATTCAGGTAACAAGAGGACACAAAGATCATGGTTACTGTCATGCCAGAGTGTACAGCTGCTCGGCTTGCAGCACAACACAAGGGTAAAAACGGGAATGGTATTCAAGAAAGGTCTTGGCGATAAGGAGACGAGAGTGGGGGACACTTCTTGCAACTCACCTGAGTGTGTACTCTTTTCTCCCTAACATCACTATACGGGTCTTTCTCCCCTTCACCATCACATGCCTAGGTCCTCTCTTGCCCTGAACTCACCCTGGCTAATGAGAAGGCCAGCGTGAACACTAGTCTCAACACTGCAATAGTACAACACAAGGTAACAGAGACAGACAAAAGGAAAATGACACAAAAAGTAAAGCAATCCAAGCTCCTCCAAAGCAGCTTTATGCCACAGCTGCAATAGTCACGACTCCTCAGCTTCTTCCAGAGACGTGCCTAGGCCTTCACTTGCCCTGAACTCACCCTGGCTAGTGAGAAGGCCAGCGAGAACACTAGTCTCAACACTGCAATAGTACAACACAAGGTAACAGAGACAGACAGAAGGAAAATGACACAAAAAGGAAAACACTCCAAGCTCCTCCAAAGCAGCTAAATTCCACAACTGCAATAGTCACAACTCCTCAGCTTCTTCCAGAGACAGGCATTTTCCAGAGTGGTCAGCATAGAATGAGAATCTATAACCGGCGTCAGATGGTAAGACATGGGACTTTTCATAGAGAAGGGTAGTGGTCATAAAAGAGCTGCACCTTAGATTAAAGCTACAAAGCACAGCCAGATAGGAAAGAGTCCTAAAAGAAAGTAGATTCACTCAAACACAAGTTGTAGAACTGGGATCAATAAAGCCTGCTTTACATGTTGCAATTTCGCATACAATATCGTATGCGATTTGCAACGCCCCCATCGTATGTGTGGCACGTTCAATTTGTTGAATGTGCCGCACAAATGATTAACCCCCGTCACATGTACTTACCCGTCCATACGACCTCGATGTGAGCGGTGAACGTCCACTTCCTGGAGTGGGAGGGACGTTCGGCGTCACACGACATCACGCGGCAGCCAGCCAATAGAAGTGGAGGGACGGAGCTGAGCAGGACGTAAACATCCCACCCACCTCCTTCCTTCCGCATTGCTGGCCGGGAGCCGCAGGACGCAGGTAAGATCTGTTCATCGTTCCTGGGGTGTCACACACTGCGATGTGTGCTACCCCGGGTACAATGAACAATCTGACATACAATTCATGAGGAATGAACGACGTGCGTGCGATGAACGTTTTACCGGTCAATCGCAATCGCACGTACCTGTCACACACTGCAATGTAACTTACAATGCTGGATGTGCGTCACTTACGACGTCACCCCACCGACACATCGTAAGATACATTGCAGCGTGTAAAGCGGGCTTAAGGCGTTGTGTACTTCTGGTCCTAGACTTGCCAGAGGTCTCCCCAGATTGGGACACACTCATGACAGTTACATCTATAAAGTAGGAGAGGTACCATACAAAAAACGCTAATTAAATTGCATTGGTTGGATGGCTTCTAATGCTAATTTAAGTGAGAACTGGGTAATGCTTTACTTTTCTTGTTGTGTGGTCGGGGAAACTATATGCTTAATATTATCTTTAGGATGGAAGCGGTGAAAGCACATATTGATATAGAAGACGGCAATGTAGTCCAGCAGCGACCTCATAGAAGGATGCCACTGCAAGAAGTGTCAGACATAAGTACGGAGGGTCAGAGCAATTAGACTTTCATGCAGCTACATGACATTAAGCTCCACGTACACATCACTGCTCTGTGCATTGCAGCAACCATATGTTGTGCTTATCTGGAGTATATTGCACATAATAGTGCTGGCTAAATTAACTAATTAGCGGAAATATTGGGGTTAGTGCCCATACTGGAAATAGTATCTCTTTACAACATTCAAATATGAGGCAGTATATAAATATTTTTGTCAATCATTATCTAAATATTAGCAAACACAAAGCCTAAATAATCCTTCCCTGGCATCCGGCTCACACTGGACCACCGGGGAACAGGAGAAATCCCAGGTGGGCCCTTGTGCTGGAGTGAGACAATTACCTCCCAATATAAGCAGTATTTGTCTCCATTACATTATCCGCTAGGTGGAGGACTAAGGGCCACGTTGGGCCAGATACGTGTTACCTGTACCTGTCTTGTATCAGTTTATAATTTTTATCCACCGACCTTCTTGTTTTTATGCCTTTTTGCATTGAATACATTTTAAAAATATTACGGATTTGTGCTAGTACGATGTCCAAAAAAATACAGCATGACATGATTCCCCAACAAACTACCCAGTGCATTATTACATAGAAGTACAGATAATTGTGTGAATGAGGCTAGCTGAACAGTGGCCCCCAGAGTCAGTGTTACTGGTGGGCTCTTGGCAGTTCAGTTCGACTCTGATGACATCCATTAAAGGGAATCTGTCACCAGGTTTTTGCCACCTTATCTGAGAGCAGTATAATATAGACACAGAGACCCTGATTCCAATGATGTGTGACTTACTGGGCTGCTTCCTGTAGTTTTGATAAAATCATCATCAGCAGATTATCCATATTAATTAGTTCTGTATAGCCTTGACCCCTCCACTGATTGGCGGCTTTTTGCCTATGCACAGTCTACACAGAAAGCGGCCAATCAGTACTGTGGGTGGGGTTATACAGAGGTCAGCATTCAGAGTATTGGTATATCTACAGCAGATAAAACTGATTTTATAAAAAAATGCAGCAAGCAGCCTGGTAATTGTCAAAATGTTGGAATTAGGGTCTCTTCCCCACCTCATGCTGCTCTCAGATTAAAGAGAAAAATCTGGTGACAGATTCCATTTAATACTGGAAAATGTAGGCCACATTAAAACAACATATACCAAACATATAAATGTATTAAAAAGTCGTGTTACTCATGTACTATAGTATAGTTCCCAAATTTTACTATATTGCTATTTTTCTCATACTACTATTCAGTGTCCACCAAATACCACCATGTACAATTGTATCTGCTATTACCTTTCCATACCTTCCAAGTTTTCACAATACAAATGTAACACATTACAGCAACATGCTAACAAAACCACATACAGGCAGAAATTCCCTTCACAAGCAGAGTGTGACTGTAATTCTTACTCCTATTAAATGTTTATGGGATTCATTCTAAGGCACCGGTGAGAATTAAAGAAATACACAGGCATGTGATTTCCAAAGCTTACCAAATGATTTGAATGAGAATCATTTCTTTTATAGCCCTCAGAAATAATCATAAATCTAAGTGTTCCTTACAGAATAGCAAATAGTAGACTACATAACTACATAATAAGTAACGACACTCCCAGCATCAACCCATCTTAGCCACTTCCCCTGAACAAGTCTTTGCTCCAAAAGTGAAATTTCACACCTTAAGAACGTTTCTGGCAGGTTTGAAGACATTAACTTCTTCCTTACTTTAACAGTGACTAATCACAGATATAGACATATTTAGAATAAATATATCTTGACAGAGTATCTTAAAATCATTGTTACTTCAAAACTGTTGCTCTAGGACTACAGATCTCACAATATTTTGACCCAAGAAAAACGATAAGGAAGTTCATAACTCCAGTGTCCAAACCTAAAGTCGAAATTAAGAAGAACAAACAGTAGAAAACATGAAAAAGTGACTTTAAAAAAGCACAAATGAAAAAATGAATATGGACAAACCAAAAAAGGTGCTAAACACACAACTTTACAAAAAAGGCAAACAAAATGGCCTCAAAGTTTCCAAATACTACACCCATAAATCACTTACATAATAAAGGGTTGATGCAGTCTCATATATGCCATCAATTTCTACGGTAATTAGTGGGGGTCTTAGCTTGGGGATGCCAAACTATGATGAGACCGAAGGAAACACAGTATTATGCAGTGACAAAAAACAGATGCAGTTCCCTGTACAGCCGGATGCCTGTGAGCGCCGCTCTCCAAAGAAAACATATATATATTTTAGGAATAGAGGTCGGACCTAACTGATCATAAAGTAATGGCATATTTTAGTAATCTCTCATTTTTTTTAGATTGGAAATCTCTTTAGTGCCAGGTGGGGTGGATGGTTATATTCCCCTTGGTTGAGAGCCGTGGAGGGTATAGTGTACAAAACTTTGGTGGTCTAGGCCAATGCAAAGGTTTAACGGCCCCATACATGGTACTTTAGGATGTCAAAGGGGTTAATTGCCAAATATATATAATCTATGGCAGTAAAAATACTAATTAAGACATCCTTGGTCATATATGTCTGGTCGAGAAGACATTACTGGTAAGTTTTATAGGGTTAATGGCAAATTTTAAAAGATCCCATGGGGATGAAGTTGTTACTAGTAGAGATGAGCGATCCTGATCGGCAAATGTTAAAATCATACGATCTTTGGCCGGATCAGAATCGTACATCCGATCATTTACCGCAAAAGTCGGCGATCTTGCCAAGGATTGGTAAATGTTCGTATGGCAAAAAACATCCTCTCCCGGTTCATCACAGCCATGTCAAGTACTGGTATGGCTGTGATTGCCCACTGTAACAAAAAAAAAAGGCAGAAAAAGGGTTAAAACAGTACATACTTACTGAGTCAACCGGTGGCTGCAGCGCTACTTCCGGGGCCAATAATTATCCCTCATACATATACACTGCTTTCCCCTTCTACCTGTGTCTCTGATTGGCTGTCGTTGGACCACACTCCCATCTGTGATTGGTTGGAATCACAAACGCTCTTCTGTAGTTAGTAGTATATTCTCTAGAGTTATGATTTGGTCAAGAATAAAATCCTAGGTGGCTCAATATGTGCTTCCAGTGTGATATTGTCCTCTCAGTTTCCACTATTTGTTCTGCCGCAATCATGGAACTTGGTGGAAAGCATAAGATAGAGAGAACTGCGTAGCCATATAACAATCCCATAATCCTATATGGCCAGATTATGTGGCCCATGTCATGAAATAATTATTAGGGCACTTGACTCCGGAAAGTCTGACTAACGGCCTTACCTTACCGTATGACCACCATCCCACCCCGTTCCCAGATCCTTATTTGCAATAAGACACAACACTGCGTGACGTTGGATGTAATAGGCCACAGCAGGCAGCCCCATAAAAATACTGGATGCCTGTCAGGTACCAAATAGCTCCCCCACCTGTGAGTCCTGCCCTATATACTCTCCTAAAACTTCCCAACCCCCTGACCGACACCCAACTACTCTTTTAACCCCACTCAAAACGTAACCCCTTAGTAAACCTCAATAGCCTACCATCACTCCTTAGTCATGCCACCCTCCTTTGAGCCCCTTTGGGTCGAGCAGTCTCGGCTTAAGGGTACTTTACACGCTGCGGTATCAGTACCGATATCGCTGGCGAGCGTACCCGCCCACGTCGGTTGTGCGACACGGGCAAATCGCTGCTCGTGGTGCACAACATCGCTAACACCCGTCATATGGACTTACCTTCCCTGCGACGTGGCTCTGGCCGGCGATCCGTCTCCTTTCTAAGGGGGCGGTTCGTGCGGCGTCACAGCGATGTCACACGTCAGCCGTCCAATGCCACCCAACTCCTTCCTTCCTCATTTCCGGTGGACACAGGTAAGATGTTCGTTGTTCCAGAGGTGTCACACGTAGCGATGTGTGCTGCCACAGGAACGATGAACAACATCGTACCTGCAGCAGCAACGATATTAAAGAAATGAACGACGTGTCAAGGAGCAGCGATTTTTCCCGTTTTTGCGCTCGTTGATCGTTGCTCATTGGTGTCACATGCTGCGATGTTGCTAACGGCGCCGGATGTGTGTCACTAACGACGTGACCCCGGCGATATATCGTTAGCGATGTCGCAGCGTATAGAGCACCTTTTAGGCTATATGGGAGTCTTATATTTCCAATGGATGGATGCATTGTATTGGAAACCTATGTCAGCACACAATGGCAGTATTATTTGCACACTAAATGATACAGTAGTATACTGAGACACCATATAGCAGCATAATTTGGATAAAGCATAAAGACATTTTCTAGGTGTATTCTTTTACAGTAGATGTATTATTTCGGCACCTTATTACAGCACCATTGGACGACACAGACACAAAAGGGCCCCTGTGAAAGAACAGTGTGTGGGCCCTTAACTGTTCAGTAGTGCAGTGTATGCTGATTTGGAGGTGATAGTGGCTCCCATTACCTCTTGCACACAAGCCGCACTAACAATATGTCCTCCACCCCGGGCATGTGTATGGGATCCGTACGTATGTAAGATATCTGCGCTTTTCAAAATACAACCAATATGAAGACACACTTCTGTAAAACATTGAAATGCATAATTTTCCCTGTGACCCACTTTCTCTAAAATCCTAATCTGTTTCCCTGAGGGGAATGATGGAAAACACTCAGACTTGGCTGACCCCCAGCAGGAGAAACTGGTTCGCACTGTTGCTTTGGTCATGGGATTAAATTCCACCAAGGACAATATCCGCAAGGAGTTTGTATGTTCTCCCCGTGTTTGTGTGGGTTTCCTCCCACATTCCTAAGACATACTGCTAGGGAATTTACGGTAGATCGTACTCCCCGATGGGGACAGTGATGATCACATCTGTATAGCGCTGTGGAATATGATATTGAAGGCATTTGCTTTCTATTTTTTATACATTTTCCCTACTTAAAGGTGTTTTCCCACAAAAAATAAATTTTAACCCATAGATCTCAGAAAAATAATAAGTTCTACAATTGGATGTGCTAATAATAAATGTTCCTCTGCTGAGATAATCAAATATACAGTATATGCGCCCCTGCTATGTACTGTGTAATGGCCGTGTCTGACCGTACAGGGACATGGTCTGATCATACCACAGCTCCTGGGCAGAGGAGGAAACTAAAGAGAGTGTACAGACAGGATAGTAAGGGATTGAACATGTTGCTTTCTGTGATGTAAAATGTGGTTTAAAAACAGGCAGACAAAATGTTTTACCTCACAGAAAAAATCAGCTATGTTCCCATGCTGTCCTGTCTATAGTATTTTACTTCCTCATGGTGCCTTGCTTCCTGCACAGTCAGTCACAAGGAGGTTTTTGTAAACATTGCCGACTGTCATGGCACCATCAGGATCTGTGTAGAATACAGATTATGGCTCTCTGCCTGCTAACCTCTCTGATGTCTGTGATCAGTGAAGGCAGACTCGGGCGTAGACACACAGATTTGTAGTTCATAGGCAGGCCAACAAGAGTTAATCTCTGCTGGGCTGCTTGTCAGTCTCCTTTGATCACATGCTGTGGGGGAGCCAGTCACGTTCACTCTATTCCTATATATGCTGTCTGGACACTTAATTTAATGCCAGCTATAGCTTCTCTATACTGGTCTGGCGAGGTGTTGTCAACCAGACCTACTGGTGGGGTAAAACTTCATTGTTGTGAGAGGTTGTGATGTGAATCCTTGCTGTCCTTTTGTTGCTGCCTTGCTTCTCTAGTTTTTCTCCTTAGTTTCTTACAGTTTGTTCCTGGGAGTTTGCAGTGTTTCTGAGTTTTGGTTTCTCCGTCTGTCTTAATCTGTGTTAGGCTGCTTTCACACATCTGGTTTGAGCCGTGCGGCTCAATCCGGCTGTGAAACCTATGCAACGGATGCGGTGAAAACACTGCATCCTTTGCATAAGTTTTTTACATGCAGCCCGTCCGGTTTTTGCTGCTTGCGGCATGCTACTGAGCATGCGCAGCGGACAAAACCGCATGCGGCGGCCGGATGCGTTTTTTCCGCATCGCGCCGCATCCGGCGTCCATAGGGATGTATTGAAAAATGCGCCGCATCAACTGGATGCGATGCAATGCGGTTTTTTTGCCGGAGCAAAAAACGTGCCAGGGAACGTTCCATCCGCCTGCCGCATTGGCTAAATCTGCCGCATGCGGCAAAAAATGGACGGAACGCAAGCCCATGCGGCACAATGCGGCGCCAATGCGAGTCAATGCTGGAAAAAACTAAACCGGCGGCAAAAAAAAAACGGTTTCGTTTTTTCAGCAGAGCGCCAGATTGTGCCGCACTGCTACAGCTGGATGTGTGAAAGCAGCCTTACCATCACACTCCTGCCCCTTCTATCCCCGGGGGAGGGGGAGGAAAAGTTTAGTTCTGGTCAGGAGAATAGTAAAGCATGGGACTCCGGCATCTCCACCATCAGGGGAAATTCGGACCTTAAGTGGTGTTGTGGTGTTAACCTTTGTTGTCCTTTTATTGCTCCCTTACTTCTCTTGTTTTTCTCCTTTGTTCCTGTGAATTTGCAGTGTTTCTGAGTTTTGTTTTTTCCCTGTCTGTTTTAATCTGTGTTGTCATCACACTCCCGCCCATTCATTCCAACGGAGGGAAGCAGTTTAATTCTGCTCAAGAGAATAGTAAGGCACAGGACTTTGGCATCTCCACCATCAGGGGTAATTCAGAAGTTAGGTGGCGTTGGGGTTAACCTTTGTTGTGTTTTTCTTGCTGCCTTATTTCTCTTGTTTTTCTCCTTTGTTCCTGTGAATTTGCACCGATTCTGAGTTTTGTTTTTTTTTCCTTTTATTGCTGCCTTACTTCTCTTGTTTTTCTCCTTTGTACCTGTGAATTTACAGTGTTTCTGAGTTTTGGTTTTTCCCTGGGCAGGACGCATCACTGTGTTTGACACCTACCAATGACCTCCTATACAGGTTGCTCATCGTTATATAGGTCGCTGATCGTTACTGCGTCGTTGGTAAGGTCTGACTGGGTGACATCTCACCAGCGACCTCCCAGCGACTTACCAGCGATCCTTATCAGGTCGCATCATTTTCGGGATCTCTGGTAAGTCGTTAAATGTGACGGGGGCTTTATTCTGTGTTATTATCACACTCCTGCCTCTTCCTTCCCTGGGAGGGAAATAGTTTCGTTCTGATCAGGAGAATAGTAAAGCACAGGACTCCGGCATCTCCACCATCAGGGGTAATTCAGATGTTAGGTGGTGCTCTGGTGTTAACCTTTGTTGTCCTTTTATTGCTGCCTTACTTCTCTTGTTTTTCTCCTTTGTTCCTGTGAATTTGCACCGATTCTGAGTTTTGTTTTTTTTCCTTTTATTGCTGCCTTACTTCTCTTGTTTTTCTCCTTTGTACCTGTGAATTTACAGTGTTTCTGAGTTTTGTTTTTTCCCTGTCTGTCTTAAGGTCCCGTCACACACAACGAGATCGCTAATGAGATTGTTGCTGCGTCACCGTACCGTTTCTGTGGCGCAGCAATGATCTCGCCAGTGATCTTGTTATGTGTTACACCTACCAGCGATCAGGCCCTTGCTGTGAGATCGCTAGTCGTTGCTGAATGGTCCGGACCATTTTGTTCAAAGGTGATGTCCTGCTGGGCAGGACGCATCACTGTGTTTGACACCTACCAATGACCTCCTATACAGGTCGCTCATCGTTATATAGGTCGCTGATTGTTACTGCGTCGTTGGTAAGGTCTGACTGGGTGACATCTCACCAGCGACCTCCCAGCGACTTACCAGCAATCCTTATCAGGTTGCATCGTTTTTGGGATCTCTGGTAAGTCGTTAAATGTGATGGGGGCTTTATTCTGTGTTGTTATCACACTCCTGCCTCTTCCTTCCCTGGGAGGGAAATAGTTTCGTTCTGATCAGGAGAATAGTAAAGCACAGGACTCTGGCATCTCCACCATCAGGGGTAATTCAGATGTTAGGTGGTGCTCTGGTGTTAACCTTTGTTGTCCTTTTATTGCTGCCTTACTTCTCTTGTTTTTCTCCTTTGTTCCTGTGAATTTGCAGTGTTTCTGAGTTTTGTTTTTCCCTGTCTGTTTTAATCTGTGCTTCCATCACACTCCCGCCCATTCATTCCCTGGGAGGGAAGCAGTTTAGTTCTGATCAGGAGAATAGTAAAGCACAGGACTCCGGCATCTCCACCATCAGGGGTAATTCGGAAGTTTGGGATAGCCTAGGGTCCCCTAGTGTGAGGAACAGTATAGGAGCCCTCTGTCCCTCACTATCCTGCAGTCACATCATGACACATCCATTACACAGTACAAAGCAGGGGCACATTTATAAGATTATCTCAATACAAGAACATTTTTTTGAACACATCCAATTGTGGAACTTAAGCCCGCTTTACAATATATCTTACGATGTGTCGGCGGGGTCACGTTGTAAGTGACGCACATCCGGCATCGTAAGTTACATTGTAGTGTGTGACAGGTACGTGCGATTGTGATTGAATGTTAAAACGTTCATCGCATACACGTCGTTGAATCCTGACGAATTGCACGTCGGGTTGTTCAATATTCCCGAGGCAGCACACATCGCAGTGTGTGACACCCCGGGAACATTGAACAGATCTTACCTGCGTCCTGCGGCTCCCACAATGCGGAAGGAAAGAGGTGGGCGGGATGTTTACGTCCCGCTCATCTCCGCCTCTCCGCTTCTATTGGCCGGCTGCCGCATGACGTCGATGTGACGCCGAACGTCCCTCCCACTCCAGGAAGTGGATGTTCGACGCCCACCGAGGTCGTATGGAAGGGTAAGTACGTGTGACGGGGGTTAATCATTTGTGCTGCACGTTCAACAAATTGAACGTGCCACACATACGATGGGGGCGTTGCAAATCGCATACGATATCGTATGAGAAATTGCAACGTGTAAAGCAGGGTTAAGATCTATTGATTAATATTAACTTTATTTGTGGGAAAACCTCTTTAACAGATCATTGTAACTTGGAAAAAATGAGTCGTTGACCAAGATGCCTTGAATCTTGACTTACCAAATTATGAACTTCCATTTATGAAGATTAAAAATTGATCACTAATAAAGCAGACCGTAATGTCTTAGTTATTTTAGAGGTTTCTTTTTTTTCCAAGCTTGTTAGACAAGTGATAAAACCCAAGGCGTGCAATTACTGAGATTAGAACCCTCATTTTACTTTCCCACATGGACACTTATCTCCTATTTGTCTGTTTACCCCAATTATACATATCACTAATTATAAGCATGAATAAGCAAGTCAGGATCATATTATCATAGGCTATTATGTAGAAGATAATGAGAAAGTCAAAATTTGACTAGCTATGTTTAGCTTCTAATCTACAGAGGAGGAATAAATGACATTGGAAAAAAAACTTATAATAAAAAAAAAAATCCCCATTAAAACGACAAGGAGCGGAGGCCAAAAATGTCTAAAATGTCAAAAAATTGGGCAGTTACTCCAGCGTTCATTAATATCGAGAGTCATTAAAACTGTATTGTTGGTTTGTTAATTGCAGCGCGGTTCCCCCCTCCTCCACTTCAGCGATTTTGGACGCAATGAGGGTTAATTACAAACACTATTCAGATTAAGTATTGGATTCATTGTTTTCATTGTTTTCAACTCGCGGTAGAAAAATTTACATGTGACGGCTGACTAGTTGCTATGGTTTTCAACTTTTTTTTATCCAACAGATCAGTACACAACACTTGACTCCTGTTATCTCACAAGAAATGGTTTCTGCTTCTTATCTCTCCGACATTATCACACACCGAGCCCCGGTGGCATACCTATTATGATGGCACGCCTCACACCAGCGACTGTCCCGAGTGGCGCTGATCTTTCTTTGCCAAACTGTTTCTATTTTTCTATTTTCTCTTGTTGCTTTTTGTTGGAGGCTAAAGTTCCTATAAATATTATATTAAAGTCATCCAAGCCCAACTTTCAATCATCTAATGTGTACGGGGGTCTTGCAGCAATCCCCCGACAGCTGATGCCAGGGAAGTCAACAACAGAGCAGTTTGAATTCTGTTTTCACGGGAGAAAAGCCATGCCGGTAGAGGTGTGACTTTAGTCGGCGTAAACAGTGGCAGTATATCAGTTGTGCAACCTGTGAAGGTGAATAAGTGACCCATCACTGGTGCAACCTGTGCAGCCGGTCAAGGACTCATCACTTATGCAACCTGTGTAGCCGGTCAAGGACTCATCACTGGTGCAACCTGTGCAGCCGGTTAAGGACTCATCACTGGTGCAACCTGTGCAGCCGATCAAGGACTCATCACTTATGCAACCTGTGTAGCCAGTCATGAACCCATGATTGGAGCAACCTGTGCAGCCAATCAAGGACCCATCATTGGTGCAACCTGTGCTGTCAATCAAGGACCCATTATTGGGGCATCCTGTGCAGCTGGTTATGAACCCATCATTGGTGCAACCTGCGCAGCTGAAAAGGGTACCATCACTGCTGCAACCTGTGCAGCCGGTCAAGGACCTATCATTGGGGAAGCCTGTGCAGCCAGTCAGGAACCCATCATTGGTGTAATCTGTGCAGCCGGATAAGGGACCATCACTGGTGCAACATGTGCAGCTGGTCAGGAACACAACATTGGTGCAACCTGTGCAGCCGGTCAAGGACCCATCATTTTTGAAACCTGTACAGCCAGTCAGGAACCCATCATTGGTGCAACCTGTGCAGTCGGTTAAGGAACCATCACTGGTGCAACCTGTGCAGCCAGTCAAGGACCCATCATTGGTGCAACTTGTGCAGCCGATGAAGGACCCATTATTGGTGCAACCTGTGCTGCCAATCAAGGACCCATCATTGGGGCATCCTGTGCAGCTGGTCAGGAACCCATCATTGGTGCAACCTGTGCAGCTAAAAAAGGTACCATCACTGCTGCAACTTGTGCAGCCGGTCAAGAAACCATTATTGGGGAAGCCTGTGCAGCCGGTCAGGAACCCATCATTGGTGTAATCTGTGTAGCCGGATAAGGGGCCATCACTGGTGCAACCTGTGCAATCGGTCAAGGACCCATCATTGGGGCAATCTGTGCAGCCAGTCAGGAACCCATCCTTGGTGGAACCTGTGCAGCCAGTCAAGGACCCATTATTGGTGCAACCTGTGCAGCCAGTAAAGGACCTATCACTGATGCAACCTGTACAGCCAGTCAAGGATCTATCACTGATGCAACCTGTGCAGCCAGTCAAGGACCTATCACTAATGCAACCTGTACAGCCAGTCTAGGACCTATCATTGGTGCAACCTGTGCAGCTGGTCAAGGATCCATCATTGTGGCAACATGTGCAGGTGGACAGGAGCCCAAGAGGTAAGGGTGGTCACTTTTATATGCAAAGATGGTGGAATTGTGCATTATGATGAGGTATTGGACCGAAAAGAAGCCCATATATTGTTCTAGCACAGGTGCCCTATTTTGTCTGTGTCCGCTAGTAGATGTATAAATAGCCTAGGGGCAGCCTAAAGATATCCTTGTCTCATACATTAACACAAAGACTCATGATAGTTAAGTACCTTATTGGAGATTTTGTGTTGAGGACCACAACATTCCAATGATGCCAAAGTGCACCGGAGTTGTTTGGTAACAGCTTACTTCCCTCTCATTGAAAACATATCAACATGTGGCCCCCAATCATGTACATGGGGGAGTAGAAACAAATAACTCAAGTGTTCAATTAACACCTGTCTTGGATCAAAGGGGAAATGCAAGCACAGAACTCCAATCTTGCAAGTACAACAGGACTGACATCCAAGCCACAGTGCCATCCTGTTGCAAAATGTGTGTAAAGCGGGCTTTACACGCTGCGATATCGGTACCGATATCGCTAGCGTGGGTACCCGCCCCCATCTGTTGTGCGACACGGGCAAATCGCTGCCCGTGCCGCACAACTTCGCCCAGACCCGTCACACGTACTTACCTGCCCAGCGACGTCGCTGTGACCGGCGAACCGCCTCCTTTCTAAGGGGGCGGTTCGTTCAGCATCACAGCGACGTCACAGCTGTGTCACTGAACCGCCGCCCAATAGAAGCGGAGGGGCGGAGATGAGCGGAAGGTAGCATCCCGCCCACTTCCTTCCTTCCGCATAGCGGCCGGGAGGCAAGTAAGGAGAGGTTCCTCGTTCCGGCGGTGTCACACGGAGCGATGTGTGCTGCCGCAGAAACGAGGAACAACTTCGTTACTGCTGCAGTAACGATATTTGAGAATGGACCCCCATGTCACCGATGAGTGATTTTGCACATTTTTGTGACGATGCAAAATCGCTCATAGGTGTCACACGCAACGACATCGCTAAAGCGACCGGATGTGCGTCACAAATTCCGTGACCCCAACGACTTCGCATTAGCGATGTCGTAGCGTGTAAAGTGGCCTTAAGTTTACCCCCAGAATTAGGGGAGACTATTTTAACTTAGTTCTTTCCAATAGAGATGGGAATTTAGATTGTCTTGTCATTAAGAGAACCTGTCAAAGAAAGGGTAAGATCTCTCAATTACACTTTTCAACCCCTCTCATTTTTCCATTTTGTGTTTAAAGGGTCTATATATATACCCTCTAATATAACACAGGGCATCATACTAAGCACAGTGGCTGCAGCAGTCACATAAAGTAGAGATGTAACATTCTTGCTCAATTTTTCAGTTCTTTCTGCTTTCACCCTTCCTTCTCCCAGTGTTAGAGATAGCAGAAAGAGGTGGAGAACTGTACACAGATCCCCACAATATGAACAGAGGAAAAAGCATTTGTAGTATCAGAGAGGGCAGAGAAAAGAGGTGATAGAAGAAGAGGAGATAAGTACAAGATAGATTTGAGCAGTGAAGACAGCAACACTTTGATACACACACATCCCATTTCCAGCCTGTATTACTGGGAGAGGCACTCCCAATAGAGAAAAATCTGAAACCTGTAAACTTCATTGAAAATAAATGAAGGGATGTAGACTAAAGAATAAAACTTATTGCAATTTTAAGCTGTGAAAATATATGAGCAGTGAAGAAGACAACACCTTGATACACAAATATCACATCCAGCCTGTATTCCTGTGAAAGGCAGTCCCAATAGAGACAAATCTGAAACTTGTAAACTTCATTGAAAATAAATGAAGGGATGTAGACTGTAGAATAAAACTTATTGCAATTTTAAGCTGTGATAATATATGAGCAATGAAGAAGACAGCACCTTGATACACAAATCTCACATCCAGCCTATATTACTGGGAGAGGCACTCCCAATAGAGAAAAATCTGAAACTTGTAAACGTTATTGAAAATAAATGAAGAGATGTAAACTATAGAATAAAACTTATTGCAATTTTAAGCTGTGAGAATATATGAGCAGTGAAGAAGACAGCTCCTTGATACACAAATCTCACATCCAGCCTGTATTACTGGAAGAGGCACTCCCACAATAGACAGCAACACTTTGATACACACACATTTCACACCAGCCTGTATTACTGGGAGAGGTACTCCCAATAGAGAAAAATCTGAAACTTGTAAACTTCATTGAAAATAAATGAAGGGATGTACACTATAGAATACAACTTATTGCAATTTTAAGTTGTGAAAATATATGAGCAGTGAAGAAGACAGCACCTTGATACACAAATCTCACATCCAGCCTGTATTACTGGAAGAGGCACTCCCACAATAGAAAAATATGAAACTTGTAAACTTCATTGAATATAAAAGAAGGGATGTAAACTGTAGAATAATACTTATTGCAATTTTAAGATATGA
This sequence comes from Anomaloglossus baeobatrachus, assembly GCF_048569485.1. NCBI lineage: Eukaryota > Metazoa > Chordata > Amphibia > Anura > Aromobatidae > Anomaloglossus > Anomaloglossus baeobatrachus. The sequence continues at coordinate 65,279,868 of NC_134360.1, read as the reverse complement.
TGATATCTGAGCAGTGAAGAAGACAACACCTTGATACACAAATCTCACATCCAGCCTGTATTCTTAGGAGAGGCACTCCCAATAGAGAAAAATCTGAAACTTGTACACATCATTGAAAAAAAATGAAGGGATATTGTAAACGGTAGAATAAAACTTATTGCAATTTTAAGCTGTGATAATATATGAGCAATGAAGAAGACAGCACCTTGATACACAAGTCTCACATCCAGCCTATATTCCTGGGAGAGGCACTCCCAATAGAGAAAAATCTGAAACTTGTAAACATCATTGCAAATATATGAAGGAATGTAGACTGTACAATAAAACTTATTGCAATTTTATTTACTAAAGGTATTACTAACATTAACATATCTAAAAATATATTTTTCAATGTCTGAGTACCTATAACCTTTAAATGCCTTTTACATGGACAGACCAAGTATACAGTCAGATGTTTGGAAATTATGAGGCAATCCCTCTAATGTTATTAGTTCCCATTAATAAGGGAGGACGGTGTAAAGACCCATTGTCTCCCAATGCTCCTATGGCACTGATGTAGATAAGAATTGTACTCTAAGGGGTACTTTACACGTTGCGACATCGCTTCCGAAATATCGTCGGGGTCACATCGTTAGTGACGCACATCTGGCGCCGGTAGCGACATCGCAATGTGTAAATCCTAGGAGCGACAATGAATGAGCGAGAAACAAAAATCGGTGATCTGTGTCACGTCGTTCATTTTCATAATATCGCTGCTGCTGCAGGTACGATGTTGTTCCTCGTTCCTGCAGCTCCACACATCGCTGTGTATGAAGCCGCAGGAGCGACAAACATCTCCTTACCTGCGTCCAGCGGCAATGCGGAAGGAAGGAGGTGGGCAGGATGTTATGTCCCGCTCATCTCCGCCCCTCCGCTTCTATTGGCTGGCCGCTTAGTGACGTCGCGGTGATGCCGAACGCATCTCCCCCTTGAAGGAGGGATTGTTCGGCGGTCACAGCGACGTTGACGACCAGGTATGTGCGTGTGAAGCTGCCGTAGCGATAATGTTTGCTATGACAGCAATCAACACATATCGCATGTGCGACGGGAGCGGGTGCTATCGCGCTGGACATCGCTAGCCAATGCTAGCGATGTCGCAACATGTAAAGTACCCCTTAGTGTGGCGCCCCTGAGGCTTCCGTCGCCACAGGTCATTGCACCCCATCCAGCGGTGTGATGCCCCATTCTGAGAGAGGAAGAGAGTGAACTCCGGTCCCCTGGTAAATCCACACTACACCCATTGTTAGGTACATACTGGGACCAGGGAAAGTGGCAGTTACCCCCCCATGCTGCTATAGGGTACAGCTTAGCAACTGGGGAGGTGGGAGGAGCCATCTGAGAGCAGATAGAGAAAGGAAGGTCAAGTTAGTTTCAGTCTACCTCAGGGAGGGAGAGTGTGAGGAGCCAGCATGTAGTTGGGGAAGAAGAACGAGAGAAAGGAGGGAGGAGGAGGCCTGTTGGAGGCAGGCAAGGAGGAGGAAAGAAAGGAAGAAAGAAAGAAAGAAAGAAAGAAAGAAAGAAAGAAGGAGAGAAAGCTCCAAGTCAGACAGGAGCAGAGAAACAGAAAGAGACGCTTCCTGGTGAAGACCCTGGGACCCAGAGGTCCAGGTGACACCACGTAGGAGACAGAAGGAGTTGCAGGGCCACGGGTAGTCTGTATAGCTGTCGGGGCAGTTTAGAGCTACGGTGGCCTGTTCCACAATAACATCGGTGGAGGGATCAAGCTGCGACAGGGGACGGTCCCTAGAGACTGGAGGAGTGCAAAGATCATCTCCAAACAGTAAAAACCGAGGCCCAGGGAACGTTGTAGACTCCCCGGGCCAGAACCCATAGCAGAACTTCCAGAAAAGGGGTAATCAGCCGACAGGTGACCCCCCAGCCTGGAGGCTGTAGTGGAGGCCAAGCCAGGTTTATCCTATCAAAGGCAAGGCTAAGGAAGACAGCAGAAGAAAGAGACACTAAGAGAAGGGTACCGGCTTTTACTCTCTGAATCACCCAGAAACGGCGGAGGTCCCTGACAGTGGTCCCAGCAGTCCAAGGGTCCCTACAGTACTGTGACAAGAAGTGTGAGTAAAGAACTTGAACTGCACCCTTGGAGTGGTCTTTGTTATTTCAGCTGCATAGACATTCACAAGCACCAACTGTGCCCCGGGCATTGCTCCACCTGTGGGGAGCAGTACCACCATTGCTGCCATAACATCACCCCGGAGGCCTCACATAGCAGCGGCGGCCTAATAGCCGCATACCACAGGTGGCGTCACGAACACAACCTTTATTCAGCAAGCCACATATTCTACTGACACCCACCAGGGCCACGGAGCCGGGCCCAGCCACCACTGACTACCACCGGACTAGTCCGGCCCGGCACCGGGTGTCCCATAGCCCTGGGGTGGGCGAGTCATTAGTATCTATAATAAATAATGGAAATGAAATACAAAGGTGTTCAACGGTCCATACAATGGACACCCTGGACTCATTCTCTACTACAATATTTCCATTTATTACCTTCTCACATACACTGTACCCGACACCACCTCTTCTAATTTATGGATTAATTGCCCACAATAACCTTTACTATTCTTGTAACTAAAAGGGCAGATCCATACAATTGCTTCCATCAGTTGTTTCTATACATTATATGGTCATAAAAAGTTAGCCTCTGTTTTAAATAGCGTTAATACCCAATGTGTAATTTCTTGACCATTTGATAGTAAGGAATTCATAGTCTGCAACACTATTCTTGTTTTGGAAAATATCCATTTTTTGAGTGTTAGTCACGAGAAGATTTTTGCAGACATCGCCAACAAAAGGTTAACACCACAACCGCTCACAGCAATAATACACAACAACCACCAGTAAGCCTGGATCACAACACCTCACCAGACCAGTATAGGTAAGCTATAGCTGGCATTAATGAAATAGTCCAGCCAACATATATAGGAGGGGAGTGAACGGGATTGGCTCCCCCACAGCTTTAGTTCCCCCACACTCTTTAATTCTAAGGGGTACTTTTCACGTTGCGACATCGCTAGCATCGGCTAGCGATGCCAAGCGCGATAGTATCCGCCCCCTTCGCACATGTGATATGTGGTGATCGCTGCCGTAGTGAACATTATCGCTACAGCAGCTTCACACGCACATACCTGGTCGGCGACGTCGCTGTGACACCGAACGCACCTCCCCCTTGAAGGAGGGATATTTCGGCAGTCACAGCAACGTCGCAGACCAGGTATGTGACGTCACTACGACGTCACTAATCGGCCGGCCAATAGAAGCGGAGGGGCGGAGATGAGCGTGACATAACATCCCGCCCACCTCTTTCCTTCCACATTGCTGGTGGATGCAGGTAAGGAGATGTTTGTCGCTCCTGCGGGTTTACACACAGCGATGTGTGCTGCCGCAGGAGCGACAAACAACATTGTACCTGTGGTGACCCGACATTATGAAAATGAACGACGCTACACAGATCACCGATTTTCGACGCTTTTGCGATCGTTTATCGTCGCACAAAGGATTTACACGTTGCGATGTCATTACCGGCGCCGGATGTGCATGGCTAACGACATGACCCCGACGATATTTCGGATGTGATGTCACAGCATGTAAAGTACCCCTAAGAATCCAATTTAACTGATTCGCAGCCCATGATGAACTATTACATTAAAGAGCGGGTATGGGTGTACAAAGCAGGCTCAAGTGCTGATCACGCTCAACAAAAGGCAGATGCCAGCTGTTCTACACAGTCAACATCTGCCTTGAAAAGCAGTGGTCAGATTGAGCTTTGATAGCTGCTGATAATCCATTAGATGCTGCTGTTAATCATTAACGGTGGCAATTTTCATTTTAAGCAGTCTTTGTTCCCCACAACTCCATCATGGCAGTGTAAGGATCTGTGGAAACTAACAGATTTTGTCTGTCTGCCTGCTAACTTCTCTAAGGTCTGTGATAAGCGCAGAGAGACACGGGCGTCAACCCATAGGCTTAGTCAGGCTAGCAAGAGTTAATCTCTGCTGGGCTGCTTGTTATTCTCTTTGATCACATGCTGTGGGGGACCCAATCACATTCACTCTCCTCCCATATATGCTGGATGGACTGTTCCATTAATGACAGCTATAGTTTGCCTATACTGGTCTGGTGAGGTGTTGTGATCCAGACTTACTGGTGATTGTTATGTATTATTTATTGCTGTGAGCTGTTGTGGTTTTAACCTTTGTTGTCTTTTGTTGCTACCTTCCTGCTCTTGCTTTTCTCCTTAGTCTCTGACTGTTTGTTCCTGTGAGTTTGCAGTATGTCTGAGTTTTAGTTTTTCCCCTGTCTGTCTTAATCTGTGTTAGCATCACACTCGTGTCCCTTCCTTCCCTGGGGGGGGGGGGTAAGATCTGGTCAGGAGAATAGCAAGGCATGGGACTCAGGCATCTCCACCATTAGGGGTATCCTGAGGTTATAGATAACCTCGGGTTCCCTAGTATATCCCTCACCATCCTGCAGTCATATCGTGACAGTGTTGGCTTAGATCTGCCAAAGCCCCATGACTTCTGTAATAAATTATGGCTAAGGCACCTTCTACTTGGAATTTGGTAAAATGAATGGTGCAAATCAAAACTACAACTTTCCTGAAGAAAAAAAAAAGCCTGGATACGGCCATGTTTACAGTAAAATATGAAAGTTTGGGCTTTTTGAAGAAGGAAAAACCATCACAGAAGAAGAAGACGTCTTACCAACACCAGGTCAGATTATCAATGCACTAGCCGGATGCAGCTGATCCCCATGATAAAATGGCGGGGGCAGCGTAGGTGAAAAATACAAGTAAACAAGTAAAATAACCACACATGCAGCTACCATCCAATTAGCTGGTGGTCATCTAGCATTAAAAATAGACACAGCTAGGATGCCATCACACAGATGCTTTTAGTACACTGTATCTTACAGCCTATTAATTTGCCATCCATTTGGCATCCAACTTTATACATCTACAATTATTTTTTTTTACAGGACCAAACAGTTTCTTTGAAGAAGTAGGAAAAAATAACAAAAGTGCAAAATGAAAATGGGCTGCATTCCTTATTAACTAAAATCGGATCTTATGCATTGCACTGACAAGGGGCAACACCAGAAAACACTGTGTCTGCAAATTGAGACTATTTTTTGGCTTTTTTCCTAGGTCACATGACAGTGCTCATTAAAGGGTTACTATTGTCTTTTAGGATTGCTACTTCTAATAGGTGGCACTACTGTGCAAGTCCTCTTCCTTTCTGAAGAGGCAATTTGCATATTTTATTTCCCGAAGGAGCATTGCATGGCTTATATGTCTCCTTATACTGGTATGTCTTGCATGTCACTCTCCACAAGGAAAAACGTTACCCCTTAGATCCCAGTCTAAGCCTCTCACCTAGCTTAATCAAATCTCATGCTTTGCATTAACGAGGGACAACACCCCAAAACATTATGTGTGCAAATTGAGATTCTTGTTTGGCTTTTATTGTAAGTCATATGACAATGCTCATTAAAAGTTTTATATTGACTTTTAGGATTTATACTTTTACGAGGTCACATTAACATTCAGATCCTCTTCCTCTATGAAGAGGCAATTTGCATATTTAATTTCTCAAAGGAGCATTGCATGGCTTATAAGTCTCCTTACACTAGTATGTCAGGCATGTATCTCTCCACAAGGAGAACCGTTACCACTTAGATGCCAGTTAGAGGCCTCTCTTACAGCGAAATCAGATCTCATGTTTTGCACTGACGAGGGGCAACATCCAAAACACCGTGTCTGCAAACTGAGATTCTGGATTAGCTTTTATCCTAAATCATATGGCAAGGCTCATTAAAGGGTCGATATTGACTTTTAGGATTGTTGCTTCCAAGAGGTGGCACTCGAGTTCATGTCCTCTTTTTCTCTGAGGAGACAATTTGCATATTTCATTTTCCAGAAGAGCATTGCATGTCTTATAAACCTCCTTGCACAGGCATGTCAATCTCTAATAATAATGTAATGCCCAAATGGCTACATTCATGGAAATACACATTGACATGGAATTTGATGTTTCACCTGCGCTCTGAAAATTAAGCTGCAACCTCTCCCAAAAAAATATGTAACTACTTGCCTTTTCAATGGTGATTGTCATGGATGTGTCACGGCCTGTCATGGAGGTGTCATGGCCGGATAACAATCCAGTCGCAGCAAGTGCTAGAAAGTCCCAGAGATTGGCAGCACATGTTATCTGCTAGTTCTCTATTTCTACAGCTCTGGACTCTATGACCCTAGGAAACTGTCAGTTTTTCCTCTAAGTTGCCAGCCTCTGACTTCCTTTATTAACCTCACACTATTGTGGTTTGGGTGCGGTTTATAGCTTGTTCCTGATTGTGTTCAAAGAGATCATCTTCTGTTTCTCCAGAGACTTCTGTAGTATTGTTGCTGAACTTCTGCCTGAGTCATCTGTAGATAAGTAGTTCATGATTTTCCTTTGTGTGTCTCCCTTGTGTCTTCATTTAGTGTTTAGCAGGGTTGACAAAGAGCTCATCCCATCCGTTCCCTATTTAGGGCTCAGCACTAGGGATACCTAGGGTCAGATATCTGGCTCGGTGCATAGGTGAGGAACTAATCTAGGGTGTGAGGGACCGCAGGGACCAGCAGTAGGTTTGGTCATGGGTCACCATCTCCTCCTTCTCTTACCTTTCGCCGCTCGCTTGGTACTTCCTCGTACTTAGCGTGACAGCCATAAGATGTGCTTACATTTTTAGCTGTATAAATGTTTTAGGGGGGTGCAGGCATGAGCAGTTGCACAAATGTGGCTAAGCAGTTGCTGTGGCACTGCGTGGCAATGAACGCCATTTCTTTACGCTTCTCCACCCCCCCCTTAACTTTGCTCACACAATGCCGATTTAATTAGCCCATTATCTCATGGTGCCAGCTGCTGCCGCTAACATTGTACATCCACCAGAGAGAAGGCACGAGGTACCTGGCAGTGAGAACGAGGCACAGAAATAGAGAACAAGTATAGAAAATATAAGGAAAATGATGGAGAAGAAAGGTGGGAGGGAGAGACAAAAAATCAGAAAAAAGAGGGTCAGAGCTATAAATAAAAAAGGACATGGAAGAGTGACATCTCCATATTGTTTACGGTGATTCCAATGAATGTTTTATGGATAAAATCAGAAAGCCAATTTATTCATATGGAGAAAGAAAAAGAACAATAAATTCATCTCCTCTTCATCCATATGCATCAAATATGAGACCTTAAAGAACCAATGTTAATTTCCCTGTCTCTAGCACATTAGATTATAGGAGAAAACATCTTTTGGAAATAATGTTTGGTGCGATGACTCATATTCCTTCAGGCTCTGAGACTGCTGCGAGTCTACACCTGCAACTGTAATAAATCTCCATAGCAAAACTGGAAAAAAACTGCTTTGCAGAAGAGAAAAAGGCTCAGAATACATATTTTTCACAGTCAGGAATTCCTGTTTGTTCCAATTTTTTATGAATTTCATTTTCTTTTCCCACCAAGCATTTCCTATCTGTACTTTAGTATCATTTCCGTCATTATCAACCTCCTCGTTAAAGGGGTTGTCCACTACTTTTCCATTGATGGCCTCTCCTTAGGGGTACTTTGCACACTACGACATCGCAAGCCGATGCTGCGATGCCGAGCGCGATAGTCCCCGCCCCTGTCGCAGCTGCGATATCATTGTGATAGCTGCCGTAGCGAATATTATCGCTACGGCAGCTTCACATGCACTCACCTGCCCTACGACGTCGTTCTGGCTGGCGAACCGCCTCCTTATTAAGGGGGCGGGTCGTGCGGCGTCACTGCGACGTCACACGGCAGGCGGCCAATAGGAGAGGAGGGGCGGAGATGAGCGGGATGTAAACATCCCGCCCCCCTCCTTCCTTCCGCATAGCTGACGGGAGCCGCGGTAACACAGGTAGGAGATGTTCCTCGCTCCTGCTGCTTCACACACAGCGATGTGTGCTGCTGCAGGAGCGAGGAACAACATGGGACTGTCGCGTCAGCGTAATTATGGAATTCGCCGACGCTACACCGATGATACAATTACGACGATTTTGAGCTCGTTAATCGTATCATCTAGGATTTACACACTACGATGTCGAGAGCAATGCAGGAAGTGCGTCACTTTCGTCATGACCCCCCCCCGACATCGCACCTGCGATGTCGTAGTGTGCAAAGTACCCCTTAGGATAGGTCATCAATGTCTGATTGTTGGCTCATCACTATTGTAGGCACTTTTTAGCCAGATGCTATTCCTCGGAACCTTCAGCTAATTTGTATGGGTGTCCTAAATACCCAAGTGTCTTCTGTATGGGCATCTTAAATATTTGAGTGTTGGAGGGCCAAACTAACCAGGCCATCATTAAAGATGTTCTCCACTACTTTTCCATTGATGGCCTAGCCTTATGGGCACTTTGCACACTACGACATCGCAGCTGCGATGTCGGTGGGGTCAAATCGAAAGTGACGCACATCTGGCGTCGCAGTCGATATCGTAGTGTGTAAATACTTTTTGATACGATTAAGGAGCGCAAAAACGTCCAAATCGTATCATCGGTGTAGGGTCGGTCATTTCCATAATTTCGGAAGGACTGATGTTACGATGTTGTTCCTCGTTCCTGCGGCAGCACATATCACTGTGTGTGAAGCCGCAGGAGCGAGGAACATCACCTTACCTGCGTCTTGTGGCTCATGCCAGCTATGCGGAAAGACGGAGGTGGGCGTGATGTTTACGTCCCGCTCAGCTCCACCCCTCCGCTTCTATTGGACGCCTGCCATGTGACGACGCTATGACGCCGCATGACCCACCCCCTTAATAAGGAGGCGGTTTGCCGGCCAGAGCGACGGTGCAGGGCAGGTCAGTGCATGTGAAGCTGCCGTAGCGATAATGTTCGCTACGGCAGCTATCACCATGATATCGCAGCTGCGACGGGGGCAGGGACTATCGCGCTCGGCATCGCAAGCATCGGCTTGCGATGTCGTAGTGTGCAAAGTGCCCCTTAGGATTAGTCATCAATGTTTGATTGGCTGGGGTCTGACACACCCCCGCCGATCAGCTGTCCTTAGTCTCGCCGACGACAACAGGCAGCCGGAAATGCTTGCTTCGTCTTCCAAAGGCAGCTGCAGCCAGGTACTGCACATTCGCCTCCTATTGATCAGAAAGGGAGGCAGATGTGCAGTACCCATCCGCGGCCACTATCAAAAGACAGAGCAGCGCTGGAACTTAGCATTTCTGGCCTGCTGCTGCCCCCGACACCGAAAACAGCTGTTTGGTGGGGGTGCGGTGTGTTGGACCCTGGCTGATCAGACATTGAAAACCTATCGTAAGGCTAGGCCATCAATGGAAACGTAGTGGAGAACCTCTTTAATGATGGCCTGGTTAGTTTAGCCCTGCAACACTCAAATATTTAGGATGCCCATACAAAAGACACTTGGATATTTAGGATGGCCATACAATTTAGCTGAAGGTGACGAACTGGCTAAACAGTGTTTACAATAGTGAACTAAAATGCTTGAGTGCTTGGTACTCGAATTGAACAGGTTGGATGCTCAGATGGGCTCAACTGGAGTACTCAGTATAATGGAAGTCAATGGGAAACTCAAGCATTTTTCCGGAAGGATCGCTGGGAAGGCAGGAAAAGGTCTGAAATGGATGGAAGAGCCAGAGGGGTAACTAGAGTCCGATGGGCCCTGGTGTAAAGTTTGAGCCCACGTGTTGGACAAATGTATGGGCCGTTGTTGCTTTTCCGTTGTAGCTTTCAAAATCCTTCAAAGACATACGAGTTGCCCCCCTTCCCCTTCATTGTGTAGTACTGACCCCCATAGTGTACTAATGTTCCCCATCCTGGGCAACTTCCTGGTAAATATGTCCTCCTTCTTGGTGTATGACCTCATCATGTCTTATGGCCCTATCCTGATATATATGTCCCCATCCTAATATATATGTCTCCATAATGGCCCTATCCTAGTATATATGTCCCCATCATGGCCCCATCCTGGTATAGATGTTCCTATAATGGCCTCATCCTGGTATATTTGTCCCCATAATGATGGCCCCATCCTGGTATACATGTCCCCATAATAGCCCCAGTCTGGTATAGATGTCCCTATAATGGCCTCATCCTGGTATATATGACCCCATAATGATGGCCCCATCCTGGTATACATGTCCCCATTATGGCCCCAGCCTGGTAGAGATGTCCCTATAATGGCCTCCTCCTGGGATATATGACCCCATAATGATGGCCCCATCCTGGTATACATGTCCCCATAATGGCCCCAGTCTGGTAGAGATGTCCCTATAATGGCCTCCTCCTGGGATATATGACTCCATAATGATGGCCCCATCCTGGTAAAAATGTCCCCATAATGGCCCCAGCCTGGTTTATGTCTCCATCCTGGCTGCATCCTGGTACATATGATACCCCTAGGTACCACACACAGTAATAAAAATATACAATTATACTCAACTCCCTTTCACTGCCCTTCCCCGGTGTCATCCTCCAATGATATGACATGCCGCATCTGACCAGCATGCAAGCACAGTACATGATGTCACTGTCATGCGCAGCGCGCCTACTTAAGGCATAATCGTTTGCCAAGTGCCGGCATATTCTCTGCTCATCTTGCCCTGGATTATGGGCGTGGGGAGCAGTGAATATTCATAGTCTTAATCAGCGGCCGGCACATTGCAGTACAGGGACCTGACGGGTCTCTGTGCTGTGATGAAGTTCAGCTGGATATGTGCTCTCGGATACACATCCAGCGGAAACAGGAGCTGGGGCCGACAGGCCTCCTATATCCCCGGGCCCAGTTGCGATTGCTGTGACTGCGATCATTATGCCCCTAGAAACAGCACTCAAATGGAATGGGAGCAGCATGGGGAAGGCACCTAGATGCATCTCTGACACCCAGGTCACTGTTGGGAACAATGTTATCAGAAATTTTCTCCTCTTTTACGGACTGACAATAAAACATACAAAACTGAAGATAAAATGGATTTTACAGGAAAAAATGTTAGGAAACATTTGTTCCTATATAATGACTTGTATATAAGGCAAAGTTAAAAAGAAAAAAAAAACACCTCCTCCATCCCTTAATAGCCGGGCTGTTTCTCACCATATTTCCCTGTTGCCTATGCCTACAGTAGGGTGAACAACCAGTAATCAGTGTTGGCCAAAATGCTTATAATGTGAGGGTCATGGGAAAGGCAGTGGGACATAAAGTCAGCTATGTGTGCCAGCCTCCTAACAGGCAAGACTTCCTTGTCCCCACCGGAGGTACAACTATGCATCTCCTCCTTTTCTTCAGCCCATTCATGCTGAACAAACAGGATGAAGCTGGTTTGGGTAGTATCCTCTGTAGAGCGGAAGAGAAAGAGCAGTCCTGCTGACGTGAAGCAGCTGAATCACTAGAAGGAGCGGTTAGTGATTGCTCCATGCCAGAAGAAGTCAGCGCCCGGAACAATAGGCATGTAGTTAGCAACCACCTGCCTGTTGTCTCTTAGACATATAGTAAAAAAAAAACCATGTAACACAATGTTCCCCTACCACATATGTACGGTTCTTAAATTACCAGGTATTGCATGAGAATAACCGGAGGAACTGGAATGTAAAATTCAATTCCAAGTGGCCAAAGGGCAATAGCCCTTTGGCTACCCCTTTAACCTGGTCAAAAAACTCCTGGTACAAGACTCCTCTCCATCGAAGGTTAAGCAGAAATCAGACACAGTACTCGAATGTTTTAAAAGAAAGCTATTCTCACACTGGCCACCTGTTTTTTTATACTTCTACTATCTGCTCTTTCAGGAAGAGTTTTCAGCAGGATCCTTATCATCACATGCAGAATTACACTAACAGGTAAATCCTCCATGCACATCTGATAACACAGGACATTCCAATCACAATGGGCGATGACCCTGTTCCCCCTCACTTCCCAATGAACTTTGGAGATGCTTATTAGACACTTTGAAAATAAAGATAGTCTGTTCTTATTAACTATGTACATATGTTGTTTCCTGAAATAATAGGACGTCATAATCTAAATAAGCCCCAGTGGTCAATGTGAGAATTGCAAGATTTCTATTTTTATTTTTAATACAAATTGTGCATCTCCAAGACAAAGCATTTTGGTGCGAAACGCGCGTCAAGTGAGGTGGGACCCTGCATCTTCATTTACTTATTTTAAGTGATGTACTCTAATTGAATGGGATGTAAATATATGGTGTGGCCTTTGTAGATTTTTGCACATGTCGTTTGAATATATATTGTAATTAGGCGACATTCTTGTGGTTTGATATCCTCTTTCCTATTATTAGGTGTGCTATGTACTATTACCTTTAGACACTGAGTCTTTTACATATTTGTTATACAGTATGTAGTTTTTCTACATATTTATACTAGTCCATATCACACATTTATATACCCTCATAAATCCATACGATTTTTATATATTTTTTCACCTACTTATTACATGTCAGGTGTCCGCCTGTTTTTCTTTTCTGTCTTTATGTACTATGTGTTTGATGTTTCCTTCCTATTTTTTGTACAATGTTAATGAATTTAATTAAAATTTTATATTTTTACTATTTAGGCTTTTTATCTTTCTTTTGGGTTATTTATAAATTGTGATATGTAAAAAAAAGGCAAAAAAAAAGAAAAAAATTAATACATACACTTGACATAAACAAGTCATTTTCTGATAATAACTGATACCCCAAAAAATTAATTGAAATACATATTAAGCTTTTTGGGATAGCTCTACTGCCTTCCTGGGGTACATTGTTCTGCATTCGCAGTGCCTATATTATGTTCTCTGTTTGGTCAAGAATTAACTAAAGGTAGCTAAAAGCCAAGTACTGCATCCAAGTGGGTGTTGTATACACCTGCTGCAAAGGTGGCATGCGGTCTTGAGTGATGTTGGCTCTTTAGTCCATCTAAGGCAGGGATGGGCAATTAATTTTCCCAAGGGACCACTTGAAAGACCGCATGTCTTGTGAAGGGCCGAACCAATAGGTTGAATTTAATTCTGCTCAAAATTAATATTAATTATTTTATTTTCATTTTAATTGTATTACTCATTTTGAGCACAATAAAGTATACTGACACCCCCGTATACCGTGCAAATCCACACACAAGACCCCTATATACAGTATGAGCCCCACATAGAACCCCTATATACAGTATGAGCCCACACACAGCCCCTTACATACAGTATGAGCCCACATAGAACCCCTATATAGAGTATGAGCCCCCACACAGCCCCTTACATACAGTATGAGCCTTACATATGTGACGCCCCTTTCTATTCTTTCGTGCAGCGCTCAACCCCCCATGGTTCTGGGTTCCCAACCTATGGTACTGCCTGAATCCGCATCCAAATCCCAACCACACCTCACACCACACCTTGTCAGACACACCAGTGGGCTGCTGAGCTGGAATAGGACCACCCACCTAGGGGTCAGGCAGACTGGTGGGAGAGAAGTAGAACAGAACAGTGGCAGTACCACCATTGCTGCCATAACATCATCCCGGTGGCCTCACACAGCAGCGGCGGCTTAATAGCCGCATACCACAGGTGGCGTCACAAACACAACCATTATTCAGCAAGCCACATATTTTACTGACACCCACCAGGGCCACGGAGCCGGGCCCAGCCACCACTGACTACCACCGGACTAGTCCGGCCCGGCACCGGGTGTCCCACAGCCCTGGGGTGGGCGAGTCAAATTTTGGCGTCACGAACAGGATTTCGTGCCCGGTTACACCGGGTACTGTGCGCCTGAAGAATCGTGAAACAGACTGTGTATTACAGCGAGAAACCGCCGCCATTAGCGCTGCTGAGAGCGGGAAGAAGGGGGGCGTGAAAGAAGAAAGGGCGCGAAGAGAAGCCCCGCCCCCTTGTCCAAGAAAAGAGCGCGAAGCGGTGCCCGCCAGAGAAGGCGGAAGAAGAAGAAATGGCGACCAGATAAGCTGGCCGGCTGGCAGAAAGAGTCTAAATGCCAGACCAGCAGATAAAGAAAATGTACGTGATAGTAAGCGGAGCGGTACCGGCCGTGATGGGATGGGCGCCAGTCTGGCGCCAGTTGCTAGTGCAGCCTCTGGCCCCGCCTCCGAGAAGGGAAAGAGAGCAGCCGAGTGGCGTGGTCGAGCACCCGAGCAGTGTCCCAGGCAGCATTCCCCAGGTCGGAAGTATGGCGGAGGAGCTGCAGCAAGGTGCACCAGGGACCGGAAGAGTGGATCCCGAGCTGGACCTGCTGAGAGAAGAAATGCGAGTCCTGGCCCGGAGGCTGAGTAGTGTGGAAGTGGAGGTGGACCGGCAGAAAGAAACGCCGAGGGTGCCGGAGGATCTGGAGCGGTGGATGGATGCCGCGGAGCAGAAGCAGGGTGAGCAACCAGAAACCCCGTCCAGTCCGGACCCAGGGCCCCGCCACGCGCCCCCGCTTAGCCCCTTCACTGACCCCCTGGCCTTCCCGGTCTACCCCGCGGACGCCCGGTGGGGCACCGGAGGCCTGCCTGAGACCCCCGCAGACGGAGCCTGGGGTGGGGTGAACCCTGAACAACTAGCGGGCCCCCTGCCGAGTCCCCCTGTGAGCCTCCTGGGAATGGCATCCCCGGGAGTGAATTGGGATGCAGCGCCCATTGAAAGCAGGGGACTGCAGCGGCCGCTGCTCCCCAAGGAAACTCCCCTGGCCAGCGAGCTGACATGCCGGAGGCTGGTGGTAGAGTACCAGAGGGAGCGGGAACTCCGGGAGGAGAAACGGAGGGCCCGAGAAGCCGCTAATCTGGCCTCCAAAGAAGACGTCAGGAAGGCCCTGAAGGGATCCGAGGGCCCAGTGCGACGGGGCCTAGTAGTGGACTTCCGACAAGCTGGTGGCTGGGGCTTCATCCGGGAGCCCGGTCTGGGCAAGGACGTGTTTGTGGCCCGGAGAGACATAGAGGAGCACCTGCCCAGGGGCCACCCAGGGCGCGATGCCAAGCCGGGTGATTTGGTGGAGTATACACGGCTGATGGGGGACTGTGGATGGTACGCGCTGCATGTACATATCCTGCGGGAAGAAGCGGCCCCAGAAGAGCCAGAGTGGCGCCGCACAGTGCAAGAGTGCAGCATCTCCCCTAGCAGCAGCACCACCTCAAGGGAGACCCAGGCCACAGAACTGAGCAGAGGTCCTGCGACAGCCACTCAGGAGACGCAGACCAGGATCTCCATGGCCTACATGCTGCCCAGGGCCCTGCCAAAGAGGGACCCTAACAATGAAGAGTAAGAGTAAAGATGAAGAGATGCTGAACTGTATATAGCCCCTGTCTGCCCCTCATTCTTTTTGAAGAAGTCCCTTGTGTTTTGCCCCTCATTCTTTTCGAAGATGACACCCTTTCCTGCTGTACTGCCCCCCATGCTTTTTGAAGACGTCACCCCCCATGTTTATGTGTACCGGGCCACTGAACTGGAATGTGGGCCCCGGTGGATGTGTATGTGTCTTATGTAACCAGGCCATTGGACTTAATGGCTGGTTGATTATGTCATTTTGTTTGATTGAAAGAAACGAACTGCCGGGCTACTGGACTTGTTGTAGCCGAAAATGTATATAGTTGCACCCGTTGTGCCCCCTACCAGAATTATGGGGGAAGTGCCCAAACTGTGCAATGAACTGAAAGTGCACACATAGTTTCTTTATAAGAAGTTTGCAACGTTAAAGTATTTGTGCCTCCCATAAAGGGAAGAAATGTTTTATTGTTTTATGTTTTGCATACCAAAAATGTTTTGCAGTTCTCCCACATGTTTTTGTTGTTTTTGAGCCCGAGGACGTGCTGGGATTTGCTGTGGGGGAGTGTGGCGCCCCTGAGGCTTCCGTCGCCACAGGTCATTGCACCCCATCCAGCGGTGCGATGCCCCATTCTGGGAGAGGAAGAGAGTGAACTCCGGTCCCCTGGTAAATCCACACTACACCCATTGTTAGGTACATACTGGGACCAGGGAAAGTGGCAGGCAACCCTCCCATGCTGCATGCTGAGAGGGGCCGTAAGACCCATCCCTGCTCCCATAGGGTGGTAGCTTAGCAACTGGGGAGGTGGGAGGAGCCATCTGAGAGCAGACACAGAGAGGAAGGTCAAGTTTAGTCAGTTTACCTCAGGGAGTGAGACAGTGAGGAGCCAGCATGTAGTTGGAGAAGAAGAACACGAGAAAGGAGGGAGGAGGAGGCCTGCTGGAGGCAGGCAAGGAGGAGAAAAGAAAGAAAGAAAGAAAAGAAGGAAAGAAAGCTCCAAGTCAGACAGGAGCAGAGAAACCGAAGGAGACGCTTCCTGGTGAAGACCCTGGGACCCAGAGGTCCAGGTGACACCACGTAGGAGACAGAAGGAGTCGCAGGGCCACGGGTAGTCCTAGAGGTACCACGAGCAGTCCTAGAGGTACCACGGAGAGGGCCTAGAGGCGCCACGGGTAGTTGTAGGCTACGGTGGCCTGTTCCACAGTAACATCGGTGGAGGGATCAAGCTGCGACAGGGGACGGTCCCTAGAGACTGGAGGAGTGCAAAGATCATCTCCAAACAGTAAAAACCGAGGCCCAGGGACGTTGTAAGCTCCCAGGGCCAGAACCCATAGCAGACTTCCAGAAAAGGGGTAATCAGCCGACAGGTGACCCCCCAGCCTGGAGGCTGTAGTGGAGGCCAAGCCAGGTTTATCCTAACAAAGGCAAGGCTAAGGAAGACAGCAGAAGAAAGAGACACTAAGAGAAGGGCACCGGCTTTTACTCTCTGAATCACCCAGAAACGGCGGAGGTCCCTGACAGTGGTCCCAGCAGTCCAAGGGGTCCTACAGAACTCTGAAAAGAACTGTGAGTAAAAGAACTTGAACTGCACCCTTGGAGTGGTCTCTGTTATTACAGCTGCATAGACATTCACAAGCACCAACTGTGCCCCGGGCATTGCTCCACCTGTGGGGAGCAGTACCACCATTGCTGCCATAACATCATCCCGGTGGCCTCACACAGCAGCGGCGGCTTAATAGCCGCATACCACAGGTGGCGTCACGAACACAACCATTAACAAGCAAGCCACATAGTCTACTGACACCCACCAGGGCCACGGAGCCGGGCCCAGCCACCACTGACTACCACCGGACTAGTCCGGCCCGGCACCGGGTGTCCCACAGCCCTGGGGTGGGCGAGTCATGTGGCTCCCCGGGTGTTAGAGGTTGGGTCGCAGATGGTGGTCTGGGCCCGGAGGAGTCGGAGACCCGGTCACAGGGGATTGAGGCTGGGTGCCTAGACCTGGTCTTGGAGGACGGTCAGCAGCTCGAGTCTAATCACCGGTCCGGGACCAAAAGCACGGTGGGGTACTGGACCCTAGGTCGGGGAGTAGCTTCAGGCAACCCGGCAATTAACCTGCGGAGGATAGTGACTTTATGAACTGTGCTCAAGAAGATCAGAGATCAGGGGCACTAGTGCAACAAGGGGGATAGGGCTTTCCAACCCACGCAGCCCACAGAAATCCCAAGCGTGAGCCCTTGAGAGCACAACTAAACTACCAACAAGTAGGGAGCAGGGCCCGGACAGCTTTATGCCAACGGGCCACCAGAAAACTTCTAATTTGTGCACGGAGGCAGGCTCCGGATCACCCAGCAGTACTATAGGAGACGGATACCCGGACGGGCTCCCCCAAGAGGGCAGTGGCACCCAGAGACTTGGTTTACCTTGTTGTCAGAGTCTGCTTTGCGGCCGCAGCATCATCGACACTGCCTGAGTGAGTACATGGTCCTCCCCTGCTTCTATCCAGCCCTGCGCTTCCCTATACCAGCGCTCCACCAGAGTCCCAGGGTCACCCCTACCCGTGGAGGGAACTCCATCTGGCTGCCCCACTCCATGTCCCCTGGGTACTCTCATCAGCAGCGACGGTACTCCCCTTACCGCGAACCACGGGTGGTGTCATGAACTCTCTCTCCCCTGTAAATAGCCCCCTTTTCATTTGAGAATGGCCGCGAGCCCCCGGATCCGTAGACCCTCGAGCCACAGCAGCAGCAACCCCCAGATCCGAGCGGTTTGACCGCTGCAGGGGCGGCACACCTCGACTCTCTATATACAGTATGAGCCCACATACAGCCCCTTACATACAGTATGAGCCTTACATAGACTCTCTATATACAGTATGAGCCCACATACAGCCCCCTGCATACAGTATGAGCCTTACATAGACTCTCTATATACAGTAGGAGCCACCACACAGTTCCATGTTTGCAGTTTGAGCCCCAACCCAGTCCCTATGGCTGCCCTCTTATATAGTGTAAATCTCCCTATATACAGTATGAGCCCCAACCAGGCCTCCTATATACAGTGAGTTTTCACATAGCCAGCAAAATACAGTATGAACCCTCACTTAGCCTCCCTATTTTCAGTATGAGCCCCAACAAAGCCCCAATATACAGTGTGAGCCCTCACATAGCGTCCCTGTTATCAGTATAAGCCCCCACATAGCCTTCTACTTACAGTATGAGCCCTCACATAGCCCCCTATATACAGTGTGCACCCTCACATAGCATCCCTATTATTATTATTATTATTATTATTATTATTATTATACACTGGCACACATCCCGATACTACTGGGATACTACACGGTAATCTCTTACTTATGGGGTCCCTAACCAAAAGTTACCTCTATGTGCGGTTGATATCTGCTTGTGTATGGGAAGCAAGGAACCTGGCTATGTAGGAAATGGAATAAACATGGCTAAAGGGTGGGACTGGGTTCTCTTACAGAAAAAAACTGCATAACAATCAAAATGACTGCTGGAACACCATTGTAAATGTGAACAGGGTGCTAGCCAAAATATACACAATCTATATGAAGTGAAAGCTGCACACCAAATTCAGAGAAATATGAACAAGCATAACTGCTTTAGGATACATAAGGAATGAAAAATACAATTAGCCATATGAAAAATTTAAAAAAATTTAAAATTTTGTATATTTTGGCTAGCACCCTGTTCACATTTACAATGGTGTTCCAGCAGTCTTTTTGATTTTTATGCAGTTTTTTCTGTCTGAGAACCCAGTCCCGCCCTTTAGCCATGTTTACTCAATTTCCTATATAGCCAGGTCCCTTGCTTCCCATACACAAGAGGTAACATTTGGTTAGGTACCCCATAAATAAGAGATTACCGTGAAGTGGTTACGGGGCAGTAATGAATTGATCAATACATTAGCTAAATATCTCTTTTTTCAAATAATCCTCAGCAGTTATGCAATGTCACATTTCAATTGTTTCAATTTTTCATATGGCTAATTGTATTTTTCATTCCTTATGTATTATAGAGCAGTTATGCTTGTTCATATTTCTCTGAATTTGGTGTGCAGCTTTCACTTCATATAGATTGTGTATTTTTGGCTAGCACCCTGTTCACATACAATGGTGTTCCAGCAGTCTTTTTGATTGTTAGACATTTGATATAAACCTTATTTCCATTGCTCACTGTTTTCCAGGTCTCTGACTGCCTCCAGCAATTCTGAACATCTGCATCACCCGTGTAGCAAGCAAAATAAAAAATGGAGGAACGTTCCATCTACTGTAACCATATTTTTTTTTCAATTATATCTTTTGTAATTAAAAACATCTTTATTGCCCATAACTTTATAAATATCATGATTTTTATGTGTAGATTACCATATTCACTACAGAGTATAGGAAAGATGTGCAGGGCCCCACGGGGCAGGTGGTTAACCTACTCGTTGTCAGGCCATTGCAGGTCAGGTGATGTTGTAGCGCCCCTAAAGCCATCAGGGTGCTACAAGGTTCTACATCCCCACCAGAATGCAGGGGCTAACCCCTAGGTCCACGGAAGACAAGTGCCGCTCACACACAAAAACTCCAGGTAATCCCAGTTTTCCCCAACAATCCTCCATACAATGGTACAAAGCTAGGGTCGGACATATGGATGGCCGCCTAGAGATGGAGCCAGTCCAGTCCACTAGTTGACCAGGTGGAAGGGGCTGAGAGAGTCGAGGAGTTCAGTTGGACAGGAGCAGATGCACTGACTCGGGGTTGACAGTAACCTGGTACCCAGGGGGGTAGTTGCCGTTGGAGTACTGTGGAGTACTCCCAGAACTACGCACCGACGGGTTACAGGACCCTAGGACAGGTAGAAGCTCCAAGCCAGCCTGTTAACACCTGCACAGCGAGGGGACCATCAAGGACCTCGCTGACCCTAAGAATCCGAAGACTCAGTAGCAAAGAGAGAGGACCAGAGACTCCAACCTGACAGGGTTCACACTACCATCAGACGGACAGAAGTGGACAAACTACTGGACGGGGACCCCCAGTTGCTCTACGCCACGGGGACCCATTAACCAGAGACAGGTGCAGGGGAAGAAGGTACCAGAGTACTACACTGGCACTGAAAAGAAGGAGATTTGGAGGTGAACCAGCCGGCCTCGGGTAACCAGTTACCACCAACCAGCAGTGAGTAAAGACCAGTTGCACTAAACTACTGTGTGGACTACCTTATTCCAACGCCCATCACATCACCCATCCTCTGGGGCCCGGCCCTGCTTGTGGAGGGTCTACCACCCAGGCTGCAATTAACACCAGCCCCAGTAGTGACATTTTGCAGCGGTGGCTCCATCCATATAGCCGCAACAACGCAAGTGGCGTCACATATGAACACTAATCTAATCCCCTGTAAATACACCCCATTACAAAAAGGGCCCAGGGCACAGAACCGGGCAGCGGCCTCCACAGTGATATTCCCAAGACAGACACCAGGGTGGGTGGTTATGGCAGCTGGGATGGTGTCGCTCCCCACAGGTGGAGCAGGCCCCGGGTGAATGATGAAGGGTTTGGCAGTCTCCTCGGAGCGCCAGAGCGTGAGACGATGGCGTCGCTAATCAAAGTCTGAGTCGGCAACTACGATTCTTTTACTCACTGACTTAAAGCTGCACCCAGGTACTGGTCTCTGCCCTCGTGGGCTCCGGTCAATCCCAAGCAAATAAGGGGCCACCACAGGTGTTTGAAGAGAGAGATAGAGAATATTCTTTTCCTAGGATGTCCCCCTGAGCAGTTAGGTACCCGGGCTGATCTCCCGATCCAAGCCCCGGGCCTAGTAATGACAAAGAGTTCAAGAAGTGTCTTGTCGGAACTATGGTCCTGACTCGTCTGTCTTATGTGAGTGTGTTGGCCTACTTCTATCCTCAAGTGGAACCCACACCCCAGGTGGCTGGCTTCAGTGACCGGAGAAGTCCCATGTATCGTGATGGCCACCCCCCTTGCCTACACTGAGCCAAACCACCCTGGGAGAAGGCTCCTAAGCTGTTTGTAAAGTATAAATGTGGAACACCGGTGATTAACCCCCCCTTACCTGAGATGGATAGCTCAACTTAACTGTGGCGACCAGAGCCTCAGGGGTGCCACAGATGCACTTATAAGTAATGATGGGCAGACCTGGACTGAAAAAGTCTGGATCTGCACATTTCAAAGGTGCCCGGGTGCTAAGCCCAGGATTTTAGATATTGATCCAGATCCGGCACTCAGGAAATTTAAAAAAAATAAGGAAAAATAAAGAAAATAAGAATGAAGCAAGCACTACATACTTACGGAGGCTCCATCGCAGCTGTATGTACCTCTCCTTCACTTCCTAGGCCCCTCATCATTGCTCATCTATATGCACTACTTTCCCCGCCCACCGGCCGTCCTGGCGTCTTTGATTGGTTGTAGTCAGACGTGCTATCAGCCTGTGTGACAGCATCTGACTGCAACCAATCACAGGCACCAGGACAGCCGGTGGGTGGGAAAAGTAGTGCAACTGTCTGTGATTCAGTATTGTGGTATAAAAATAAATAAATAAATTAAAACAATTAGCGTAGCGTCCCCCCATATTATGATACCCAGGACAGATAAAGCTCACGGCTACAGGCTGCAGCCACCATCCATGCACTTACCTTGGCTGTCTATCAAAATAAGAGGTACCGCATAAAGAGCCGCACTGCTTTCCCCGCCCACCGGCTGACCTGGTGCCTGTGATTGGTTGAAGTCAGCTGACATGCTGCCACTCAGGGTGGGGGCGCATCTGACTGCAACCAATCACAGGCACCGCTGGGCAGGGAAACGGTGCATATGGATGAGCAGTAATTAGTGGCCCAGGAAGTGAATGTGAGGCCTGGGAGTAGCGTACAGCCGTGCCTGAGCCTCAGTAAGTACAGCGTGCCTGCTCCCATCCCCCTATCCCTTCTACCACCATTTTTAATCTCCAGATTCTCATCCCCATAGACTTATATGGGGACCGAATTCCAGCCCGCAACCAGATTTTAGAAACCGGATCACCCGGTCCTGGTTATCTACAAGTCTGCTCATCACTACTTACAAAACAACATCTCCCCATCATTGCCTCGTTTTTCTTCGGGTTCTCCCGTTTGCTCCCACATGCCACATACAGACAGAGACCTTAGATTGTGAGCCCCAATGGGTACAGAGACGATGATTTCTGTAAGGTGCCGTGGAATATGGTGCCGCTATATAAGAAGGCATAATCAATAAATAACAAATATACAAATACATGTTCCTGATTGTACCCAGGACAACCAGACTGAAGGGAGGCACAAAAGAAATAAACTTTATATCCAGTTACTTCTTGTTTATTTCATGACTAAACAGCTTTATGACTAAAAATATAAAATGAGCTCATCTCAAAGGAAAAAAAAAGGACCTTCTTTATTTTTTTCACCAAAATGCAAATCGCAGCTGTGCTGTGAACGTTGAACTTGGTGAGATAAGGTTTTGTCAAATTTTCAGGACTTTCTGGGAATTCGCACACATTGGCCCCAATACACCAAAACCTTTCACGACAGAATTCTGGAGTAAGGGTCTGTGCCCATGTAGCAGATTTGTGTGCAGATTTTTGTTTTTTAAGTGATGACGATCGCGGGGATTACTGTGCTGTACCCCCACGATCGCCACCGGGTCTTCGGCTGACGTTATAGCACCCGGCTCTCACTGCCCGGAGCAGTGTCCGAGCCGCTTACGGCAGCTTAACCACCTGAATACTGTGATCAATTCGATCATCGCATTCAGGGGGCAGAAAAAGGACTTGCTTACCTCTCCCTGTTATATAATCACAGGAACCCAATCACGGCCATAACAAGTGACGACCCCCGGGTTACTAAGCTACAGAGAGCCTCACACACCATGCCGGATGTATGTTGTGTGAGACAAAAAGTGTCAGGGTTGCGAGTGCAGCACTGACAGATATAATACACTGCAATGACTGAGATCCAGCACTGCAGGGGATTATATCCACAGGAAAAAACGTAGAAAGAATTGACATGCTGCTTCTTTTTTCTGCACCAAAATCTGCAACATGTGCACAGGAAGCCACGATTCTCAGACTTTGTTGGGATTCATTTTTCCTTGCAGTATCGATTAAAATTTGCAAGAAGAAAATGCATGTAAAAACGCAGAATGAGTACACAGCCTAAAAGCTTTGAAAAGTCACAAACTTTAAGCGCAACTCAAAGTCACTCCAAAATTTAGCAACTTTGGCATTTTTACCACAGTTTCTCCTGAAATGGGCAGGACCGGGGTGTGGCGGGGACACGACACCTTAGCTAGTCTAATGTGTGACAGGCTGTTGCATTCCATACCCCAAAAATCTCTCTCCAATCTCTGACTAGAGTAAGATTTCTCGCATAGCTCAAGGAGGCACACACCACTTGTCAGACACTCCTGATTCATGAAGAGACATGTACCTCTTCATGAATCAGAAGCATCTGACTCCACCATGCCACCTCACCAATCATGCCCTTAGTTCTTTTTGCAGCAGATACTGAGCGAAAACTCTCCAAATCCTCCTCAAACCCCAAAACTGCTCAATATCTTGGAGTTGCCGCTTAGTTCAGCTCCAAAAGCTCAGAAAATAAAGAAATACCCTTACTTGCCTGTATGCTACATTACTACAAATCCTGCTTCAAATCTCAAAACGTTTCAAAAAGTCTGAGAGTACACTCAGTTTCTGCTCCAAAAACTCAGCAAAAAGACTCTGTGTGCACATAATTCTTTGTTTCTATGAGAATCCAAATTGATCCTCAGGAGTTGTTTCCAGAAAAGGTATTGAAAAAGTGTGAGGAGCTGGTCACAAACTAAAGACTATTGGATTTTTTACAGCATAGAGGCACTTGTTATGTTTATTGTTGTGTTTTATTAGAAATGTGCTTGCTTGTCAGTTTAAGGTACACAATTTGAAAGGGGAAGGGGTTGTAACAGTGTGTCATATTTGTTGTTCTCCATGTTCTCCATGGACTCTAGTGTTATCAAGTCTACAGTAGGATTCATTGTCCTGCATTTGCTGGAGGGCAATGGGTATTGTTCCTCTCTAGGGGACTTCCCTGATACTCAATCCTGCAGACTGCCCTCCTTCATACTTGGAGTTACATTAAGGGTGTGTGGGTGATCACTTCTTTTCTTCAAGGGGCTGATCCCAAAAGAGGTAGAAAAGCAAGGAGACACATGTTTAGAGGGAGTTGGTGCTGTGACGTGGAGGGGTGAGGAGGATGTATTGCTGCGTGCCCATGAATAGTCTATAAAGATTGGTGCTCGATGCACATGCTATGGTCGTGGTATCCACCATTCAGAGGAACATGAGGACTATGGTTGCTTTAAGAACGTGTACGGAAGAAATAAAAAGTGATGCATTGCTGACCTACCTAGGCTAATCACAATACATAATGCAACCCACAACCTCAAATCCTCACACCCTTCATGACAAAAACTTTCAAAACTCTTTAAAAATGCTTTAGAAAATAATTCAGATAAAGAAAACCTCCACTATAGACTCCCAAAAAAAATCATGTCATGAAGCATTTTCTGCTTGATAAACATTGTTTATGTACGCCTTAAAAAACTAATATCCCCAAAATGGAGAAGCCCTTTAAGGATATATTTTTTTTTCTTAAATGCATCTATTGGGCTTAAAAATCATTTTTTGCAATTGGGTTTCATAAAACATTTTGCACTGAATAGCTTTGCCCTGCATATTCAACTTTGATGTGATCTGTGGTCATAAATCAGATACAAGGAGCTCAGAAAACTCCTCCAGTATTGTTACAAACTCTACTCTCAAACTGTCGGGAAGTGCTCCCTGATAGATTCTCAGTTAAATCATTCTGCAGCCAGCAATAGACAGTGCTGCACATAGAGGCTTCACAAGGCAAATAGTGCAACAATTTTAATGAAACGCAAGCCCAAAAACTGATTATTAACCCCAATTCCATACATATAAGTAAAAAAAAAAAAAATTGTCCCTAAAGTTTGCCAACCATCTAAATCTCATTCTTTCTCCCATCTCCCTTAAACACGTGCATGCTCAAAACGGTCGAGTGTGCATGTGTTTTCAATGGTAGCATGTGGGGGTGATTTATCTCACAGGAAAACAAAAGGATTGGATATTGAAAATGGAGGACAAAGGGAAAGCTTCAGAGGGTACTGGCTCATATTACTCTTATAAATGCCGAGATCGGTGCCCAGCGGGATCAATTCTAGAAATATGAGTTTCAGGGGTAGAGAATAAATCGAAAAATAAGAACAGCAGCTGTAAAGGTCTATGACGTGATCAATGGGGACAGAAATAAGGGAACTGCATTTCTAAAGTTTTCTTGCTGGAAAGAAACATATGACTTCAAGTGAGAGTTGACATTTTCACACTTAGGATCAAAACTCTGCGCGGATTCATTTTTTAATATAATTTTACATTGGTCATTGTTCTGTTACATAGCTCCAAAACCGCTTCAGTGGTAAATGTCGCTTTGTATTAAAGAGATTGCCTGGCACCTCGCCAGTCCAATTCTACTGATGCGGAGAGCATTTTTTTTATACTTTTTTCCTTTTATACATAAAACTGAAAATAAAAGAATATTAGTCTTTTATGGCATTTGAAAGCCAAATCTGTGCCAACAAAATAAAAAAAAAATATATATATAAATATATCTAGCTAGATAGATAGAGATAGATATAGATGGATAGAGATAGATATAGATAGATAGATATAGATAGATAGATAGATAGATAGATACATGGATAGATAGAGATAGATATAGATAGATAGATAGATAGATGGATAAATAAAGATAAATAAAGGGATAGATAGATAGATAGATAGATAGATAGATAGATAGATAGAGATAGATATAGATGGATAGAGATAGATATAGATAGATATAGATAGATAGATACATGGATAGATATGTGTCGCCCTGGGCAAGCCAGGGGACACAGGTCACACACCACCACACCCTATATCCCAGGTAGGAACATCTAAGCTAACCAAAAATCCTTGTTGCCTTCCTCCAGAGGCTGATGATTCACACCAGGGGGTGGGCCAGGCGGTTGGCTCCGCCCACCGAGGAGATCACAGCTCTGGAGGCGGGAAGTACCAGGCAGTCTAGAGTTGGAGTCTAGTCAGGGAGGAGGAAGTGGAAGGAGTGGAGGAGTAGCCCAGGCAGGGCTGGAACAGATAAGCTAAGTGCAAGTAAGGAAAGAAAAGTGGTAAAGGAGGACAGCAAGAGTGGTGACAGAACACAAAGAGTGTGCAAAGCCTGAAGAGTCCAGCTAAGTGCAGGGCAGGTCAGCAAGGTCAGCAACGGCGGTGACTGTCTGGAGGGGGACCGTTTGGAAGTTCCTGGAAGGACCCCGTAGGCTGTGTGCTCGGTGGTCTGGAGCAGTGTTCCGAAGGACAGTCAGCACCAGGGCAGGGGCCTCTCGGACCCCGGCAAGGCTTGGAGTCGCCGTAAATTGCCGAATCCGTCAGTGAAGGGGACGTAGATCCCCCAACAACCAAGTCCCTAGTGAAGGCAACAGCCCAACCTGTACAACAGAGACACCGCCACCGCCAGGGCACCAGTTTCTGAGGGCCAACGCCTGCGGGCAAAGAGTAGAGCTCCCCCGGTCCAGCTTGAAGCCGGGGAGCGGGTTACCGGTGGGGACCCATCGCAACCAACAAGTACACAAAGGTGCAAGGAAGAGGGACATCACCGTCACCTACTGGGAGAGCAATTGCAGCCGTCCGTGGGACCGTCTTACCAGCCGTTTGGTTTACCGTACAAACTGTGTCATCGTCTCAGGCTGAGTGAGTACCACAGTGCCGCAAGGCACAGTGCTGCCCCCGCGTCCCTGCGCCCACCAGGCCCTGCACCTCCCAAGCCATCACCGGGCCCCGGGATCACCAACCCCTACCCACGGAGGGGCAACACAACACCTGGCTGCTCCGCATCACCATCCCCGGGATCCCCGTATTGAGCAGCGGTGGTGAAATCACCACAACCGTGGGTGGCGTCACGGACTATAAACAATCCCCACACCCAACAAACCCCTTTCACTCACGGGCGAGGAGTGCCGCTCGAGAAACCCCCGGGATCCGGCCCACAGCTCGAGACACCACTGAGCAGCAGCCGCCGGACCCGAGCAGAAGGGGTGAGCGTAGTGTGCTGACACCCTCCTCCCCGCCCGCGACAGATAGAGATAAATAAAGGGATAGATAGATAATAGATAGATAAATGGATAGATAGATAGATAGAGATAAATAAAGGGATAGATAGATAGATAGATAGATAGATAGATAGATAGATAGATAGATAGATGGATACAGGGATAGATAGACAGATAGATAGATAAAGATAGATAGATAGATAATGTATAGATAGATATAGATAAATAAAGGGATAGATAGATAGATAGAGATAAAGGGATAGATAGATTGATAGATAGATAAAGATAGATAGATAGCTAGATATAGATAAATAAAGGGATAGATATATAGACATATAGATAGATAGATAGATAGATAGATATAGATAGATAAATAAAGAGATAGATAGATAGATAGATGGATACAGGGATAGATAGACAGATACATACATAGATAGATAGATAATGTATAGATAGATATAGATAAATAAAGGGATAGATAGATAGAGATAAAGGGATAGATAGATAGATAGATTGATAGATAGATAAAGATAGATAGATAGCTAGATATAGATAAATAAAGGGATATATATATAGACAGATAGATAGATAGAAAGATAGATAGATAAATAAAGAGATAGATAGATAATGGATAGATAGATAGATAGATAATGGATAGATAGATATAGATAAATAAAGGGATAGATAGATAGATTCATAGATAGATAGATAGATAGATAGATAGAGATAAATAAAGGGATAGATAGATAGATAATGGATAGATAGATAATGGATAGATATAGATAAATAAAGGGATAGATAGATAGATAGATAGATATAAATAAATGGATAGATAGACAGATAGATAGAGATAAATAAAGGGATAGATAGATAATGGATAGATAGATAATGGATAGATAGATAGATAGATAGATATAGATATAGATAAAGGGATAGATAGATAGATAGATAGAGATAAAGGGATAGATAGATAGATTGATAGATAGATAGATAAAGATAGAGAGATAGATAGATAGATAGATAGATAGATAGATAGATAGATAGATAATGGATAGATAGATAGATAGATAATGGATAGATAGATAGATATAGATAAATAAAGGGATAGATAGATAGATATAGATAAATAAAGGGATAGATAGATAGATAGATAGATAGATAATGGATAGATAGATAGATACAGATAAATAAAGGGATAGATAGATAGATAGATAGATAGATAGATAGATAGATAGATAGATAGATAGATAGATAGATAGATAGATATAGATAAATAAAGGGATAGATAGGTAGATAGATAGATAGATAGATAGAGATAAATAAAGGGATAGATAGATAGATAGATAGATAATGGATAGAGGGATAGATAGATAATGGATAGATAGATAGATATAGATAAATAAAGGGATAGATAGATAGATAGATAGATAGATAGATAGATAGATAGATAGATAGATATAGATAAATAAAGGGATAGATAGATAGATAGAGATAAATAAAGGGATAGATAGATAGATAGATAGATAGATAGATAAAGATAGCTAGCTAGAGACAGATAAATAGATATAGATAGATAAAGACAGATAGATAGAGATATATAGATAGATAAATATAAAAAGATAGATACAAATAGATAGTCCACAATTCTCTTCCTGAGATCTTGGCAGATTTCTTTTGACTTTCTCATGATGCTACTGTGGCACCCCAGGGTTGCCACAGTAACAACACAAAGGGTTAACTCCCCACACACAACACCAAGACCTCCTGGCCAGAAGGGGGAGACCAAGCTGCTTCCCTGTATATTCTGGTGGAGGGAGGAAATGGTCAGAAGTAGTTTCAGAGTAGTTTCAGTTTGGAAGTTCAGTGCAGAGGACTGAGGAGAAAGGATCTCTGTAGGTTGGAGCTGGCTTGAGCTCACCTCAGGATCCACTGACCAATTCCAGGCCTAGCTGAGGGTCTGAGGAAAGGAGAAAGCGTACACAGAGGAACATTCCTGGGAGACAGAGCATTGCTGAGCTCATCCCAGTGGAGCACACAGAACGGATGCTGGATCCGAGACTGCAGGTTACATACTGCACAGTGAACACCAGAGAAGTGAGGATTCCACATTCTCTATCTGTACCACAGACACAAGCAACAAACGCAGAGTTCAGGAACATACAAGTAAGGACTCGAGTTGCCTGTCAGGTCGGTACCTAGGAGCAGAGCAGAAGCAGAGCCGGCTGCATAGTTCACACATCAGCAGGGCCACAGACACACAGTGCAGACAAGGAAGCCAAAACGGCCCGGCTGGGTGGGAGAAACCCTGAACCCCTCACAGACTCCGTGGACAGTACTCTGCTGAATACCATCATCAGTAAAGGACAAAGAAACTGCAAAACCGTGAGTCTGCCTGTTTATTGTGCTCGTGTCCTGCACTCCCCCCATAGACTAACATACTGCCCCGGGGAAAAGGCTCTACCCGTGGGGAGCCGTCCCATCTCAAGCTGCCTTCCATCACCCCGGAGGTTCTGCAGCAGCGGTGGTCATCTCTGATCACATTCCACGGGTGGCGTCACGAACATAACCCCCCTTTTTATTGTGGAACCAGGGAGCACGGACCGGGTCACGACACCGTGATCCCCTTTCCAGAAGCAACCCCTTGGCCCGGTTCTGGGTATCTCCTTAACCCCTGGCGACACAACTTTGGCGTCACGAACAGGATGCGGACTGGACCCGGCTGCAACCCGGGTGACGTGCGCCTGTAAAGACTTATTGCATCGCATAAAAGACTTGCACTGTGAATTGTTGCAACAAAGAACGGACTTTAAACTTTGCAAAGATACCTGGAAAAATCCAAAAACATCATTGGTAACATTTTCCAGGCGCCATCTTTAATCACGCCATTACCTGCTACGCGCGGGAAAACATCGCGCCTAAACTAAGACTCCGCCTACCGCTTGCAGAGGAGGTGCGCTCGGTACTGCGACCCGAACAAAAACGCAGAAAAGTGTCCCAGGCTTGCTGTCAAGAAGACTGGTGAAATTAACTAAGGGGGCGCAAAGATGTCGCAGCAGGGAGACGCTGTTGTACCCGGCGGTGCAGCGGCACCTATCATGCCGTTCCTGATGCCGTACACCCCGGGTGCAGTGTGGCTGCCGCAGTACTCAGGTGAGCCCAACACACTTAATGACTTTATCGGAAAGCTAAAAATCTACTACAGCATGTACCCCCTGACAGAAGCCCAGCGTGTTGGTATGCTTATGGGACAGTTAACTGGCAATGCCCAGCGGGAGGCTACATCCTGGCCGGACGATGCAAAGGACACTGTAGAGCATATAATAGCTGGACTAAAAGCAGCTTTTGAATCCACTGCTGGCAGCCGGGCTAAAATGAGGTTCTTTGGATGCAAGCAAAAACCTAGAGAGAGCGCAAGAGACTTTGCCTTAAACTTGCAGGAGGCGCTCAGAGCACTTAAATTAGCAGAACCTGCCTTAGCCCCTGGAGCAGATAAGCTGCTGATAGACCAATTCCTGGATGGACTCTCATCCCCTTCCCACCGGGGACAACTGAGCATGATGGTGATCCAGGATCCAGGACTAACATTTGCCCAGCTAAAGGATAGAGCCATCCGCCTCCAGCAGGTGGAGGAGCCGCAGGATATAGACTCTGTTCAACACCTTACAGTGGCACCCCAGCAGCCAGTAGTGCCAGTGACATCGGCCATGTCAGCCGCTGCTGCTAACCACCTGGAGCCGATCACTAATGAGGCTCTACATCAAAAGCTTGAAGCCCTTACAGACACTGTTGCTTCCATGGCTAGAATCGTCCAGGAGCTGCGTGGATTCAAGTCTGCACCCAAGATTGAGCTGGCGACCAGCAAGGAGGATGTCCCATGGATGAGGCCTAGGAGATACCAAGCGACGAGAGGACGACCCAGCGACCGCTACCAGCCGGATGGACAGCCCATTTGCCGCCGTTGCAATGAGCCAGGTCACTTTGCCCGTGAATGTGCTTTAAATGGGGATCCCCTGGGGAGGCGGGCCGCTCCTCAGGAATGAACTCTCAAGGTCCTTCACCCTGGCACGACAAGTATGTGGGGGGACGTCCAGTCATCCCCATCGTGCTGGATGGCATTCCGCTCAACGCCTTGCTGGACACTGGTTCCCAAATATCATCAATTCCGCATGTCCTTTATAAGAGGTACTGGGCTGATTCAGACGTTAGCAGTGGTCCATCTAATGTTGCATTGAATATATGGGCTAGCAATGGTGAATTAGTACCACAGGTTGGTTTCAGAGAAATGACCATTAAGATTGGGAGAGTAGAATTGCAGAATCAGGGTATTATCATTGTTGATGTTGACCGACGAGAACGTGAACCAACTATGCTGCTAGGAATGAATGTAATTGAAAATTGTTTTGCAGAGGTAATTACTGTCTTGCAGCAGATCGTCGAGACTGCCAAACCTGGGCAACAGAGACTCCTGCAGAAGGAAATTAAAGCCTTGATGCTGAAGCAGCAGGTAGAAATGTCAGGAGGTGAAATTGGCAGTGCAAGGGTAAGTGACCCAATACCTATTGTAATTCCTCCCAAAACAGAAATGCTGGTCTGGTGTAGAGCCGCAATAGGCATCAGAGGGCGAGACTATCAGGCCCTGGTAGAACCTGTGTACTCAGACAGTAGGCCCACTGTATTGACGGCCAGAGGAATAGTTGAGGTACACAGGGGAAGAGTGCCAATACGCCTTCTAAATTGTGGGGAAGATGAGGTCACCCTACCTAAGTATGCTACCATGGCTAAGCTATATACGGTTGATAACAACGCCATCACCACCGTTGAGCCCTTGAAGCCATCAGATCAGGCGGAAGACAATGGCTCAGAGGGAAAGCTGGAGGATTGGTGCCAAAAGCTACATGTAGGCACCGATTCTACACCCTCCCATCAAAAGCATGGAGTATACAGGGTAGTGAAAGAATATGAACAAATATTCAGCAAACACCCATTAGACTTTGGGCAGATCAAAGGGGTAGAGCACACTATACCCACAGGTAACCATCCACCCATAAAGGAGAGGTATAGACCAGTACCACCGGCTCACTACCAATGCGCCAAAGACATGCTCAAAGAAATGAAAGAAGCAGGGGTAATAAGAGACAGTTGTAGCCCCTGGGCAGCCCCACTAGTGCTAGTTAAGAAAAAAGATGGGACCATGAGGATGTGTGTAGACTACAGACGGATCAACCGCATTACACACAAGGATGCATACCCATTACCTAGGATAGAAGAGTCATTGGCTGCATTAAAATCCGCTACTTACTTTTCCACCCTAGATCTGACTAGTGGGTATTGGCAAGTTCCTGTGGCAGAGGCTGACAAGGAGAAGACAGCGTTCACCACGCCGATGGGCCTCTGTGAGTTCAATTGTATGCCGTTTGGACTCTGCAACGCGCCTGGAACCTTCCAGCGACTGATGGAGTGCTGCCTAGGACATAAGAACTTTGAAACTGTCCTCCTGTACCTGGATGACGTCATAGTCTACTCCAAGACCTATGAACAGCATCTACAAGACCTGGCAGAAGTGTTTGAAGCCTTATCCGGATACGGCATGAAAATCAAGCCATCCAAGTGTCACCTTCTAAAGCCAAGGGTACAGTACCTGGGACATGTCGTGAGCTCAGAAGGGGTAGCACCAGATCCTGAAAAAGTTACCGTGATCAGAGATTGGCCGAGACCCACCAGCGTGAAAGAGGTGAGGCAATTCCTGGGACTGGTGGGCTACTATAGAAGATTTATAAAAGGGTTCACGAAGCTAGCAGCTCCCCTACAAGACATCCTGGTAGGACAGTCAAAGAAGTCTGCAGCCCGAAATCCTCCTTTCCAGTGGAGTGATGAGAGAGAAGAGTCCTTTAAGAAGTTGAAGTGGGCACTGACAGGAGAAGAGATTCTGGCATATCCAGATTACCATCAACCCTTCATTTTGTACACGGATGCCAGCAACGTAGGACTGGGAGCAGTATTGTCTCAAAAGCAGGAAGGCAAGGAGAAAGTTATTGCCTTTGCAAGCAGGAAGCTCCGGCCTACAGAAAGAAACCCAGAGAATTACAGCTCCTTCAAGTTAGAACTACTGGCAGTAGTTTGGGCTGTAACAGAGCGTTTCAAACACTACCTGGCAGCTGCAGAATTTACCATCTTTACTGACAACAATCCGTTGACCCACCTGGACTCTGCAAAATTAGGTGCGCTGGAACAGCGATGGATAGCCCGACTGTCAAACTACAACTTTGTCATCAAGTACAGGGCAGGCCACAAGAATGGGAATGCAGATGCCTTATCCCGGATGCCACACTCGGGGAACGTGGAAGAGGAACCTGAGGGACTGGAAGAAATTGAGCTGCCGGCCTTTCACCGTCCTAAGGTGGGACAGTACCAACCGAGTGTCTACCAAAAACAACAGCAGGCAACTCTCAACCCATTAGCACACCACGGATGGGCTGACACACAAGACAGCGATCCAGCTGTGAAGCTAGTGAAAGAACTGCTTACACAACAAGGTGCTTACCCTAATCAGAATGCCCCAGCTGAGACGCAACATCTCTGGAAGGAGAGAGGTAAATTGTTCCTGTACCAAGGGAAGCTCTGTAGAAGGCACACCAATCCAAAAACACATGAGTTGGTCTGGCAGATCATTGTGCCCAAGAGAGACGTCAAGATGGTTCTGGAAGCTTACCACAACGGTGCTGGTCATTTTGGTTGGAAAAAGTTGGAAGTGCTCTTAAGAGAAAGATTCTACTGGGTTGGCATGAGAAAATCAATTGAAGATTGGTGTAGAAAATGCGGACCATGCAACCTCAGAAGAAAGGATCAACAGAACCAGAGAGCTCCACTCCAGTCCATAGTAACCAAGCAACCACTCGAGCTAGTCGCATTAGACCACGTCAAGTTGTCACCAAGCCGGTCCGGCTATGTCTATGCCTTAACCATCGTGGACCATTACTCACGCTTCTTAGTGGTGGTACCCGTGAAAGACCTTACAGCTAGAACAGCAGCTAAAGCATTCCAGACGTACTTTTGCAGACCCCATGGTTACCCAGAACAAGTCCTTGCAGATCAAGGTCCAGCTTTTGAATCACAGATTTTCCAAGAATTCTGCAACATGTATGGCTGTAAAAAGATCCGCACAACAGCATACCATCCCCAAACAAATGGCTTATGTGAGAAGATGAACCATATTGTGATTGACCTGTTGAAGACCTTACCAGAGTCAGAAAGAAATCAATGGCCAGAGAAATTGCCAGACTTGGTGGACTTGTACAATCATGTCCCGGTGAGTTCTACAAACTGCACCCCCGCTTACCTTATGCGTGCAAGGCCCGGTAAACTGCCAATTGATCTAGATATGGGAATTCTGAAGCCAGATGCGGAAGTTCAAGAATCCAATTGGGATACCCTACGTCAGCAGCAGTATCGCCAAGTACAAGAGTGCGTAGAGAAAAGTCTCCAACAAGCTAGGGGAAGACAAGAGAGAACCTTCAACCAGCATGCTCTAGCAACCCCATTGCAACCTGGTGACCAAGTTCTCAAGAGGAAACGGCGCACAAACAAATTAGATAATCAGTGGGAAACCACCCCATATACAGTCTTACCATCCAGAATGGATAATCCCAAAGTGTGTCTCATCAGTAAGGATGAAGGAAGGACATCAGCTGTCGTGTCAAGAGATCAACTCAAACCGTGTCCTGAAACCCTGAAGACACCAGAAGTCACCTTACCCATACAGGTACAACCTGTCAAGAAGGAAGAAGATGTATTCCATACAGTCTTAGGAGATTTTCCAAAAACATGGCCAAATTACTATGGAGCAGTAGTAGTCCCAATGATCGCCTTCCCTCAAGTGGTGGAACCACAATCAGAACCCATACCACAAGAAGTCTCAAGACAAGAAGAACTGGAAGTTGAAACCGTAGAGGAAGAACAGATTCCTGGTCCCAGTGAGCTTGCCAGTCCTACAGTCAGTCCCCCATCCTCACAAGTACCAGAAACACCAAATAGGTACACTTCCACTCACACCATTATGCTAAGTACACCCAGTACAGCAGCAGTACGCAGGTCACAGCGTAGTACTCAGGGTCAGATACCAGCAAGATATAAGGACTAATGTGAAATTGCATATAAAATGTACATATGTTATAATGTTTATATGAAAAACCGTAACAGTTTAGTGTACAGAAAAGGTGAGAGAAGAGTGGTGTAAGGTGGCAGCACGGAGAGTTACAACTTGATCACATGTTGGTGGCCCGAGGGCCGTGAGGCCTACTGCACTTATGACCAGAGTAGAGACACCTTTAAGAAGCGTTTGGTTGTTTAAATGTTTATATAATTGCAACGTTAAGACCAAAAGCCCAGTACCTACAGAGACTATACTGTATGAACACTTATATATTTTTGAACATTTTGGACTCTTTTTGAGCTTTAAGGTTTTTGTATTTTTTCCTTTTGAGACTCTGTATATATATAATTGTTGTGATAACGTGTTTGTTTGTTTCACAGTCCCGGAGTACTGTTCTTCACTAAGGGGGAATGTGGCACCCCAGGGTTGCCACAGTAACAACACAAAGGGTTAACTCCCCACACACAACACCAAGACCTCCTGGCCAGAAGGGGGAGACCAAGCTGCTTCCCTGTATATTCTGGTGGAGGGAGGAAATGGTCAGAAGTAGTTTCAGAGTAGTTTCAGTTTGGAAGTTCAGTGCAGAGGACTGAGGAGAAAGGATCTCTGTAGGTTGGAGCTGGCTTGAGCTCACCTCAGGATCCACTGACCAATTCCAGGCCTAGCTGAGGGTCTGAGGAAAGGAGAAAGCGTACACAGAGGAACATTCCTGGGAGACAGAGCATTGCTGAGCTCATCCCAGTGGAGCACACAGAACGGGTGCTGGATCCGAGACTGCAGGTTACATACTGCACAGTGAACACCAGAGAAGTGAGGATTCCACATTCTCTATCTGTACCACAGACACAAGCAACAAACGCAGAGTTCAGGAACATACAAGTAAGGACTCGAGTTGCCTGTCAGGTCGGTACCTAGGAGCAGAGCAGAAGCAGAGCCGGCTGCATAGTTCACACATCAGCAGGGCCACAGACACACAGTGCAGACAAGGAAGCCAAAACGGCCCGGCTGGGTGGGAGAAACCCTGAACCCCTCACAGACTCCGTGGACAGTACTCTGCTGAATACCATCATCAGTAAAGGACAAAGAAACTGCAAAACCGTGAGTCTGCCTGTTTATTGTGCTCGTGTCCTGCACTCCCCCCATAGACTAACATACTGCCCCGGGGAAAAGGCTCTACCCGTAGGGAGCCGTCCCATCTCAAGCTGCCTTCCATCACCCCGGAGGTTCTGCAGCAGCGGTGGTCATCTCTGATCACATTCCACGGGTGGCGTCACGAACATAACCCCCCTTTTTATTGTGGAACCAGGGAGCACGGACCGGGTCACGACACCGTGATCCCCTTTCCAGAAGCAACCCCTTGGCCCGGTTCTGGGTATCTCCTTAACCCCTGGCGACACACTACACAAAGAAGCAGTGTGTGTCAGGTGTGCATTAAAATACATCCACAGGTGTGTCTGTAATAACTCAGATGTTACCAATAAACCTATCAGAAGCTTCCAAAGACATGACATTGCAGAAAGTAATAAAAATTCCTTAAAACATTCTCTCTCTCTCATTATTCTGGGATTTGACAAATAGAAATAATTTTGGTTCCTAATTGACCCCAAACACGAAAGGTTTATTCTGATTTCATGTCAGATAGTGAGAAAAACATGTAGATGTGTTTTTATAGATAGATAGACCATCAAATATGAGATATTATAAGATATTCACCATTAGAATGTGTGATTTTTTTTAAAACATCACATTTTGAAGTTGACATTTAAATTTTGGTAATGAGGAGGATGAATGGGTTGTCCCTTATTTTGATGGTTCCAGAGTGGTATGAGAGATAAAATTACCCTATGCTCACCTCCTGGATTGATGCCACTCTTTTGCCCTCCGTACTCTGCTCCCCCCCATACACACACTGGAATCCTGGCATAAATATACAAGAAAAAGGGTTGTCACGTGACTGCTGCAGCCACTCAGAAGTATTTGATTGGCTGCAGCCTTCCCATTTCAACTTAATAGCCTGCTGACTGGCTGCAGTGATCATGTGATGGTGATGAAAGGAGACCTGCAGTGGACACTGTGCCAAGTACAGAGGAGTGGTGCTGGTTCAGGAGGGGAGTATGTTTTTTTAAATTTCATACACTACCTCGGTCTCATTAAAGGGAATCTATCAGCAGGTTTTTGCTATGTTAGTTGGAGACAGCATGTTGCAAGAGTTAACACAGAAAATTCAGGGATGCCTGTCTTGTCACAGTCCTTTTGTTTATTTGCTATGTTTGTTTAAGCAGCAGGACCCTTATCAACGCAGGACTAGAAAATCCCACACACAAAAGTGAATGTCATTTTAGCAAACTGCAAAGATCAAAAGTACAAGCGGAAATATGAAACTTTTCCCACATTGTATCTCCTCTTATGAACCACTTTTCCTTCTCCCCATTCCTCCAGAACTTATCACTCTCAAAGATAATCTGAAATGCATCTTGACCAACGCAAGACAAACTGCCAGCTCACTGAAGTATCAGTTTACACCTTGTATTTTGCTCAATGGAGAGGGGAGTGTGGAAGAGCGGGGAGGACTGTTGAGACCAGGCAGACAATGACAGATTATGTTGCAGCTTTCAGCAATTGCATTTCCCTTCAGTGCTGGATGCACAGCCGCCCAGCTCAATATTGCTATGCAACATCCTCCATTTTGCTATGAAAGGGTGCTATAGAGAAAGATGAGTAGGAATCCCTCATACTATGTATGAGCTCAGAGACAACTAAAGATTGGAGATGAAGTGGTCAATTCATCAAAGGTTTAACAACACAAAAGTGTCATAAATGCAACAAGTGCTAATGGGGTTAAGCTTTACTTCTATCCTGTAGTGATCTAAAAGGTAGTTGTAACCTCAGCTACAGCCACTCCCTTCTGCTATAAATATTGGCTCCTCACTCCTCCCTATGCCAGCTATAGCTCTCACTTATGCTGTGCCCTTGGAAGGCGCCAGTCTATGGAAGAAGCTGAGGTGTCACTTCAGTTGCAGCTGAAAAGTTCCTGTCAGAGTTTTCTTTGTTGTGTCTTTCTCTCCTGTTTGTCTTTCCTACCTAGTATTGTCTTATGTCAGTAGTGCTGGCCTGCAGTAGTCAGGGTGAAGTTCAGGGCTAGTGAGGGCCTAGGCACATGATCGTCATACGGTGGAGGGACCAATCTAGGGATGTTAGGAAGTGGAGTTAGTGAGTTCCCTTATACCTCTCCTGATTGTCTTTCCTACTTCATGTTGTATTATGTCAGTAGTGCTGGCCTGTACTAGTCAGGGCAAAGTTCTAGGCCAGTGAGGGCCTAGGCACATGATCGGTAAATGGGGGAAGGACCCATCTAGGGATGTTGGGGAGTGCAGCTAGGGAGTTCCCTTATACCTCCCCTATTTGTCTTTCCTACCTCAAGTTGTCTTATGTCAGTGAGGCGCCCCTGAGGGTCCAGTCGCCACAGAGGTACTGCACCTCAGCCAGAGTTGTGATACCCCATTCCCTGGTAAGAAGGAGCACACAGACCATAGTACACACACAGTCTTATTATTGCTACACCACTTCAGGCCATAGTTAGGGCCAGATTGCTCCTTAGTGAGAGCACAGTCCCAGAGATAGGCTGGAGGTGGGGTTACGGAGTAGGTGAACAGTTAGAACGGAGTGCAGAATGAAGTAGGACGTGGAGGAGAGAGGTCCTGAAGACTGGAGCCAGAGGAGCTCGTCCTAATGACAAAGGAGGAAGAATCAGAAAAAAAAGTGTGACGCCCTGGCCTATCAGGTCGTCACAGGGTGTTGCGCAATTTTCCTTTCCGTGGAGCATCCATCTCTCCCTTGGGTCACCCAGTGATGTGCTAATGTCGCGGGCGGAAGAGGGGACGCCACGCTCTCCCTACTGCTCGGGTCCGGCCGCTGCTACTGCTGCTTGGTGGCTCGAGCGACAGGCCGGATCCCGGGGACTCGAGCGGCGCTCCTCGCCCGTGAGTGAAAGGGGATTGGGATTTGGGATAATTTATTGTCCGTGACGCCACCCACGGTTGTGGTGATTAAGTGGACACCACCGCTGCTCTTTCTGGGGAGCCCGGGAGTGATGGTATGGAGCAGCCAGTTGTTGGTTTGCCCCTCCGTGGGTAGGGGTTTTGGTGGTCCCGGGGCCCAGTGATGGGGTTGGTATGGTGGACAGGCGGGTATGGGGCCTGTGGAGGTGCAGGGGCGCAGGGGCACCTCCACGGCTGGTTGGACGGGTCCCTCGGACGGTTACGGTGCTGATGTTCCCTGCAGTTAGCGGTGACGGTCTCTTCCCTGCACCTATGTAAAGTCTTTTTGGTAGCGATGGGTTCCCACCGGTTACCCGCTCCCCGACCTGGACATGAGCCGGAGGAGCCCCTCTCTTGCCCGCAGGCGCTGGCCCTGGGAAACTGGTGCCTTGGCGGTGGCGGTGTCTCCCCTTAACGGTCGGACTGTTGCCTTCAATCGGGACTTGGTTGTTAGGAGACAGAGGTCCCCTTCACTGACGGATTTGGCAAATTATGGCGACTCCTAGCCTTGCCGGGATCCGAAAGGCCCCTGCCCTGGTGCTGACTGTTCTTCGTATACTGCTCCGGTACCGCCGGGTCACCACCCGTCCGCGGTCCTTCCAGCAACCTCCAAGCAGTCCCCCTGCAGACTATCACCACCGTCTGCTGACCTTGCTGTCTCAGTCCAGGGCACACACCCGGACCAACTTCAGGCTTTACTACTGTCATTTTTCTGTCACCACTCTTACTGTCCTCCTTTACCACTTCACTTCCTTCTACTTCTTCCTTCAAACTCTATCTGCCTGGTTTTTCCACCTCCAGGGCTGTGAACTCCTCGGTGGGCGGAGCCAACCGCCTGGCCCACCCCCTGGTGTGGACATCAGCCCCTGGAGGAAGGCAACAAGGATTTTAGGTTAGCCTTGGTGTTCCTAACTGGGGTGTAGGGTGTGGTGGTGTTATGACCTGTGACCCCTGGCTTGCCCAGGGCGTCACACTAACACCAGCATGCAATCTCAGTCACACACACACCAGTGGGAAGGCCCGCCCACTTTAGAGTCAGGCAGACTGAATGGGAAGTGGACTGCAGAGTCGTCGGCTGGGGAGCAAGGAGAGCAGTGGTCTCTCAAGTAGCTCTCAGGAGGAGAGCAGACTGGGGAGTTGGAGCTCCAAGACAGCGTGAGAGAGCAGCCTCAGAGAGTGAGGGGCGGTGGAAGTGGAGGCTCCCGGAGGGTCGGACTAGACCAAAGCACACTAGTAAGATCACTGGAAACAGTCACCTGGACGTGCTCCCCTCAGCTCCAGTGGCACTGCAGGACATTTGGTTGAATCACTGCCTGTGTGTTCATTGACCTCCCAAATCAGCACAGCCTCATCCAGCACCACGACAACCACTGTGAGTTTCTCTGCTCCCTGTATCCCAGGCCTACAGCCCACAGCTCCCCTTCACCACCATCACCGGGCCCCAGGGCACAACCCCCTACCCACGGAGGGGTTGCTACTATAGCAACTTGTTACTATACCAATGCCACTGGGCTCCCCAACCAACAGCAGCGGTGGTACACCATCTTACCACGCAGCGTGGGTGGCGTCACAAACTTCTAATCCCCCTGTACATATTCCTCCTTTATTGAGTGGCCGCACGACCCCTGGGTCCGGAGACCCCTCGAGCCACCGCGGGTTCCGGACCCGAGCAGCCCAGCTGCTGGCACGGGGGCGGCACAAAAGGAAGAAGGGGTCCTAGAGCCACGGTAAGTGAGAGATCTACCCATGGGCTTGCATCCGCAACTGATCCATCAGTGTGGAGGGACTAGGCTGCAAAGGGGGACCGGCCCCTAGGCTAGTGGAGAACAATCAGGCTCAACCAGAGGCTGAGGTAACTTCATGTGCCGAAGCCACAACCACACATGAATCCGCTGAAAAGGTGACCACATAGGGTCAGGGAACAGGACAGAAGAGCCTCCTAAGCAAGGCCCGCGGACACTGGCTTGGGGCACTGTGTGTGAGGGCGCAGGGCAGAAGGGCGAAGCCAGCACAGGAAGACGACCAGGAAAGGGACACAGAAAGGGACACCGGTCTTGTGCCTCCGATTTACCTGACGATTGGCTGGATCCCGTCACCGCACCGGACTCAGCACTCCAAGGGCAGCATTTGACTGGCCAGCCGTGATACTCTGGAACTGACAACTGTGAGTAAAGAACTTATGACTGCATCTTGCTGTGTCCTGGAATCATTTCCTGCGCCGCCAGCCCCGCGCTGTCTTAAAATTTCACTGGCTAACAACTGCCTGTATCGCGGGCGGAGGAGGGGACGCTGCGCTCTCCCACTGCTCTGGTCCGGCCGCTGCTACTGCGGCTGCTGCTCAGTGGTGGCTCGAGTGGTGGGCCAGATCCTGGGGACTCGAGCGGCGTTCCTCACCCTTGAGTGAAAAGGGGATTTTGATTATTGTCCGTGACGCCACCCACGGTTGTGGTGATATTGGTGACACCACCGTTGCTCTAGACGGGGATCCCGGGAGCGGTGACAGGGAGCAGCTTTGTTGTTAGTTCTCCCCTCCGTGGGTAGGGGGTTGGTTGTCCCGGGGCCCGGTGATGGGGTAGGGATGGATGGATGGCAGGTTACGGGGCCTGGTGAGGTGCAGGGTCACGGGGGCAGCGCTGTGCCGCACGGCACGGTGGTACTCACTCAGCCAATGATGAGGACACAGTTCTCGGTAAAACACACGGCTGGATGGACGGGTCCCACAGGCGGCTGCGGTGTTGTTTCTCCCGGCAGGTTGGTGATGACTGCCTTTCCCTGCACCTATGTACGGTAGATGGTTCCAATGGGTTCCCACCGGTAACCCGCTCCCCAGCTTGGATATGGGCTGGAAGAGCCCCTTTTG
This sequence comes from Anomaloglossus baeobatrachus, assembly GCF_048569485.1. NCBI lineage: Eukaryota > Metazoa > Chordata > Amphibia > Anura > Aromobatidae > Anomaloglossus > Anomaloglossus baeobatrachus. The sequence continues at coordinate 65,237,314 of NC_134360.1, read as the reverse complement.
CCCGCAGGCGCTGGCCCTGAGAAACGGTTGCCTTGGCGGTGGCGGTGTCTCCCTCACTTGGTTGGACTGTTGCCTTCTGTCGGGACTTGGCTGTTGGGAAACCCAGGAGGTTCCCTTCACTAACGAGTTTGGCAAATTCACGGCGACTCCTAGCCTTGCCGGGGTCCGTAAGCCCCTGCCAGATGGTGCTGGCTTCTCTTTGCGTACCGGTCTGGTACCACCGGGCCACCGCCCGTCCACGGTCCTTACGGTAGACTCCAATCAGCCACTCCTGCAGACGGTCACCACCGTCTGCCAACCTTGCTGTCCCGCCCGGGCCACACACCCGGACGCTGTCAGTTAGTTGCTCTACTACCACTTCTCCTCCTTCCACTTTCACCTCCAAAACTAATCTGTCTGTTTTCCCGCCTCCAGGACTGTGAACTCCTCGGTGGGCGGGACCAACCGCCTGGCCCACCCCCTGGTGTGGACATCAGCTCCTGGAGGAAGGCAACAAGGGTTTTATGTCTGACCTCGGTGTGCCTGCTGGGAGTGTGGGGTGTGTTGATGTTGTTCTCTGTGGCCCCTGGCTTGTCCAGGGCGCCACACTTGCGGCTGTTCTGGGGTCCAGCTCCACCTGTGGGAGCTTTACCATCCTAGCTGCATCACCATCTGCTCCAATGGTCCCAGTGGTCCCGTCCATATCTGACCGAAGACCACAGGTGGCTTCACGACTCATTACCCCCTGTAAATATCCTTTATTTAATCAACGACACCGCCAGGGTCACGGAGTCGGACCCTGCCGCCGTGACCTCCCTAAAACAAGAACCGTGGCCCGGTTCCGAGTATCCTCTCACCGGCCCTGTTGGGCATGTCATCAGTAGCACCGGCCTGTACTAGTCAGGGCAAAGTTCTAGGCCAGTGAGGGCCTAGGCACATGATCGGTATATGGGGGATGGACCCTTCTAGGGATGTTAGGGAGTGCAGTTAGGCAGTTCCCTTATACCTCCACTGTTTGTCTTTCTGACTTTGTGTTGTTTCACGTCAGTAGCGCTGGCCTGTTCTAGTCAGGGCGAAGTTCTAGGCCATTGAGGGCCTAGGCACATGATCGGCGTATGGGGGAAGGACCTGTCTAGGAATGTTAGGGAGTGCAGTTAGGGAGTTCCCTTATACTTGGTGGGACCCTAGTAGTCAATGTGTGAGACATGGCTTTTCCTTACAATAGGTCATCAATGTCAGATTCGAGAGATGTGCTCAGTTGTGGAGGGGAATTACACAGCTCCATCAAATATTCAGTGGCCACAGATGGGGTCCTGCAGATCCTGACCTGCATTGGGAATAGCTGATTAGTAGAGGTGTTTGGTGTAACACCCTCACCCAACTGATATTGATGACCTATCCTAAGGATGAGCCATCAATATGAGGGTTGACCATTCCATGCCTATAATTAGACTTCAAAATCAATGACGTATTGTGGCTAGAAGAAGACCAAGCCAAGAGGCCAAAGAAAAATGAGCAACAGCTGGTAATTCTTATATTTTTATAAGAACATATGTGCATATTTCTGTTTGTAGGTATATGTTCCCTTCCTCCTAAAGAGAAGAATAGGCTTCCTAGCTTTTGAGCGAATAAACCACAGAGTGTGGCACAATTGATGAAGGAGAGAATAAAGGAACGAGAAAGCAGAGGGTGGAGGAGGAGGAGAGTGTGAAGAGAACAAAAAAAAGAGGCAGATGTGTGTGTGGGGGGCAACGCTCGGAGAAGGTGTAGAGGCGGTGGTATTCTGCGATGGGGATGCAAAACGTTGGAACATGGAGGAGAATAAAGCGGAAGAATCAATGTACCAGAGAATGAAAGGAAATGGTGACAGAAGCAGAGGTGTCAGAGAAGGTGTCGAGGACGGCAGGAGCAGAGAATCATCAGAAAGCTGGTATAAATAAAGAATGGGAGCGATGGGCACAATACCTGGAGGGAGACACATGTGCAAGGCGCGTGGAGGAGGGAACAGTCTCTACTGTGTGGTGCCATTGAAAAGTGGACATTTGAAGAAATCTTATGATGACGCCCTTTTTGTCTTAGAACATGTACATGCTGCCGAAGAAATGAATAAAAGGTCAATATGGCATTGAAAAAGTTAAGGGTCTCCCCGAAAGCACATGGTCGCCCCCTCCTCAGACAAGCACACTCCCTCCCTCGCACCCACACAGACTAAAACAAACAGTGCATCGTGTTTTCATATGGTAATGCTTCTCCATCTCCTAACGAGGCTGTTAATTAGAGCTGTGTGCAGCGCGGCAGGAGGAGGGGTCGGGGGGCTGTGATTATAACGTGTTGCTGTGGGTTAATTCCAATGCAGAGGTACCTGCAGAGCGTTGCGCCACTCTGAAATGTGGATTATACCGGTAGAAGGGGAGGTGGGGGTCCTTGTGTATGAATGCGAAGGAGGGAGTGGGAAAGATGTGTCATTTTTATACATGATGCTGAAAGACGGCTTCCCGCTATTCTACTGCCTCGTACCGGTGGGGAAAAAGAGCAGAGAGGGGCGCCTAATGAGGAAAGGAAAGAAAGAGCGATAAAGGCCAAGGAGAAGGAAAACGTCAATTAAACAATAGAAGAATACGAGACGGAACGTGACAGATTCACAAAGGAAATGAAAGACTCTAGAATAGAAATTTGATCACATTTATCGGAATTTTACAGGATTGAAACGATAGATTATTATTTTCATATAATCTGTGATTACAAGAGAATTCATGTATCCAGTGTAATGGACGAAATCCACAAATGTAGGGATTACGGGCACACAGGCTAAAGAGAAAAGCAAATCCAGAGACGATAGACATTACCACGGGCCGAGGTCAGTATTAAAACATCTGAATATGAGGTCCAAAAAAAAAACAAGGTCGGAGATGACTTATTGGGTCCCTGATACAAGGACATTCAATTAAAAAATGGACAATTACACCACCATTGTATTCCACAGACATCATCATTGTCCCCATAGGGGCTCACAATGTAATCCCTATCAGTAAGTCTTTGGAGAAGACCAGAAAACCCCCTATCAGTATGTCTTTGGAGAAGACCAGAAAACCCAGGAAGAACATACAAACTCCTTAGTAGGATTTGAACTCAGGACTCCAGGACTGCAAGACTGTAGTGCTAATGTGCCGCCCCCATACCAGCAGCCGGCGCTGCTCGGATCCGGGCCGTCAGGGGTGGTGGTCTCGCGGACACGCCGAATAAATGGGGGGATGTAGATGTACGGGCTGGGCCGTAGTAACTTCGTGACATCACCCATGTGTGTGGTGAGGTGGGACACCACCGCTGCTGCTATGGGGCACCCGGGGGAGATGTTGTGCAGCAAGTTGTTAACCCCTCCGTGGGTAGGGATGGTGGCCCCGGGACCCGGTGGCTCAGCGCAGGGGATGGCGACCGCAGGGGGTGCTGGTGTACTCACTGTTAGTAAAACACACAAGTCTCTGGTAAACCAAGGTGATGGTGGCTGGTGCCGCGGCCGATTGCATTCGGGTCCTCCACCCGGCTGGTTGCCTCTATCCTTTTCCTGCACTGCTTTGTGTAAGGTGGACTTTCCTAGTGTGAAAAGTGTGAAACTCAGGAGTCCGCTCCCGGCTGGATGTGGCCTAAGGAGCTGTGCCCACAGACTCTAGCCCATGGGATCTATGGGACCTGGCGGTGACCTCTTATCCCTAATCGGTGGGCTGTTGTCTTCTATGAGGGACTTTGGGTGGGACAGGACCTCTAGTCCTGGCCTCAATCGGTTAATTAACCAGTTCCGCTTGGTTCCGGTCCTGGCTTCAGGGTCCGAGTCCCCCCTTTGTGCTACGGTTTCCGGGTCGGTTCTCCGTGTCGGTACCGGCGGGCTACAACCCTGTCCCGGTCCACCTCGGTTCTGCCGAACCATCTTCCCGTCTCCTGCTGATGGAGGCCACCGTCTACCTCCTAGCCAGTGGCACCAGGGCTCCTACCCTGGTACCATTCAACTCGAACTTCCTTGCTGGAGCTACACTTAGCTCCAGCCCACACTCCTCTCCAAACACTTTTCTTTCCTGCTTGTTTTCCCGCCCCGGGTGGTCTAGACCCCTGTGTGGGTGTGTCCCAACCACCTGGTCACGCCCACTGGTGTGTCCATCTTTCCCTAAGGGAGGGTGACTAGGGTTTCTGGTTGGCTGTGTGTTTCCTAGTGAGGGAACAGTGTAATGCGGGAGCCTAACTGTGACTACTTGGTTTTGCCAGGGCGTCACACTAACCACTGAGCCACCGTGCTGCCCACGTGTAGCGCCCCTGAGACCATCAGGGTGCTACAAGGTTCTGCATGCAGGGCCTACCCCCTTATGGACCCAGAATCCCCCATACAATGGTACCCAGCTAGAGTAGAACCAATGGATGGCCACCTAGAGGTGTAGCCACTCCAGTCCACTAGTTGACCAGGTGGGAGAGGCAGACTGTGGAGAGGAGTCAGAGACAAGTGTCAGACAGGCGATGAGTGAAGGTGGAAGCAGAGTGACGTCCTGACTTAGATTAACGGTAACCTGCTACCCAGGAGAAGTGGTTGCCGGTGGAGTACGGTGGACTACTCCCGGAACTACGCACTGACTGGGTACAGGACCCTAGGACAGGAAAGAGCTTCAAGCCAACCTGTTAGCACCTGCACAGCAAAGGGGACCATCAAGGACCTTGCTGACCCTAAAGAATCCGAAGACTCAGTAGCAAAGGGAGAATTGAGGACAGGACCAGAGACTCCAACCCCACAGGGTTCACGCTACCGTCAGGCGGACAGAAGTGGACAAACCAGAGAACGTGGACCCCCAGTGTTCTATATGACGTGGATCCACTTACCAGAGACAGGTGCAGGGGAAGAAGGTAGCAGAGAAACCAGACTGGCACTGGGACAAAGGGAACCTGGAGGCAAAACCAGCCGTCCTCGGGCCCCCAGTTATCAACTCAGAAAAGTGAGTAAACCAGTTGCACTGAATACTTGCGTGGACTCCCTTCTTTCGATGCCCACTGCACCATACACCCTCTGGGGCAAAACCCTACTTGCGGAGGGACTTCCATACTAGCTGCCAATACCATCAGCCCCAGTAGAGACATTCTGCAGCGGCGGCTCCCTACATTTAGCCGCAACACCTCAAGCGGCGTCACGTATAAACCTTATTCAATAATCCCCTGTAAATATCCCCATTACAAAAAGAGCCCAGGGCACGGAACCAGACAACGGCCACCATCGTGACATTCCCCAGATGTACACTGCACGAAACCGAGTACCCCATTATCCCTGGGTGCTACGATGCCGAACGCACCTCCCCCTTGAAGGAGATATTGTTCGGCGGTCACAGCGACCTCGCTGTACAGGTATGTGCATGTGACGCTGCCGTAGCGATAATGTTCGCCACGGCACCGATCACCAAATGTCGCACGAACAACGGGGACGGGTGCTATCGCTCGCGACATTGTTAGCTATCGCTAGCGATGTCGCAGCGTGTAAAACACCCTAAAGTGGTGCAAACATAGCACAAAACGACCCTTGTGCCAAATTTGCAACTTAATGAAACCAAAAAACTAAAAAAACTGTCATTAAGAGAATGATAAATCCCCCACCTCCAATATAGTTATAACAGTCTAAGAATGACCAAATTTAATAAGAGGAGAGCACCTGTTAGGTTTGGTCAATTCTGGCAAAGTTTAATTTTAAGACATGGTTTTTATTAAATCCCTCCATGTTTTGCTATTCCTCCTACAGATTAATGAATAAATTGACAACTGGGTGTTACAGTCCAATTAGTACTGAAAGTGACAAATTGTGTAGGGACCTGACTGTATTACAAGGGCGATGTAAACACTCAGGTGTCGAATTTTAAACAGTGTCAGGAGGAATAACAGAGGCACCAGGCAAGACATTATTCTACCAGGAGATGCTCCAGAATAATTTAATAAAGCAGATTGACAGTGAGGTGTCAGTCAAAAGAGGGGGTGTGCCAGACACGTGTGACATTATAGTCCGAGCAATGATAAGAATCCTGCTGCTTAAAGAAACAATAAACAACAGTTCAGACCGTGACAAGACAGGCATCCCTGAATTCTCAGTGTTAACCCTTGCAGCATGCTGTCTTCAGCTTACATAGCAAAAACCTGCTGACAGATTCCTTTTAAAAGGCAAGGTTTACATTTACCAATGCACTACCCAACTCCCCGTGCCAATGCAGCAGCCATCTTGGATACAGTGAATATAGTGGCTATAGTGAACAGTGCAAGTGATATTGTAATCAGATTTATGAAATGTGACTTTCTAAAAAAAAAAGTCACAAAAAATGCCACAAAGTCAGACAGTGTAAAAAGTGAGGTTGCATTGGTAGAAAGAAGTGTAATATTTTAAGATGCATCAAATTTGTGAAACATCGTGAAAAATGTTTAAGGGAATCTGTCAGCAGGTTTTTGCTACCTCATCTGAGAGCAGTATGATGTAGGAAAAGAGATCCTGAATCCAATGATGTATCACTTATATTACTGGCTGTAGCAGATGCAACACAATTAAGGGCGCTTTACACGCTCGTGAAAGCACCCGCCCCTGTCGTTTGTGCGTCACCGGCAAATCGCACAATATCGCTAGGACGCGTAACACGTACTTACCTTCCTAGCGACGTCGCTGTGGGCGGCGAACAACCTCTTTTTTAAGGGGGCGGTTCGTGCGCCGTCACAGCGACGTCACACAGCGGCCCGCCAAGAGAAGCAGAGGGGCGGAGACCAGCGGCATTAACGACACGCCCACCTCATTGCCGGAGGACACAGGAACGTTGTTGTTCATCGTTCCCGGGGTGTCACACGTAGCGATGTGTGCTGCCTCAGGAACGACGAACAACCTGCGTCCAGCACCAGCAACTATTTTTTGAAAATGAATGACGTGTCAAAGATCAACGATTAGGTGAGTATTTTTGATCGTTAATACTTGCTCATAGGTGTCACACGCAACGACGTCGCTAACAACGCCGCGTGTGCGTCACGAATTCCATGACCCCGACGACATATCGTTAGCGATATCGTTGCGTGTGAAGCCCCCTTTAGAGTTATTAGATGTAAAATATAGCAGAGCTCAGAAAGCTAACCCCGCCCACACCTCAGCTCTCTATATACATTGTATATTGACAGTGAGCTGCTTATCAGTGCTTGTCATGTGGTTGGACCATGTATCAAATGGGCACTTAGCCCAGGCAGTGATCATCTTCTGCTGACAAAACACTCATTGTATTGAAACAACAGCACACAGCCTAATAAGTGACACATCCCTGAAATCAGTGCCTAAGCCCCTACCTCATACTGCCTTTAGATTACATATCAAAAACCTGCTGACAGATTGTATTAACTTACCCATCATAGTTGTATGGACAATGCTTAAAAGGGTTGGTCACCCTTGTCCAAATGACCTACTAGGCATAGTTACCCCCCCTCTATAAGCCAAAACAGATGCCGGGAAAATGTCTATTTGGCCAAACTTATCATAGCAAAATCAGATATTTTCCAGTCATACTTAGGGGATCCTATCTATAGGGGTTGTCTTATAACTAGAGATGAGCAGATCAATTCGCAGAGGATTGAGTTCAAATCAAATTTCCTGAACTTCACGTGTTTTAGAATACACTATTGTAAAAATACTCGACTAAGATGGCACTAGAATTTGTCTACTTCCTCACTGAAGAGACAATTTGCATATTTTTGCATTCTGGCTTAAAGTCTCCTCATCACTGGCATGCTGGGATGGTGTGTCAGTCTCCGCAAGGAGAATAACTTTCCCTTTAGTCCCTGTCTTAACCTCTCAAACAAATATATAAAAAAGACTGACCTGCACATCCCACAGGTGTGAACAGGTGCCAGCTGAAAACACATTATAACTAATTATACACATTATAACTACAAAAATACATACAGCTGCACTCTAAAATGCTAAAAATTAATAAGGGAACTGTGATATTGCATTAATGCTATAGGAATATTTGAAAAAA